>NW_027133671.1:600000-1165092 GCF_026122565.2 Emydura macquarii macquarii
GCTGAAGCTTCAGTCAAGTACTTCTGCAGTTCCTAGCAGTCCTGATTATTGGTACATTACAAGATTGGGTATTCAGTCATCTCTCATGATAGAATATTATTTTAACAAGGACTTCAAGAAGGGATTTTTTGTTTCATCCACTTTTTTCTAATCCATTTTAATCCTTTTTCACAAATTTGCCTGGTCTTCCAGTTGAAGCATGACTTGGTTAACAAATAAGGTTTTCTGTGGTGCTCATTGTGTCTGAGCGCCACTTATAATACGTATGTCCATCCATCCTGCTGGTTTTTCTCTGCGAACATCGCTAAGAAAAATAATTAATAGGCATAAAACTAAGCAAACTTCTATACCGCACAAAAGAACAATATTTAAAGCATAGTGTATTCTTCCAAACTAAGTGATTTTGGGTTAATGCTTCTAACTGAAATCTATTTAGTTGTCATTTAATAGCCATTATTCAACCGTCAAGAACAGTAGTTGAGAACCATTACTTGCCATTTAAAATGGGCAAATTATTATTTTAGAATCATCAACTTCTTAGCTTTCCCTGGAAGGAATCTGCTCTGGGACTCAGCATTTGTACTCAGCAGAACTGAGCAAGTGTTCTGCTGCAGCCGCACTTGGTTTGATTTTCTTTTTTTAGGGCTTACAGAAAACTTTAATAGCAGCAAGATTAAGAAGCATGATACTCTGGTACTGCCATCATTCCACTGACCACGTGGGCCAGCCAACATGTGGTTCTATCAGCTGAGGACAGCTTTATCTATTTGGTTGGAGAAGCAAAGGACTGAAATTCCATTACTGTTTTATCGCAACAGCTTTACCGACTTCCATTGTCCATTTAATATTTCTCAGAGGCATGGCTCAATAGCACTTTCTCTGTTCAGGAAGTTTTTAGAGGTTACATGGCAGGGGCTAGCACTGGAGTTAAAAGGGTGTGATGTAAAGCCTAGATAAAGGAACCAAGCATCTGTATAATTAGTTCTTGCTCAGCATGGCTGGGGTGGGAAATGAGCAGTGTCTTGGTTCCACCCCAACGCGCCAGCCAGCTGAGCCAGTGCAAGGGTAAGTTGCACCATATAAAGAGCTACTGTAAAACACCCTCTGCCCCTGAAGCAGGGAGTGAGCTGTAACTGAGTCACTCTTCCCTCAATTGCATGCTGCCCCGTACACAGGGGTGGGAGGAAGCTGGCCAGCCAATCCTAATTGTGCAGTTGTCCACATCTTTCACGTCCCCACACCTTTTCAGAGCATCGGCTGCAGAGAGCACCGCAGGGCTGCTGGTTTCTTTTGATGCATTCTTCCCATCTCGAGTGTCCAAGCCGCACTCTGCAATAGGCCAGGCCACAGCAAACGCCTTTCTTGCAGGAGTGCAGCACTCCAAGTGTTCAAAAATCGTGAGATTTAAAACTCAACCTTCATGGTTTCCCACCTGCTTTCCAAGGTTGTGTGTTCAGAGCTCGTTTGTCTTTGACTTCAAATTCAGCCTCAGCCATGCACGCCCCCATTTCAGATCTCTCCACTGGCTGCCCAGAGAGAGACTCCACGTGACCTCTGACCTCTGCCATTCTGTCCCCGTCCCTGCACCACTCGTGGTGTCCGAAGGTGGTTCCCTAGAACTTCTTGTTCCCACTAGCCACCCTATGTACCTTACTTTCCCCCTCTCCTCCCTATCACTTCTCCCTCTTGACTCTCTGCCTCTTAAGCGTGCCGCCTGCTTTCTCTCATTCCTCTGTACCACCCCTCTATGGCCCCTACAGCTCCACGGACCTCTTCTCTCCACTCCTTCGTGTTTCTGAATGCTGGGCAGGGCTGATGTGTCACCTGCTTCAAAGTGTAAGTCGAGGTATCGCTGCACTCCTGGCCATATGTGGGACTGTCCCCCATTATACTGTCTGGATTAACTGCCACCTTTCTTGTATTCTCAGACCTGCCTTTTCTCCTAGCCCTCCTGAAGTCACTGTTTCCAGTTAGCTTCTTGAACATTGGTCGTGTCCCTAGAGCACTCTGTTCCCCTCTGGGACTTGGGCTTTGTTGGCATTGTATCTGTCTGAGTGTTAGCTCCTTGTAGCAGGGGACACATTCTTGTGCAGGTGTAACAGTTCCAGAGGGGTAGCCATGTTAGTCTGTATACAGCAAAAACAGACAGAGTTCTGTGGCACTTTAAAGACTAACAAATTTAATTTTTGTAGGCATAAGCGTCCGTGAGACTCAGCTCACTTTGTCAGATGCAGATGTACCCTGCATCTGATGAAGTGAGCTGAGTCTCACGGAAGCTTATGCCTACAAAAATTAAATTTGTTAGTCTTTAAAGTGCCACAGAACTCTTGTTGTTTTTGTGCAGGTGTGTGTCTGGTGCCACACAAGTAATGTGCAATGGCTTGGTAAGCCCATGGCAGGCTAACTGCTTTCCAGGATTTGCAAGGTACGCCACTTGAATGCAAAGTGAGACTCATGAAAGCAATGTGTTCAGAGAGCTTCAGTTATTAGTAAGTAACCTACAGGTCTCTGTATTGCTGGTGATGTATGATGTGGCATGGATTCATTTCTTTGCAACAGGAGCTCGTGTGTGAATGGATCTACTGCCATGTCATTAAAGCATGTTTCTCTGTTTAAAAAAAAAATCCAAGGAAGTGAGAGAGGGAAAACGTCCTCTTTTGTTGTAAGATACATGAAGAGGTACAATACTCCCCAGTCTTATCAGAGGGGTGCTGAGAGAAGCAATAAAATTGGCGCTTGCACATTTTTAGTTCCTGCTGCATGCTTGATTGAAACAGTAACATCAATTTTGTCTCAATGATGAAATGAGTTATTTATTAATTACTCTGTCCTTGTTACTTCTAGCCCTGATGAAGAATCATCCCAGAAGTTCATTCCCTTTGTTGGGGTGAGTATTTGCTTTGACATTCAGGTTAAAGTTTGGTGAATTACGTAATGTAAACAAGGTTAATTATGAACCATCTCACCGGGATCTGTAGATTCTAAAGATAAAAAGGGAGGATTAGATTATCCAGTCAGTTCACGCAGTTACCACTGTACCGAGTCAAATACTTGTCTTTGAGTAGAACGTATCTTCCGGAAAGGCCTCCACTATTGATCTGAAGACTTCAAGGGCTGAAGAATTCATCACTTATTATCCTCTCTGCAAAAATGTGTGCTCTAAAGAGGGTTTCCTCATATTTTAAAAAAAAAAAAAAAAAAAAAAGAAATTTACCAGCAAATCCCGACCTGAAACTGAGCTGAGGATTTACCTCTAAATTGTTGAAGCTGAAAAAAGCCCTACTCTCTTCTCTCTGCAACAGACTCTCAGCACTTCAGGTTATATGTTTGTGTGCCACTCTACCTGTGGGTGACCAGAATTGTGTGGTACCTAGTGTTCAGGAAATAAATTCTCTAAAATGAAAAGTGTTGTGCAAGGCAAATCTAATGCTCAGAACAGCAAGTCTTTTTTTTAAAATCAGCATATTAATTAAAACATCTGATCACTTTAAAGCCAGGACACACACAGTTAACAGCCTCAAACCTTACCCTGCTAGCATAATATCGTATATAAAGGAATGCATATTACATCACTTATAAGCTTAACTCTGAATCAAAATGAATACTGTTCTTTTATCAATAATCTCAAAATGAAAACAAGACCTTTTTGAAAAAGAAACCTACAAGTTTTAGCTCTACTTCTTTAAAAAAAAAAAACAAAAAAAACAAAAAAAACCCTCTTAAAATTGAATGCTGGGTGGAATAGCCCATCCCCTCATTATTTTGTTCACCAATTAGGCCTAATTTCCAAAACACCAGTTTTGGTTAATTAATTTCCAGTTCCACACTTTTCTTATTTACGTTCATGCCTGGCACAGTCCTGGAGTTATATCAGCATTCCTTTTTGTTTGGTCTAATTCTGTCTGTCCACTTTTATACCTTTTCCCACCAGCACTTGTACAGGTTATTGTGACACTTCCTGAACTTTCACTCACTTTTCACAGTTGAGCTCACAATTAGGTTAAATTTGTAGGCCCAGTTATCAGAACAGACCACATTAGAAGCACTCCCATTGGGTTGGCTGTTTCCACATAGAATTTATTTTGAGGATCCATTGAGAACTTTTAAATATCCATTTAATATATGAACTAGTAGGACTAGTTGTTGTGTGGCACTATGCCAAACACTTCATAGAAGCCCAAGTATGTGATCTCAATGCAGGTACCATTATCAACCAAGCCTACAATTCATAAAAAAATCAAGTTTGACAAAGACCTATTTTCCTTTAAATCAAGCTCATGGGCATTAATTACAATCCTTTACTTAATTACTGGTTTCATCCCATATTAGCCTCTCCATGATCTTACTCAGAATTAAGGTCAAAGTAAAAGGCCTATAATTACCGAGATCATCTTGTTTAACTATTAAAATGAAGTTTTTGGTTTTGGAATTCTTAGTATGAAATCTGTTCACGGTTTTCTCAGTACTAGTATTTTAATATTCAAACCATATGACTGAGAGCTGTCCCAACATCCAGCCTATATCTAAATCTTGCATTTCTTTCTGCATAACATCTCTAAGATCCAGCCTTGCCTTTCCTATCCATCCACACAGCTAAATCTCTTGTCCAGGCTCTAACATCGTGTCTTGATTACTGCAGTGTCCTCTCTGGCCTTGACAAATGCCATCTTGCCCCACTGTTACCCATTCAGAATACTGCTGCAAAGATTGTTTTCTAGCTCATCACTTTAACCACGTTACCCCGTCTCTTTTTAATCCTTCCACTGGCTCCCCCTTCTCTATCACAAACACGAGTTTCATCTCCACTATCGAGGTCCTTCAGTCAATCCCCAATCTATCTGCTCTCATTCGCGATCGAGCTGTCAGTGCTCTTCTCCTATTGTCTGCACTGCCCACTTGTTAAATGTTCCCACTGGCACCTTTGTGCTTTCTTCCATGCTGGCCTCATGCCTGGGAACATTACCTCCTTCTCCACCTTCAACCTCCTCTTCAAAACTCTCCTTTGCTGTGAGGACCACAAAAAATTTGACAGAGATTAGGCGGTTGGTGGTCAGAGACCATTGCCTATCATACAGGCCAATACTGTCTCATTGTTTACCCATCATTACACATCACCTATATTTACCCAATTCTGTTGCAATTTAGTATCTTCCCTTGCTTTTTATCCTTCTACCATCTGTGTAGATTCCCCTTTCGGGTAGAGGGGCCATCTTTTTGTTCTGTATGTATGGCACCTACGGTTAAATTTTTAGTGACTGAGTTGCTATTCCCTTTACCCTGCCATTGTAAGCATGCTGAGGGAAATGAAAACTTTCGTTGCCCTGCCCTTCTAGAACTTCTACTCTCTTACTGATGTATTTCATGTAGCATAGCAATGGAGCAATCTTACCTTTCTCAGGTTTACTTTTTTTATTAGGTTATTCAATCCTCTCATGTTTTATAATATTATATTAACTTACAATAGCAGAAAGGATGGACCTGTTGATTTCTCTTCAGCCACACATCTCTCCTCTGGTTTTTGTTGCAATTTAGTATCTTCCCTTGCTTTTTACGTTGGGGGTGACTTACTCTTCCTTGTCTGATCCTCGTGAGTCAACTTTTGTGTGTGTTGTGTAAATCAATAATATTTCCATGTGTAAGTGTCAAAGTCCCAAATGCTTTAGAGATCTTAGCTGACCTTATCCTAAGGCTGACCTATGGTTCAGGTTGACCTTGCTTTCACCTTTGTGTGTCTTTCTCTGCCCTAAGCTGTAACCTTCACAGGAAATCTGCCTTTGTGGTTCTACTATTGATATACTCCTTTATCGGCCCACATACTAATCTCCCTAAGGCAGTGAGGTGACTTACTGACTTTTTCTAAGATGACAGTGTTTTCATGACTTTGAGTGTCATGGCAAGTTCTGGGGTTCAATGAATTTTTCTGAGTCATTGCTGACTACTGGGTGTGTGTCCTTATGTGAAGTGTTTCAGCTCTCCTAATGAAAGGGAGAGGAGCTAAGATGTTAGGCTTGAAATGGTGTGAACACTGCACATAACGCAACTTTCAGATCTTTATAAGGGTCTCTCCTTGTCTTAATTTTAGTTCTCATTGTAATCTGCCAAATAAACTTTGAAGAATACTGGTCCAGTAGTTCTAACATTGACTGCTTTTAAATTAGCATCACTTCTCTATTCTGGATATGGATAAAGAACATTCTCTCTTGAAAAAAGATGAAAACTTTGTTTTTACATTCATAAAACTGCCAAGTTGAAAAAACTCACTTACTGGTCATTTATTATTTATGGTCCCCTGGTCTCACCAATTTAGGTAACTACATGCCACTGTCCTAATGTTCTCCCTCCAATTTCATAGAGTAAACCCACAAGGAACCATTATGATCATCTGGTCACAGGCCACATAATTTCCCCCTGTAATTCCTGCATCAAGCTCAATAACTTGCAGGTGAACCAGAGAACATATTTTTTAGAAAGAAATCTGATACTGATTTTAAAGCCCTGAATTGATGGAGAATCCATGCCATTCAATGTTGAATTGCTCCAGGGATTACCACCCTTACCTATAAAAACTTGTGGCTTTTTTCCCCAGTATGAATTTATGAAGTTTCCACTTCCAATAATTGGGTCGTTTTAGTGCTTTGTTAGCTTAGGATACATTGGGATGATATACATTGGGATGATATACATTGGGATGATATACATTGGGATGATATAGCTGAGGTTAGTCCTGCTTTGAGCAGGGGGTTGGACTAGATGACCTCCTGAGGTCCCTTCCAACTCTAATATTCTATGATTCTATGATACGTCTGCGCTAGAAATGCAACAGCAGCACAGCTGTAGTGATGGAAAGGGCGCTTCCATTCCTGTAGTAAATCCACCTCTCTAAGGGCTCGTCTATACTTGAAATGCTACAGTGACACAACAGCAATGCTTCAGTGTAGACGCCACCTATGCCGAGGGGAGGGGTTACACATCACCTACATCATCATTACACATCACCTATATTTACCCAATATTCCCCCGCTTATTCAAACTTCTTAACCACAGTGTTGTACTGGGAGCTTGTGATTTGTTAGCCAGCATGATTCCTAGGTCCTTCTCCTTGCTCTCCAAAATAGTCCTCTGGTCTATGTGTGAGCCGTGTTCTTTGTTTCTAGATGTGTGGCTTTGCATTTGGCTGTATTTGTTTGCAGACAGCTTACCAAGAGACCCATATCCCTTTAAAGAAGGGCCCTGTCCTCATAATTATTCTCTATTACACCAATCTTCATGTCTATCTGTAAACTTTACCAGTAGTTATGTTTTCATCCAGATCCTTAATAGAAGAACTGACTAATGTTGGGCCAAGAACTCATTCCTGTGGGACTGCCTAGGAATAGCCCTATTGGATGATGATTCCCGTTTACAGTTCCAAAGAGATCTATTAGTTTTCCCATTTTTAATAAATTTAATGTGCTGCATTGATTTTTCTTATTTTTAATCAATGTCATGCGATACTAACATTGTCCAAGAACATTATGTCCACACAACTATCTCTCTCAAATCAAACTTAGTTTCATCAAGAAACAATACCAAGTTTGTTTTGAAAGGCCATTTTTCATAAAACGTAACTAGCGTTTAATTCTGCTACCATCTTTTCATTCTTCACTGATTGCCTTATGTAACCATTCTGTTACTGATGCCCAGCACTGATGTCAGGCTAATTGGCCTATAGTTACCCAGATCATCTCATTTACCCTCTCTCGATATTGGCACAACACTACCTTTCTTTCCGTTCTCTGGAACTTCCTTCGAGTTCCAAGTTCTATTAAAAATTGACATTGCGTATTCATTTTAATTCTTAGTTAAATCTTTTAAAATGTTGGATGCAAGTTATAAGACCTGCTGATTTTTAAACACTTTTAACTTTAGAAGGTGCTGTTTAACATCCTCCTAAATTAATGTTTGATTGGGAAATGTTTCATCACTGTTTACAGAGCACAAATATTTATTCAATGCTTCTGCCTTGTATCTATCAGATAGTTTTACCATCTCATCTAGTTATGGACCTGTAACACTGTTAAGATTTGATTTTGTTCCTGATAAATTTAAAACATGCGTTGTCCTTAACCCTCTGGTCATACATTTTTTTTCACTGATACTTTTAGCTTCCTTTATCAACTATTGCATTGAATATGTTTAATAAGTATAATGATTTATATTAGTTGCTGTTAACTTTTCCTTTTCCCCATTTGTTTTTTTTTTTTTTTTAAATTTGTATTGCTACTTTCACTTCCCCTCTAAACCAGGATTCTTTAATCAGTGCAGCCACCTTACATGGTTGTGGAATTGTGAATCAGTTCATAATCACTTGCACTTAGGCAACCATTGATTCTTAGTTCAGTGACCAATTCATCTTTATCCATCAGAATGAGAGGTCTCATGTAGAATTAACCAATGTTGGTTATATTAATTCTGGTGTTAGAAAATTATAATTTGGATATTGTTTCTTCCCAGCTATCTTGTAGAGTTGGGGTAAACTGTTAAACACATACTGTGTTGCACCCCGGAGGTGGCTGCATTTCAATGATAGTTGAAGTTGTGTAGCCAAAAAAGGGTTCTGTTGCCTTTCTGCTCTCACTCTTGTCCCTAGGGGCAGCAAGGGGCCAGAATGGCCTCAGGTATAAGCTGAGCAATCTCAGGACTGATTGAAGTTATGCTGGCTGGTTACAATCCCTAGGTTCCAAGCCCCCTGAACGGAGAGGCAGGGGAATGTTGTTGAGTTAATGAAGCTGGTTGTATTTCCATTACCATCAGAATACTCCACTGCCTCCTTGAGCCATCTTTCTGGCCCTTTTGCACCATCAGAGGGATGGAAAGGGGATTTGTGGGACAAGTTTAAGTGCCAGACCCTACCACTATGTGTAAACTCCACTGTGTTTTCCCTTCTAGGTGGTAAAGGTTGGAATAGTGGAACAGTCCTCAGCGACGTCAGGTAATAGAAGCTTTGTCTGCTTTTCACTGCTGTCTATAGCATTCCAGCTTGGAGCTGTAATATCTACATTATGGCAATGCCTGAACGCATGGATTTAGTAGCGAAAGGTCAGCGTTTGCAATCGTGACATGTTAGGGCTCGTTGACGGGGAAAATTTATACCAGTGTAAGGTAGGGTGTGAATGGAAAGCACTAAACTCCCCATGTGAATGCACTATTCTGATATAAGAGGGTCTTTTTTCTGGTTTAGTTTGTCACTTTGGAAGTCGTTTAAGTTCAGCAGAAAAATCCACTCTTATCCCAGGGTAAGTGTGTTCATGTAGTGTATTTATGCTGGTATAACAGGAACAATTTCTGTATAGACAAGCACTTAAAAAAAAAAAAAAAAAAAAAAAGAAAAAGAAAAAGCACGACATCAATGCAAACTTCCATTCAGTGCAGATCTGCTCTGTGGGGTTCATTTGATGTACATAGTAATAAGTTTCTGATTCCTGATTAAATCTGTGAGTCACTCACACACTGGGGAAGCTGCAGCTCAAATTCGAGCAGCCTGTTGTGCTCAATGCACAGGATGGACAGCTCTTTCATTTTTTTCTCCTTGGTGTTCACCATGTGGCTCAGGCCCTATGTACTGCACACTATTCCAACCCTGCACTGAAGACAGAATAACTTATTTCTTCGTTGGCTTTTCTGTGATGCTCATCACCATAGTGTCTGAGTGCTTCACAAACATAAACTAATCTCCATGACACACCTGTGAGGTGATGGGGTATTGTCCCCATTTTACAAGTGGAGACTTGAGGCACAGAGATTAAGGTTTGAGGTATCCACTAATTTTAGTTGCCCAATTTGAAATGCTTAGGACCTGATTTTTCCCGGCGCTTGGCTTTATAGAGCTCTTTTTATGTTGCAAGCACAGCTCCCATGACTTAAACTGCAGCTGAGTGTGGTCAGCATTTCTGCAAATCAGACCCCAGGGCCTCAAGTTGGGCCCCAGAAAATGAGGTACACACAATATTAAAAATATGGTTTAAAAGACTTGCACAGCATCATACAGCAACTCAGTGGCAGAGAATCCAGTTCTCCGGGGCAGCATTTGACTGCCTTAACCATGAGACCCTCCTTTCTCTTCCTGCAGTACTCTGCCTCATTCACTACACACCTTCCAAATCCTGCAACAAAGGAGGCAGGGCTCCTACAGACAACAGCCTCCTTCACGACACAGCCCTGATTCATCCCCAGGTCCGGTCCATTCTGTGCACTGAATGAGGCTGGGGTTTTGTGGAAAAAAATAGTCTGTGATTGCTGCTCAGTCCCAACCACTCCAGCTTCTTGTCCAAGTCTTTGCCCAGCCAGTACCAGTTCTCCCCCAGAATGTCTCCCCCTCCTTTCTCTTGCCCACTGGTTGTTAATCTGTCTCCCCATGGCTCTTCCTGTTATCTCCCAATCTCCAACCCCCATCCAGCTTCCCGCTCCGGCTCCTTCTCCCTGGGCTCTTTGTCCTAATCTACTCCAGGTCCCCCTCTGCATTCAGGGTTATTGGCTCTTATTGCAGGAGCCCAGACCTGGGATAGCCCTGCTCGTCTCTGGGCTGGAGCATGCTCAGTGCAGACGGAATGTTTGGGGAATTTTAGTAGTGGCTAAAAATCTGAAGTCTCTGAGCAAACTGCAATTTTCAAGGGCTTCTAACTTGGCCAGATCTGAGCAGGTTTTCCTGGGAACAGCGAGCGAGACCTCCCTGACATACAAGCTGCCCCCTACCCATTTTAAGCCCCTTCTCCAAAGCATGGGGGTGCTAGAGCTGTTCAAGGAAACTTGCCAGAACTTCCTAATATGGGAAAATACATTCGTCCCTAGTCTTGTTCGCTGAAACAACTGAACCCTTTTGGCTGAACCCCCCCTCCCCCCCCCTCCCAACTCCTGGCATGGAAAGTTTCAGCACAAGCAATTCGTTTGTCAAAGTTACAAGCAACTGAAAACAGGGTCTAATAGGGAAAAGTTTCGGGCAACCTTAACTGGCGGTGCTGCCAGCTACCTAGGTATAGAGTGGCCTATAAGGTTTTTTTATGTATATGGTTGGGATGGTCCCATTATATACAAGAGCCAATACAACAGCCTCTGCACATCACCGCCCCAACACGCACTGCTACTTAGGAATGCTTTAGTGTGCTAAATTACAGGGACTATTTCTTATATCCCTCCACCAGTAAAGCTACATGCCTTGTTACCATGGTCTGGATTAGCCCTAGATCTCTGCATGGAGGAAACCCTACGTATGTGGCTCTCCTTCCTACTCCACAGGACTCTGCCACGTATGTAACGCCTCCCATCCCCACCCTACTGGAGGCCTCTCCCCAAGGCCCAAGGGAGTGAGGAAGGTCAGGGCAGAAAAGATGTGACTATTAGTCAAAAATAATACAGCATGAGCCGCACGAGCCTGTCTTTCTTCTCTGCAGTTCCCTGTACCCATCTCAGGGTTTGAGGGGCAGCTGTGGCCCTTCACAGAGGCCCAAAGCTTCCCAGAGGCCAAGCTGGATTGCTTTGTCCTCCGGCAGATCCCCTGAGATCTACTCTGTGGAGGGCACACCATCCCCATTGAGACGCTCTGGGAGGAGGTCTCAGGCTTCTCCCTGGGCCCTTCCAACGGCCCTCTCTGTGATGCTTCCCCGGGTACCCAGGGCTTTGCGGCTCCTTGCTACCACGTGGCCTTAGTGTGAGGAAGCTAGGTCTGTGACTGCCAGGGGTCAGCTCCCTGACTACACCGGCCCTGGGCAGCACGAGCCCTGCCCTCTGGGCCTCGGAGGCTCCACTGTCACTGCAGGTCAATGATTGGCACGCTCCAAGCCCTGTGCCCGCCAAGCATCTCCCTGAGGTACCCAGCCCCTGTTCTGCTGGACACTCGCAACAGTCACAGCTTGGCTGCTTTGAAGGGCCAGGGCAGCTCAGATCACTGCTCCGCTTCACGCACAGCACTTAAGCAGGGTTAGAGTTCATTTAACAAAGCCCGGAGATGCAAGAAGTAGTATTGGACACAAAGGGTTACATACAGAATCATAACATGAATTCTACAGCCTAGACTTCATTAACAAGATACTTCTGTATCTTGCAGAGTCTAGCTCACCCTAGATCCTTGCAGCACCTGACAGTCAGGCTGGCTGTTATCCCCTTTCATGAGACAAGTTTGTTTGTTAGTTTGCCTCCTCGGTGAAGCATTCAGTGTGTCTGTCTCTTTGCACTTCAGGATATGCCAGACCAACCCCATGTTCATGTTCATCGGCAAGACACCTTCTTGCTGTTTGTCCTTCCTGTAGAGTTTGCTGTCACTGACGTGGCCTCTGGCTCAGTATGCAAATAGGCCTACAGCATGAGGCATACATGCACAATGTACAAGTGGCCAGGCGGGGGAAGAGGTGTGTTACCTTCTGCCTGAAAGGAACATCTCTGATCTTTGGCACCTCCTGGTGACCTGTCTCTGCTCCAAGATCTTAAGAGCCTAATTTTGAATATAGATATGTAGCTTCTTTATGATTATCCATGCACAAATTTCACAGTGATTGATTTCACAATGATTAAACAGGGGGCTACCGGCTCTCCGTAGAGATCTCACCTACCACCCTTTGGTGAACTGTTATGCAGGTACCCAACCTAAGGAAGCTCTGTAAAACCCTGTGCAGCTCCGGGCCCTCTGCCAGTTGGCGCCAATGAGTCCCTGGCTCATACTTTTCCAGGAGGAAAAAATCTTGGCCCCTGAGTCCAACTACGCTGGGCTTAGAAGGCAGGAGAGACTCAAACTCATCTGTCAGAGCACATGAAAAATAATGGTTCTGGTGTGTTACTGCATCAGCCTGACTTTCAGCCCTCTGTAGAGCTGGATGGAAATGCCAGGCCCTGCTGGGGGACAAACGAGCTCCCTGCTGTAGCCCTGAAAGGCCATGCAATACTCAACTCTAGCACTGACATAGTAATGTCTAGAAAAGCTGCACTGATTTGGCTGCCACAACCATGTCACAGGCCTCTGAGGGGAAAGGAGAGGGGTGGTCATATGGAGCAGTCCCTTGGGAGGCAAAGCATTTTTCAAATTGCATCAGTTAGTTCACAACTAGCTCCAGGCAAATGGATTAGTGGAGGAGATGACGTGGGAAGTAGGGGCGTGCAAGCATGGAATGTCAAAGGTAGCAAACCTGTCTATGAAAGAACAGAGGCCATCTGCACCAGGCAGCAGCAATAAAGAGCACAGGTGCTGCTTTTAGAGTTCACCTTCAACAACCATTTGGGCTGGGCTACACACAAGCGTACACCGCTCTAGCTAGTTTACTTTGAATGAACAATGTATATTAAAACAGGACGTTCCTAACACCGAATGGGCGGGAGCACAGCCCTGGGATACACTACAGAGTTAGGTGTGCATAAGGCAGCCTGTGTCAACCTCACTCTGTAAGCGTCGACCCTAAAATGTTGTAACTCGCCTGCTGCACCGACTTCAGCACCACCAGCCCATCCACGAAAGGTGCAGAACTTAAGCCGATGTTGTTAGGTCAACACAGTGTCAGTGTAGACACTGAGTTACTTACCTTGCTCATTGCTGCCTTTCAGAAACCATCCCACAGGGCCCTGTGCTGAAAGTAAAATCGGTGGAAGTGCGCCTCGTGAGGACATGCACTGCCGAAACAAGGAGCGTAGTGTGGACGTGTAAAATCGATTCAATTACTGTGGTGGCTGTGTGTCAACATAACTTAAATCGACTTAATTTTGTAGTGTAGACTTGCACACAGACTTGCCCTGAAATAGCAGGTATGCAGTAGAATGGAGTTAGCTGGTTTGATGCAAGTTTGTGGAGACCAGCCCTTAATTTAGGGTGCGAAGTTCCAACCCTGGTTGGGAAGGGGTTCAGCTGGAGACCGCTTTCTGGTGGTGATGGTTCCAGTAGCACATCAGTTTGTTGTCTTGCATATTTCTTCATAGCAGAAAACACACGCTCAGCTCTAAATCATAGAATTGGAAGGGACCTCAGGAGGTCATCTAGTCCAACCCCCTCCTCAAAGCAGGACTAACCTCAGCTAAATAATCCCACCCAGGTCTTTGTCAAGCCGCAGATTAAACACCTCTAAAGATGCAGACTCCACCACTTCTCTAGGTAACCCATTCCAGTGCTTCACCACCCTCCTAGTGAAAAACTTTTTCCTAATGTCCAACCTAGATCTCCCCCACTGCAACTTGAGACCATTGCTCCTTGTTCTGTCATCTGCCACCACCAAGAACAGCCTAGCTCCATCCTCCCTGGAACCCTCTTTCAGGTAGTTAAAGGCTGCTATCAAATCCCCCCTCATTCTTCTCTTCTGCAGACTAAACAAGCCTAGTTCCTTCAGGCTCTCCTCATAAGCCCTGTGCTCCAGCCCCCTAATCATTTTTGTTACCCTCCGCTGGACTCTCTCTAACTTCTCCGCATCCTTTTTGTAGTGGGGGTGGGTCCCAAAACTGGAGACAATACTCCAAATGCAGCCTCACTAATACCGAATAGAGGGGAATAATCCCTTCCCATGATCTGCTGGCAATGCTCCTACTAATGCAGCCCAATATGCTATTAGCCTTCTTGGCAACCAGGGCACACTGCTGACTCATATCCAGCTTCTTATCCACTGTTACCCCCAGGTCCTTTTCTGCAGAACTGCTGCCTAGCTCATCGGTCCCCAGTCTAGCTGTGTATGGGATTCTTCCGTCCAAAGTGCAGGACTCTGCACTTGTCCTTGCTGAACCTCATCAGATTTCTTTTGGCCCAATCCTCCAGTTTATTTAGGTCCTTCTGTATCCTATCCCTACCTTCCAGGGTATCTACCACTCCCCCATCTTAGTGTCATCTGCAAACTTGCTGAGGGTGCAATCTACCCCATCCTCCAGGTCATTAATGAAGATGTTGAACACAACCGGCCCCAGGACCGACCCCTGGGGCACTTCACTTGTGACTGGCTTGCCAGCTAGACATGGAGCCATTGATCACTACTTATTGAGCCCTATGCTCTAGCCAGTTCTCTATCCATTTTATAGTCCATTCATCCAACCCACACTACTTTAACTTGCTGATAAGAATACTCTGAGAGACCGTATCAAAAGGTTTGCTAAAGTCAAGGTATATCACGTCCACCGCTTTCCCCACATCCACAGAGCCAGTCACCTCATCATAGAAAGCAATCAGGTTGGTCAGGCATGACTTTCCCTTGGTGAATCCATGTTGACTGTTCCTGATCACCTTCCTCTCTTCTAAGTGCCTGAAAATGGATTCCTTAAGGACCTGCTCCATGATTTTTCCAGGGATTGAGGTGAGGCTGACTGGTCTGTAGTTCCCTGGATCCTCTTTCCTCTCTTTCTTGAAGATGGGCACTATATTTTCTTTTTTCCAGTCATCAGGGACCTCCCCCAATTGCCACGAGCTTTCAAAGATAATAGCCAATGGCTCTGAAATCCCATCAGCCAACTGCCTCAGCACCCTCGGGTGCATTGCATCTGGCCTCATAGACTTGTGTATGTCCAATCTTTCTAAATAGTCTTGGACCTATTTCTTCAGCACTGTGGGATGTTCGGCTCCTTCCCATTCTGTGCCACCCAGTGAAGCACTCTGGGAGCTGATCTTGTCTGTGAAGACACAGGCAAAAAAGGCATTGAATACCTCAGCTTTCTCCACATCCTCTGTCACTAGGTTGCCTCCCCCCTTCTGTAAGGGGCCCAAACTTTCCCGAATCTTCCTCTTGTTGGCAACATACCTGTAGAAACCCTTCTTGTTCCCCTTCACGTCCCTTGCTAGCTGCAACTCCAATTGTGCTTTGGCCTTCCTGATTTCATTCCTGCATATTCGAGCAGTATTTTTATAATTCTCCCTAGCCATCTGACCAAGCTTCCACTTCTTGTAAGCTTCTTTTTTGTGTTTAAGTGCACCAAAGACTTCTTTGTTACGCCAAGCTGGATGCCTACCATATTTGCTATTCTTTCTGCACATCAGGATGGTTTGTTCCTGTGCCCTCAATAAGGTTTCTTTAAAATACAGCCAGCTCTCTTGGATTCCTTTCCCCCTCATATTAGCCTCCCAGGGGATCCTGCCCATCAGCTCCCTGAGGGAGTCAGTCTGCTTTTCTGAAGTCCATGGTCTGTATCCTGCTGTTCTCCTTTCTTCTTTTTGTCAGGATCCTGAACTCGACCATCTCATGTTCTTCACACAATGACCAAACAAAACTGCAGTAAGGCTCTGCAGTGATTTCTGTGATTTTTCTTGCTTCTCACATTAAGGCTTTTTGGTTGGGTTTTGGAGGATGTGCCAGTGAAACAGTTACCTTTTCCTTTGCAAAGCATCCTGGAGTCTTCACCCTCACGTGTTAGGTTTGACAGAGACTAGACAGATTGCAGTAGTCTCTGCTGAATATCTTAACCCATGTTTACTGTAGGGATCGCCATGATTTCTGCTGTCTGCAGCCAGTCCTTGAATGTGGGCTTGTGTCTGGACACATCCCTCGAATGAGCGAAACCTTAGGAACCGACCGCAGAGCACGTGAAGCGATTTTTCATTTCCTTTACATTTGTATCCAAAACCATGCTTTCATGCCATAGTCAGTTGCAATATAACCCTGTTCAAAAAGGACAGGTTAGGATCTGTCGCACTGGGAAGAACCGTTACCCCACACCCATGGCTCAAACAGCTTGAAGAATTGTACTCAAACTTAAAATCCACATGCTGCACGGGTTTGTTTAAAGGGATGATTTTTAAACCAACATCATTGTGTATATGGATATTTTGCACTGATTCTTAAACCTGACTCATGCTGACAAATTTACAGGAGCAAATTTAAACAGAGAACCAGTTTTAAAACAATAAGTGCCCCGCCATGGCTTTGCACCACCGTAACTACTCTGTTTATAAAGTGCTTTACGCTAAATTGCTGTAGCTTCTGCGTAGGCCAGGCCCAAGCCGGAAAAACTTTAGCCCAAAATGTGGACATCTGGCAAAGTCTGAGCATGTTAGCGTGGGAAGAAAGCATTGCAGCCTTAGCTTTGTTGGTTCTGCAGGCCAAGCTCATTGCACACCCCAGGGCTCCTGTATCCCTCCGTTCCCACCCCCCCATCCCCCTCTGTTTCTGCAACTCCCTGCACACCTCCCACTCCTTCCCTTATGCCAGGGGGTCTCTGTGGCCCCATTTCCCACATGCACACATGCTAGGGCTGCACCCGCATGCTCCAGACCATGATCCCCACTCTCCTTTCCACCATGGGTTCTGCATCCCCTTTCCCCCATGCCTATGCTGTGTGTGCACCTCCCCCTTCTTATCCTTTCTCCTTTTCTCATTCAGGGTGTCAATATCTTTATACTCCATGGGGAGGATGGGCTGGGCTGAGGTTAAGGATATTGTGCTGAGACATGCTAATTGCTGCCCACAGCCACTTTCAGAGGTGGCTGAAGCTGATAGCTTTGCTAACCAGATGCCGTGGCACTGGGTGCCATTTCTCCCTTTCTGGCTTTGATTTTCACCAAAATCACAAGGCTTCTGCCCACTGATGCCTAGAATATGCCCTAAAATTTTTGAATTGATCGGATGTGTCATTCGAATGTTGTCGCATTAAATCCAGAGAAATGCCATTAAATGGAGTGTGGCAATATCTTGTATTGGATCAACTTCTGTTGGTGAGAGAGAGGCATTTTTGAGCTACAGAGCTACTTTTCAGGGCAGGGAAGGATGTCACCACTGAAGGCCAGGTGGAACAGATTGTTTAGCCTAGGTAGTTAGTGCGTGTGGTACGGGACCATTCAAGGTGGAGTGGTCTGTTAACACCTCCGTAGGCATAGGACAAAAACAGGGAGAGGTTAGTAGGTTACGTGCACTGTGCCTCCTGCAGCGCACTAAATGCCCCAATGCCTGTGTGGGTGAAACCAGACAATCCCTGCGCTCTCGAATGAATTCACTCAGAAAAATAAGACCCAAACACCCTATGACATATGGGTGAGCACTTCTCACAGAGCAGTCACTGTTTGCCTGACCTATCGGTCCTCATCCTCAAAGGAAACCTGCACGACGCTTTCAAAAGACAAGCCTGGAAGCTTCAATTCATCACTGCTATAATCATGGACTGAAGAGATGCTGGGCGCCGATCGATCCCCCTTCTTTATCCTTTGGCTGCTGGTGTTAACAGGCTACTTCACCATGAATGGTCCCTCACTATATGTGCTAACTACCTAGCCTATGCCAAACAATCTGTTCCACTGTGATGCTGGGAATACGTTCCCCAGACCAGGAGAAGAGCTCTGTAGCTCACAAGCCTGTCTCTCACCAACAGAAGATCTTACCTCACCCCCCTTGTCTCTCTAATCTCCTGGGACCAACATGGCTACAACACCGCAAACATTAAATTGACTGTGAGGCCTCACAAGCTCCACCAACTAAACTGTGCATTGCCTTTATCCCTAATCGTGATTTGCTTTTATACACAGTGCCTCTTGCCACAGAGCTGCCACCATTTCACATAGTTAAATAAGGCTGCCAGCACCCTGGGAGGTAGGTAAGTATTAGACCAACCTGAAAGATGGGGTGCAAAGACCCAGCAGTTAGGTGACTTGGCTGAGATCCCACAGCAGTGAGAGGCAGAGATGGGAATAGAACTGAAATATCCTAAATCTGCCTTCACAGACTAGACAAGACGACCTCTTATACTTGCACGGTATCTGATGTTTGTTTCCACTGCACATCATTTCAAGGCCATCATACTCTGGGTATGGGAGCCATCTCCTCCCATCTGGAACAGCTTTCCTATGGAAGCATCTCCTCTCTATGCCGCTTTTTCTCTTTCCCTCTGCTGTGGTACTAATTCCTTAGGGAGCGTTGGGAGCAGTCTGCGTGTTATAGCACCACTTTTGGGCTTGCTGTACATGGAGCCTTCCAGCAAAGCATCTCAAAGCTTTTTAAAATATTAAGGTAGAGGTGGGGACTCCACAGGGACCCCCTTGGGGCGTTTCATCTTAGTTCTTCCATTAGGAGTGAAGGATTTGCCTCCCCCTCATGCACACGCCATAGATTAAAGCAAGGTGTTGGCTCCCAAACTGTGTGGGCACCATCTTGTACGAGTGGTACAGGACCATCCATGTGACCATCCTGTTCCCACTGACTCCTGTCCCTTTTAAGAGGAGTTCCCAGCAGAGCGGGGCTCCATGGAAAAGCTAACAAGTATGTTACCTTTGGGAGGATTCTCTGTTGGCATTGAGGGAACAATGCATGTTCTTCCAACCTTCCCCTCCTCTCCTGGGCCTGACCCTTTTACTACACAAACATCCTAGCCCCTTGAGAGAGCCCTGGGAGGGCTGTGGAGAAGGGAGGCTGGGCTGCAGATTTGTGTCTTGTAATGATCTGGGGTGAACAGTCTGGCCCTGAATGATTATGCTTCCCAAAGCACCAGTGAGATCGGTCAGTGGAACAGTAACTCCTTTTTACAGACTGGGAAACAAGTTAGATGCATAACCCAGGGTGCTGGGGAGTAGAGGCAGGGAGAGACCATGGCTGAGGCATGTGCTAGAGCTTCACTGTGTTCTGTGAGTGATCCGCTGCACCGCGCAGTGTTTGCCGGTCGGAGACCCCAGCTGACGAACACACACAAATGGTTTGAATCATTCTCTTTAAGGTGATTCCGATGACGCAACTCCCTCTAGCTCCAGTGTCCTTTCCTCTACCCCGCCTTCTGTGTCTCCTGCTGTGAAGGAAGCTTCCCCCACCCCACCTTCCTCGCCGTCTGTCACGGGCAGCTTCTCTTCCTCCAGGTAAAGCGCTTTCCGCCTTTTTTCCTCTCACTGTATTACCCAAAATACAGTAGAAATGAAATCTCTTTAGAAGGAACCCTGCAGCCCTTCTTCCCCCACCTGCTACCCTCGTCCCCCAAGTCCTAAGTCATTCCTTTAAATTCTTGTAGCTTGGGCCCCGTGGAGGTTAACCCTGCTTCTCTTCGGAGGAACTAACTCCAGGATAGTGGGAGGGCTCAGGCCCTGATGGGAGGGTCATTGGTGCAGGCTCTGTGAGGCTCAAGCTGGGTTTTATTAGCTGCATTTGGCTGGCAGGGGTCAGGATGTGTGGGGCAAAGGCTGACCTACCCTGCAGTATGCCTACATTCAGCTGCAGCACTGTCTGAGGATACTCATGTGCAGCCTTCCCTAGAGCTCCATTAGCGTCATTGCTTTGGAGGTCACCAGCTGGCATGGAAACCGAATACTTCCTTCCTGGCTTGGAGCCTGTGTGAAAAGCAGGTATTTCTCAGGGCCTCTTAGCCCCATGTCTTCGGGTTTTAGTAAAGCCTTTGATGCCATCAGTCTTAATTCAGGAATAATCCACGTGTTGGTAACCTTTGGTTCATCACAAAGGATAACAAGACGTGACACCACTGGGACTCGTGGTAGGAGCTGGTCCTATTAACGTCCTTTGTGGAACACACCCTATGTTCGTAGAGCACCCTGCACATTAAAGCATCTTTCTGATCGGGACTGTGAGGTGCTGCAGCAATAGAGAGCATTAACAATGACCTAGAAGGAGGGAGCCAGGAGTGTGCTCACACAGAGGGGCCCTACCGAATTCATGGTCCATTCTGGTCAAATTCATGGCCATAGGATTTGAAAATTGGTTAATTTCACATTTTTGGATGTTTACGTCTGAAATGTCAGGGTACTGTAACCCTGGGGTCCTGATCCGAAAGAGGGCTGTGGGGAGAGGGGTTGCAAAGCCGTTGTAGGGGGGTTGTGAATTGCCACCCTCACTTCTATGCAGAGCTTCCTGCAGTCAGAAGAGGCCCCAGAGGTGGAGGAGGGTCCAATCTCCCCCATGCTGCTGGGAGCGCCCCAGCTGGGGTTGCCTAGCTGTTAGTCCTGGCCAGAGGCGGATTAATGCCTATGCCCCAGCCAATTTGGGGGTCACCCGGAAAAATGGGTGCCCCAAGCCCCGTCAGGAGGCGCAAGGCCAAAGCTGGAGCACCTTCAGCCCCTTCAGAAGCTCCGGGGCAGGAACCCCACCTGCAGCAGGAGCCTCAGGGGCAGGTGCCTCAAGCCCGACTGTTGGCTGGGCTGGGGAGGGTCAGGACTTGCTCTTCCCCTGCATGGCTGCTCTCAAGGGGGTAAGATCAGACCCTCTTCTCCTCCCCCACGTACCTTGCCAGGCTGCAGGAAGTTCTGGGGGCATTTCCCAGGACTGGAAGAGTGTGAATGTTGTCAGTATTCAAAATGGGTGAGTGGGATGACCCAGGTAACTGTAGGCTGGTTAGCCTGACATCAGTCCCAGACAGAATAACGGAAAAGTTGATATGCGATTCAGTTGATAAAGGTTTGAGGACAAGAATGTCATTAATGTGATTTTATGGAAAACAAGTCATGTCAAACACACCTGATTTCATTCTTTGAGTTTACAGGGTTGGTTGATACAAATAACTGCAAAGATGTAATGTGCTTAAGCATGACATCTGACAATAGCAGCAGAGCACACATTGAAGGGATTGAGAATCGGCTGCGAGATCTCAAAGTAGTGGTGAATGGGAATCTTCATCAACTGGGGCTGTTGTGAGTTTGGTTTCCCAGCAATTGGTACCAGGCCCAACATTATTCAATATTTTCATCAATGATCTGGAAGTAAATATAAAATCACGGCTGATAAAAATTTATAGATGGCTCAAAGACTGGCGGAATATCAAGTAACAATGAGGACAGGGCAGTCATACCGAGCAATTGGTAAACTGGACCCCTTCAAACTAAATATTGTGTTTTTAATATAGCTAAACGCCGTCTTATACATCCAGGAACAAGGAAGGCAGGCCATAACTATATGGGGGACTGCATCGTGGAAAGCAGTGACCCTGAAAAAGATCTAAGG
The DNA here is from genome assembly GCF_026122565.2 of Emydura macquarii macquarii. Taxonomy (NCBI): domain Eukaryota; kingdom Metazoa; phylum Chordata; order Testudines; family Chelidae; genus Emydura; species Emydura macquarii. The sequence continues at coordinate 621,840 of NW_027133671.1, forward strand.
TGTCACAGTGGACAAGCAATTTAGGATGAGCTAATTTAGGAGCAGTGAGGTGATCTTATCTCCGTATACAGCATTGGTGAGACCAGTACTGGAATACTTCATGTTCACATTTTTTAAAAGATTGGCAAATTGAAGAGGGTGCAGAGAACCACAAAAATAATTTGACAGCTACTGAAAATGCTATGGGTAGATGTGCTTACGGTACTGATTATGGGGAGTCTGTGACTATGGGCAGCATTTAGCCCTAAAGGTTTACTTTTTGTGTGTTTTGCTGCTTACAAACAATGGTGTTAAGTGCATTGAAAGTTGCCAACTATAAGCATCAAGGGTGGGGTCTTCGAAAAGTGCCAAAAGTGCCAAAATTGAAAGTTGATAGGACTTAGCTACCTTCACAGGATTTTGAAACACCACTGTTCTTTGGTTTTGGAATTTTCTAGTGTTTAACCCACCACAGATGGGTTGTGCAGCCTAATTGTTTGGTTTTACGCTCTTCGGATGGAAGGTGCTGTAGAACGGAAAATGATTATGGACAAGTCTTGGGAGGGGAAGCAAGGACAGTAGGACAAATCCAAATCCTCCTCCTGGCTGTTTGACTTGTAAGCTCTGAGCTGTATATGGCAAGAGAGGGAGGAGGCAGCCAGGAGATGGACAGGCAGAAAAGCAGAGTGGAAGAGAGGCAGCTGTTGAGGGCTTTCTCAGGTTTGGGGTTGAGTGTGAGTTGTGGGAAAGTAGAGGGACGGGGTGTAGGCATGTGGCTTGAATGAGACTTCAGATGCAAGAGGTCTTGCCAAGAGGTTGACCATTTCAGTACAGTAGCCTGCCCGTGCCTCCCCAGGTAGTGAGATTGCAGTTGGCTGGAGTACAGGTCTCCTTGCTTCATAAGCTTGTGTCTCCCATTTCATTTTGCTGGGTGCTTGTTAACTATGGAAGTGTCTTTGTCCGCTTTTGTGTTGCTTTCTGTTTCTTCGCTCGCCCGTGGAGACAGTGGATGTTTCCTCTGGTGGCAGGCAGGCAGCGAACGACCATTCAGGACCAGAGGAGTTGACACCAATTCTTTTACACGTGGGTAGCCTTGTTAGACATCGTGAGCTGTATTCAGGCACATAATTCTCAGGAACAGATCCCCTTGGCTCTGGTTGACTGCGGTAGAATTTTTCAGGGCTCAGCATTTCTGAAAGTTATTCACTCCTAAATCCCCACTTGGCTTCCTTAATGAGCTCTATCTGGAGAACACTGGCCCTCTCTCAGTGGAGAAGACTGTGCGTGTCTTGTGCTGAGGCGCCATCTCTTGTCTCAGCCTCAGGAGCCGTGGGCACCAGCACAGATGAGGTAGGCTCTTGCCTCCTCTGTGGGGAAGGAAGTGGAAGAGATCCTCCTCCACTCCACATGTGAACTCTGAGGCTATGTCTACACTGACGGCAGCCAATTCGCCCCCATCAGATTGATTTATCCAGTTTGATTGAGCGGCAGTGAAGACCTGTTCAATCAATCCGGAAGTTGATCTAATAAAACCACCTCCCCCAAAAGCGCAGCGTTGCGTCGATGGGAACGCATTTCCTGTCGGCGCAGTGCAGTGGAGATGGGGCACAGAAGAGAAGTTACGAAGTTGATGGGAGTTACACAAGCTACTCTGCATAGCTTACGTAACTCCCATCGACTGCCCCCAAATTTCACCGGCAGTGTAGACCAGGCTTAAGACAGAGCACTAATGCAAGCTGACGAGAACTGGCTCTAGGCTTGGTGCCCTGGAGAGATGGCAGAGTGGTCTCTTTAGGACCCCTGCCTCCCCACTGCATTCCCCTCTTAGAGAGATGCAGAGGGTCGTAGTGCTGGGGCTTTTGTCTGTGTTTCCTGATGCTTCTCTCTTCCCTCCTCCCAGGAAGCTTCCCAAGAGGCACCTTCTTCCTCAGGCGCTTGGCTCAATATCGCCGCCAAATGCAGTTCCCCTGCCCCTTGTTCCCCTCCCTTTATGCAGGCCAGGTGTCTGCTACAGAGTGGTTCTCTCACCGCCGGCATGACCCAGATGCCAGTGGTTCCCCTCCAAGGAAGGAAGTTAATACAGGTTATTCATGGGAAAGTGGAGCCTCTTAGACAAGGCCATCCCTGTCCCTTCATTCATGCTGCACCTGAAATGTGCTACTCCAGATATAACTGCATCTCTTCCCAGACGACGCTTGAGGCTGGCTCAAGGGAGCCAGATCCTGGCCAGGCGCTATGGTCCCCATCAGTCTCATGCCAAATTAGATTGAGACATCTGGTTTCAGGATCCTTCTTGGAGAGGGGTAGCTAGTAGGACTTGTCTGCCCCATGAGTTACTGCGTGGCAAGCCAGGCAGTGAGCCTACCTACACCCCGGGACTCTCAGTGCATTGTCACCGTGTCCACATGGGAGGTTACTGCATGGCAGGCTGATGTGCGATAGACTCACCCCTGGCTTGCCATCCTGTCGTTTTCTTTGGATAAGCCCTAAGCTTGCAATTGTCCAGCTGCACCCAGGAGAAGAAGGGCTGTCAGGCACTGCTGCAGGGCTAGCCTGGGTCTCCGTAGAGGGTCCTGAACTGGAAGCCACCACCAAGGAGTTTGAAACAGGTCATGTCTTGCTCTACTGCTACGTGGAGCTGATAAGGGGCTTGGTATCTTGGTTGGATCCCTGAGCCCAGGATCTCTTGGGCCCATCAGAGGTTTGCAATGTTGTCTCCTGAGGGAACCAGAAAGGTTCTCATCCTGAGCCTCCTCCCTGCCCCCACCAAGGTGGGGGTGGGAAGTACTGTTCTCTGACAGGATGTGACTCAGCTTCATCTCACAGCTGATGTCAGCCTCCTGGGTTGGAGGTGGGGGTCTGCCCAGGGACAAGTGGGTATCATGGGAGGAGACTTGGCACCATGTCTTGTGTCTGCAGGCAGTCTGGCTAGCCTCTCTCTTCCTCAGACAGCTCCGTGAGGACTGCCCATCTATGGAGATGGAGAGTCTTAGTCCTCCACGGCCCTCTGACCATCTTTTCAAACCTAATCTATTCCTGCTTCTGGGTGGCCTCGGCCAGCCTACCCAGCCTGACTTAAAGCCTATTCCACGAGGTCCCTGAGCTGAATGGGGAGAGGCTCTGTAGGCTTGGCCGGCAGAGCAGCCCTCGGGGCCCACATTTTCCCCCAGCACTGTCAGCTGGATCTGTCTGCGTTGGAGTCTGGGGAGTTTGTACAGAGTGCCCAAGCTGTAAGGCCATTTTCCAAGGTGTCGCCTCAGTGTGGGGTACTCGTACCTCCCTTCCTTCCTGTCTCCACCCAACCCCACTCCTGTCACGCCAGCCTCTGAGTTTCCTGCTCCCTCCCTCAGCCATTTTCAGCCCTAGGAGCCAAATCACCAACTTTCTTTTGCTGCTAATTGGGTTTATGTGACTTTGCTCTCTGGCATGAACCTCCACCCAGCTGGCCCCTGGAGCGGAGGAAATGAGTGAAGTGTCCAGTGTTGCGTAGGCTAAGCAGATTTAGCTGAGAGGTTTTGGCAGCCATTGGCTGGGAAGCGCAAAGTGTCTGGATGGGGGCAGAGTTGGTGCCAGATCTTTTGTCCCTGATACATTCTTCCCTGCCTGCCAGATACCAGCAGGAAGGGCCCCCACATCTCTCCACTCTGGAGAGCCATGCCGCAGAACAAGGTTATCTGCACATGGTCAGTGCATCCAGCGTCGCCGTGTCTGTGATCACATAAGATAGCCGCCGCAGCGGTCCCTGGTTCCACCCACTGCCAATTTCTCAACCACTTAATAACAGACTTATCTTTTGTAACTAATTCCCCCCCAGTATCTAAAATGCCAAACTGGAGTGAGTTTTGCACCATGCCCTGAGGGTAGCCAAAGTCTGGCTTTGGTAGCCCACAAGGGAAAGCGATAGTCAAGCTCAGGATTGTGTTGGGCAGTTGGTTACCAAGATAGGCAATTCCTGGTCCACGGGTTGGGCTTTGTAAACTGCACTGCAGATGTGATTCTAGCCAGACTGACTGACCGTGTAGTCACCTGAAAAAGTAACTGGCTGCACTGAGGAACAATTGTTCTTCTGATTGTTAAATCTGATGGTTATTCTCAGGACTGCAATTAAAACAAAGGAAAAGGAATTAGAAGTTAACCAATAAAATGTGATTATTAGAGACAGAGATCCCTGGCTTATTAGCCACGTAACTGAGCCTCCTTGACAATTGTCCTTCATGGGAAGATCCTAACCACCTTGGTCTACATTTCCATAAGTGACTAGTTGTTTCTGGGTGGTGCCCATTCTGAGAGACGTCCAAGGGGTCCGACTTGCCAAAGACGCTGAGCGCTCTCCTTCTGAAAACCTGACCGCCCTGAGGAGTCTCAGGTTGGGCAGCCAAAATCACTAGTCACTTGTGAAAATGTTAGGCCCTTGATTTGTTTTTTTGATGAAAATCCTGTCCGTCAGCAATGTGGAAATGATTCTTTCTTTCCATCTCTTAGCCAGAGCCTTGGTGCTGAGCTGATGGGACTGCAGGTGGATTATTGGATTGCAGTTCAGCCCATGGAGAAAAAGAGAGACCCAGAGAAGAAGGACTCTTCCGCTGCCAAAAACACTCTGAAATGCACTTTCCGGTCTCTCCAGGTCAGCAGGCTACCCACCAGTGGGGAGACCACCAGCACTCCAACCATGTCAATGACAGTCGTGACAAAGGAAAAGAACAAAAAGGGTAAGATGGCAGAGAGGATGTCAGCTTACTGCTGCTGTCGGGTGTTGCTGATGTGTGCAAGATGGACTGTTGCACCTGTCCTGGCTTTCCAGGTCTGCCCAGATTCACTGTACGATATCTTAACAGTACGGCTTGCTCCTCAGCCCTGAAAGGTCCTCCTTAGGCATGGTGGCTTGCAGCCCCTTATTTTTTTCCTATGGGGAGTGACTCCCTGTGTTGCTGTGAAGAGGAAGCTGTTTGGTGCCAGCAAATCACACCATGTTGGCTAGGTCTCCTGATGGAGTGCCCCTGTGAAATAAAAGCTGGTGGCTATAATATGAGGTCAGCCAGGGCCACTGAATAATTGTACACACAACAAATCATGAGCCAAACAATCTTGTGGTGGACTCATGGCTAGCCCTTTCTGTCACAGTGCCATTTCCTACAGAATTCCACGCACTGTAGCTCCATTAACTTTAGACTTGCAAAAAAACTTTTGCCAGGTCTGGGTGTACAAATTATGCCCTAATGGATCTCTCTGTGGTCGGAAGATGGCTAGTACTTGATGTTGGAGATGAAGAGACCCCAAATGCACCTAGCCAGCTATGCAGTTGTGACTCTTGCTGAGTATCAGTTGAAGGCTTGATGAAGCATGAGATTGAATTGCTCTGTTCATTATTGTAGGTACAGATGTGTTAATGGTCATACATCTACCCAGCCCCTGTACTGGACTCAGTATCATCCTGTACCTTTGTTAGAAGATTTTGCAGCAAGGAGGAACAGATTTTACCCTTCCAGCTTGTTTATATGGGGAATCTATTGTGAAATAAGAGAGGGTGTGACTGTAAAGTGATGGATTAATCGGAAGTGGATTAATTTAAAGCACACAAAGGCACTCTTAGTGTGCTATGTGAGTGTCCACCGAAGGGGGTAGTGTGTTATTCTAGGCTGTTTCCTCATGTGGACAAGCCTTTGGATTCCTGCTGTTCGTTTGTTGGGAGGAAGGAGGATGGTGAGGTGATAGTCACGGGGAAGGCGATGGTTAGTGGAGGAAGGGTGAGAATGGGAATGAGGGAGAAGAGGAGGGTCGGGCTGGATAAGGGGGTACAGCAGTGTGCTGCCAGTACTCAAGTGAGAGTATGTCCCAGCCCCCCATCGAGGGTGTCCTCCCACTTACAGCTTGAGTCTAATCTTCTCTCTTAAGGACCTGCCTGCTGGAAACCCACCACCAAAATGTGCTGCCTCTGGAGTAGGAGCAGCAGTGCAGAGAACTTGCTACAGTTCTCAGGTCTTCTGAGCTTCTCTTCCTTTTGCCCTTTGCAACTGCCCCATCTCCCGGTGCCATGCTACTAGCCAGCCCATGCTTGTTCCAGCTGTTCAGAAGGCCTCTACTTACCTCCCCCTATTTTTCCAGCTCAGCACTGAACGTGCCAATCCCCCACTCAGACGAGGACCAGGCAACCAGGAAGGTCCGTGAAGGTGCCAGGTCTCCCAGCTCCTCGTTCCCAGAGCAGACCAGCTGAGTGCCAAAGCTCTGGGGGTATGGGCTCTGCTGACTCCTTCCCCTTGGACCAGGAGGGCCCATAGCACGACTGGGCCTGTGAGAATGAATCTGTTCCCGCAGGGCGAGTTGGCAGCCTCAGGGCAACCTTGCACAGAATGCGGGCCAGCCCTAGGGAATCCAGTAGCAGATGTGAGGGGGTCACTGATCCCTGGGGGAGCAGCCTGGCATGGGACCATTCCTGAACCCATGCTGCGATGAGTGTCCATTCCCAAATGGAAGCCAGGGATGTCATGGGCTGGCTGGATTCGCGACACTGAGGACTGACCTCGTAGACACCTACCTCCATGCTGAGGATGGCGCGCGATAAGATCAGACAGCACCGCTGTGGGAGACGATATAAACAGCCAAGGGAGGCAAGAGGCAGGGAACTGATGGTGGCCAACCAACCCCTCCACTGGTCTGAAAACCTGCCCAGGTGCGGGTCCAGAGCCCCACAGCAGAGATGGGCTGACCCAAATAGAGAGTAGATTGAGGGGTGCTTAGCTGGGTGGTGCACCTCATGAGAGTAGCAGTGGCAGGACTCCAGGTAGGCACTATCTCCACCCTCCAGAAGCGTGGTGCAGAGATGCCAGAGCATGCCAGCCCTTCCTGCCCCGGAGGGGGTTGGTGAGCAGGTCACAGCAGCTGTTAGCCCTGCAGCAAACAACTAGACAAGGAGATTCTGTTTCAGGAACCCTGAGATGAGACTGCTGGAGTGGTCCGCCGCCAAGCATGCCACCACCAGGCAGGGCCTGGAAGCATCAGGGATGCCGATAGCGCCAGGGTGGACGTGGAGGTTGGAAATAGCAGAAAGAAGAACATGGCCCAGTGACACTACTGACTCGGCATGAATGGATCACACATTTACATTCTTCTAAGCGAACCCAGATGGCAAAGACCAGTGCGAAGGTGCAGGGGGTACTGGCACATGGCTGTTATCTGTTAACAGGCTGTTAGCCTCACGAAAGCAGGCAGCCGCCACAGGATGATCCCATATATACGGCTCCACTTCAGATACTGCTGTAAGGGGGGGGAGGAGGGGGTTAGTGTGTGTCATGGGAATCCTCCCAGCTCCCTGAGATTGCAGGTTGCAGAGATGAACTCTGACCCAGACTAATGGAACCAGCCATGCATCTGTGAGTTTCAAAGAACTGCCACCATCCTTGGGCCTTCTCCAGTTCCTAGTTCTTAAACTCCATTCTCCAGATATTAACAGAACCACCTTTCCACCCTGTGAGCTTAGTCTTCCCTGAGTCCCTGTCAGGCTGGGCTTGTCCGCCACCACCATGACCGTAACTGCACACTAGTCACAAATGGGTTGGGTACACTAAAATCAAATGTAACACGGATGCATGGTGCATAGCATCTCGTATGATATTATGAAAAGTAATACCTGCAAGATCGCGATTGTAGTCAGTGTACATCTTATGATCCTGGCTAAGCATTTCCTGTATGAAAAAAGAGACTACACATTGTAAAAGCACAAAGCACTAGCCATGTGCTTGCATTGCTTTGTCCTGATGTTAATAGTAACGATAGCTGAGATAAGTGTCTTGTTTGTTGCATTGGGGTTTTGAAGGCTGTGTTTTTCTTGAAAAATGATTCATTTTTTAAAGGGTGTAAACACAAATACTTCACAAAGGAGAGAGGTTGGAGGGAAACTACCAATTTCTGAACTTGGGGGGGGGGGGACCCAAAATACTGGAAAGCTGGGAAGTTACACTTTCTGGGAAACCTGTTACGAATGAGGCATTTCTAGAATTCCTTTTCCTTCAAGAGTCTTCTACAACAACTCCCCATGAAAAAATAATTCTCCGAGAGCTGAGGAGATGGCAATAGTCATATTGCAGGGGACTGTGAACATGTCTGATCTCCAGCGCTTTGCTGAATTGTGCTAGCCAGCTCTTTGGTTTGAAAACACACTTGGTTGCAGGAAGCGGCTTTGGCTATTCAATAGCTGGTGACTCTTTCCCTCGTGGGGATCTCCTTTTGCAGGGAGCTCTGCATGGGCATCCCATTGCAGTGCTGGGCCATAATTAATGCTGAGCAAGTGCCGCGTCACTCTGGCCACGGTGGTTGTGCTGCAGGAAGTGCCAGCCTCCCGATCAGACATGAACGGCTGGTATGTTCTGTCTGGGAGACCTGAGGCTTTGCTAAAATGGCACTTGAGAAGCTCCCATATAGAGTTTGCCCAGATTAGATTTAAGAGAGTTCATCCCCGGTTTGGAAACATTTCTCCTGGAGCCTCCACCTCCCTTTCTGTCTGTTAATTCAGATTGGTCCTGAGATCTCGGTACCTTTTTCAGAAGGGCTTCCTAACCTTTCCCCATCCTACCCATTTCCAATATTTGCAGTAGCTCCCTTATCTGGACTGTCCCTTTGAGCAGCTATTGGTGTGTAGTTTGTGTAGTGAATCTGTGACTGTGCACAGGCATGAGTTGTCACATTCAGCTGGAAGGGAAGATAAAATCTGTGGCCTTCTGCTCTAGAAATGTCTTTCAATAAGCAAGAATCTCCACTAAAACGAGTAGATTTTATATCATTTGAGCCAAACCACTAACACTTGCAGTGGAAAGGGTGGAGCTTTATGTTGTAACGGACTGGATGTTTTCCCAATTGGGGAGTTGCCCTAGGAGGATGAAGGGGAAGCTTATAGCACTGGAGACTTTCAGAGGCTGTATGAATTGCTTTGTGGCTGTAAGAATTGTCCCTAAAAAGGCCCAGTTTATAGGGCCCATTTTGTACAGTGGCAATGCTTGGTAAGCATTTCTGTGAACGGGAAATGGTAGTAAGGATGGGCCGGGGGAGCACCTGGACTGTCAAACTCCCGGTAAAGAGGGAAGTTTAGACTTCAGTGTGTTTGTAAGGAATTGTTTCAGTATAACTTTTTGTGCCTGGCAGAGGTTAAACATATTTGTTTTTTTTTCTAGTGATGTTTTTGCCCAAGAAAACAAAAGACAAGGAAATAGAGTCTAAGAGCCAATGCATTGAAGGAATTAGTCGGTTGATTTGCACAGCAAAACATCAGCAGAACATGCTGCGGGGTAAGTGCTGAATTATTGCATCATTTCTGTTAGTAAAAAGGAGCATTTTCTTGCTAGTGCTGGTCAGCCAGAGATCTCAGTGCTTGACCAGTATGTGCTGGCCCGTGACACAGAGCAGACTGGAATCTGGTAGATCTGGCCAGAGGAGAATTCTCCTGTCATGGGGAAATCCACAGGTGGAGTAGAGCCAACCACCCTGGGGCAGGGCAGATTCCTGGTGAAAAGGGGATGTGGTCAGAGCACCTTATACTTCATTGATTCCTGGGTGCTAGAACAGCCCTTAGGGTAGCTGGCACAGTTTAGAGTAGCCCTGAGACTACCCTAAACCTTAGGTTCTCAATCTGGGAGTTGCAAACAGGTCTGGGGGACATGACAGCCCTCTTTTTTTCCTTTCTGGCTTGGTGGGGGAGAACTCCGTGAAGTGTTTTTGTAGCATAACATGGGTTCACTGTTGGGAAAAGGTAAAATCCTTTGGGAGGGGTCAGTCAGGTCAGTATGATAGGCATTGCTTATGGACCAAACCCGTGGGCCATCTTGTTTGCTCTGGTTGTGGCCTGTGCCTGATGCCTGAGAGAAAGGGGAGAATTTCTCCATCATACATGCAGCCAATCTACAATAATTTCCCACCATCGGGGCTGGGCAGGGAGACGGCTGACATCTTTCCCAACTCAGCTGCTGAGCCATTTTTGTTTGATCTTTAGGGCATCATAAAAATTGACTGGGCTGTCTTCCTCATTTTTCTACTCTCTAGCTGTCAGCACAGTTTGTTTCCTGTACTGGCAGAAGAAGGATGCTGTGATGGCATAGAATTCTGGCATAGGTATTCTCCAGTGGGCTCTTTGGCTGGCTGGCTGGCTTTTTGACCCGCTTCCTTGTTATATTCTTCCCCTGCAGTCCTGATTGATGGCGTAGAGTGGAACGATGTGAAGTTCTTTCAGCTGGCAGCACAGTGGTCCTCCCATGTCAAGCACTTTCCCATCTGCATATTCGGACACTCCAAAGCTAACTTCTAACTGCTTTCAGCGGGGAGGCTTTGTGCCTCTGTAGAGACTGCACATCCAGGAGCCAGGAATCTGAGCACCAACTCTGCTCGCTTACTGCAGATTACTTACAGATGTGTCTGGATTACTTCCGAATTACTTTTTTCTATTAATTCTTAAGTTTACTACAGGGGAAGGAAACCCCTTAAGCAAAGCAAAAAAACAGTCTTAAGTAGAGCTGTGCCGATAACATGGAAATTAATGGGGGAACTCCACAAGTGGGGTGACCTGTGCGAGAATTTAAGAGCAGATAGCTGAATAACTGCACTGCTTATTAACCTGAAACCTCATGGAAGCGTGTGGGGCTGTGGGTTCTGGATTGGGTTTGAGTGGTTTGTGTGGGGAGAGTGGGAGATAGGGGGAGAAGGAAGTGTTTTAAAAGGTTTAACTCTCCCTCCCAGGTGTCACATGAAGGAAGTAGAGACTGGTTCACTGCCATCTAGTTCAGGTACCAAAAATGTGAAATACACTGTGCTGTTTGCCAAAAACCAAACCAATAACTGAGGGAAACCCCAGAGATTCTGCACAGGTGACAAACTACAGAGGGTCATTGTTTTAAGGCCAGCTATAGAAACAGGCAGACGTGTCCACTCTTGTGCCTGACCAAGGTTGGGCAGAGACTGAAATACAAAGGACAGAATGTATGTTTGAGGAATCCCATTGTTCGAAGTCCATCCAGTAACCAAACCGAGCCAGACACAGGGCCCCGCCTGCAGCCAGGAGCTATATTTGAAGGACACCACTTCAGTGGGGTTGCTGCTATTTAGATTTTCACACAGATTATGTAAATGTCAATAAAACCTTGTCCAGCTTCTCAAGGGAATGGATTTTTTACAGGTGCAGGTTTTTTTTTAATGCTTTTAAAAAAGATTAAGTTGCTGAAAAAGACTACAGGAAAGATGAGCTGTCTGATTGTCCAAGCATCAGTTACTGGCTAGTTCGTGAGCCACTTGGGACCTTACACATGACCAGCTGCATTTCTGACACCAGCTACATTCACATCCGTACAGCAGAAGCACATATGACACCAGCTCACAGCAAGCGCGCCATCTGCATACCTCATCCTGAATGCACCCTCTCTTCTAGGCAGCGTGCGCCAGGGTCCCCCTTCTTGTTCCAGACCAGTGATGGGGATTCCTTGTTTGGAGGGGCCCCTCCAGAGGTGTGAGCTGCTGCTCCCCTTTCTGAGGCAGGAAGCCAGCTTTGACAGCGCAGAGAGAAAACCTTGGCTTGTCCAGACAGCGTTGGAATGCCCCCGACCTGAGGGTTCACTTAGCTCTTCTGCTCCGGCAGTGCCCCTGTGCTGCACAGTGCAACGTTAGCCAGCTTAGGGTCCATCCTAAGGTGGAGGTGGAGGAGTCCCTCAGTGCCTCTCAGGGCCTGGCTCTCATAGATTAGGAAGCAAATGTCTTCATCAGCTTCTGTACTGAATGCCACTTCTCGTGGGCACTTCTCTATGGCAAAGGAGGCTGCTCCAGCAGGAGACAATCTTACAGCTAGCAGAATGTCCCACCGTGCAGGGATAAAGGGTTTATTATGCAAAACCAGCCAGCCCCTGTGGGAAATTCACTGTCCCTTGCAGCCCAGATCCTGAGCATGGTTGTAGCTCAGGAGTGGGAAGCCATGAGCTCCTTATGTTCCCCCAACCCCCACAGTGATATCATGGTGCCCAGCCCAGTTCCCAGGGTACGCTAAAGCAGCCTGATGATTGCTCTGATTTACATTCTATCAGTAGCCCTACAGGGCCGTGTCAGCAGCAGAGGATCACTGAAGCCAAGGAGACTCCGCTACAGCTTTTCCTCTGGCTGCCAGTCACGATGGTAGCTGGGAGCATGGGCTCATGTAGGAGCTATTGCAGCAGCTCTCCTCCCTGGGAATTCTGCCTTGGCTTTAGGACAGAGCTTTGCTCTGCAGAACGGACATCACGGTACTCTAAAGAACTGGAGGGATGAGGTTCTGATCCTTCTCACCACAGGCTTAACCCGGTTTGATGCCTGGAGTTGAGTGAAACAGGCTGTGCAGGTGGACTGAAATTTCCAGCTGTGTGGGGCCTTTGCCCAGAAGTCCTCCCCCATCAGACCTGCGAGGAATCTCACTGCAGCAAACCTGAACAGCTGGGGGGGGGGAGGGTCCCATGCCTGAATCTGCAGGGAGCTCTTGGCAGCACAGCTCCAGGCAGGCCCTGGCCTTTATAGAGTTTCCAAACCCAGGGGCTCAGGAGCTAGAGCTTGTTTGCTTTGCAAAGGAGACACACACCTCTTCCCACCCCGAGTGGCTCCTTTCCCTGCCTCTCAAAGGGGCAGCAATACCAATACCATAAGCATCTTTCAAAGCCCAAATGTTTTGCGGCCCTGACTGACTGACCAGGTTTGGTTAAAGAAAACGAAGATTTGCAAATGGCTGGGGAGCCTGTTCTGCCCTTCCGGTGGGTTGTGCCCCCAGCGGGGTGGGGGAGTGTGGGGGGTTCCTTGACTTGGGCAGGAATCCCATGGGCAGCTGTGGGTGCTTTCAGCCAACAGCCCTGCTGAGGGAATGAGAACAGTGCCTCCCTGCTCCCTGTCGCACCACAGAGGAGTGTCTGCGGAGCAAACAGTGTGTGCGCCTTTCCCCTCCCTGCCCAGGCTGCTGGCGTAGATGTGTGTTTCTTAAAAAGAAACCCTTTTAGTGCAATTCGAGCCAGGCCCAGGAATGGACTCACCTCGGACTGGCAGAGGGCCCTCCTTGTATGAGGAGTCAGGCAGGTCCGTGTGCAGAGAGACCCATGCATGAACGCTGAGACAGCTGGCAAGGGGGTACTGTGAATGATTCACTCCGAGCAGCCCAGAGGAGTGGGCAGGGTTCCCTTTAACACTTGGTGATGGAGGCAGAAAGAATCTGTCAGCATCGGGGTGACTGGGGCTTAGCATCTTCTGAGAAGGCTTGTGCTGTCGCTCTGGGGGAACACACAAGCACCTCCACCCTCTTTATTGAAGCTGTTGCCTCAGACAAGACTTTTCGTGAAGTCAGCTCTTCCGGTTCTTCCTTAAATCGCTCTGTCCCGTGTGACTTGAGTGACTGAAACCCAGTCTGATTTCAGTGCCATGGCTTATTCTGCACCAGCGCTGGCTGGTATCCTTGCCTGGCCTTCATCGCCCCTGCAGCTCTGGGGAGGGGTTGGACTGGCTTTTTGCAATAACTTTGTTTACCAGGGGCGATGAAGGATTTGACGCTTTGCTCCTCTTTGGATTTCCACCTACTGTAGCAAGACCACCTGTAGCCAGTAAGGGGCTTTACGGCTCCTGCATCTCAAACATATGTTGCCACCTTCCTTCTACTTTACCGGGTGTAATGTTTCATGTGGGTTAGTTCTTTATTTTAATTACATTTTATGAAATCTACTTCACCAGGAAACTTTCCACACCCAAGAGCTTACAGAAAGCAGCGTTGGTTTCCTAAGGCGAGCTGCTGTAGCAAGGCATCCAAGGAAACACTCCTTGAAGCCTCATGCTGGGAGCCCTAAATCAGGCTGGTGTTTGCCAGGACTGCACTGATCTGGGGAAAGCTTCATTCTTAGTGGTTAGTCATGGTGCTGCACTGCCTCAGAGCCAAGGGTTAGAGTTGGATTTTTTTCCCTGGCAGTGTTTGTTAAAGTTTTACTTTGCTTTGAGCGTCTTCATATGACTAACTTTGTTCCCGACCCCTGGGGAAACATTCTCGGACAGACACTGAGTGTGGAAGCTCTGCTGTAACCAAGTGAGCTGTTCCAACACCTGGGCTGCTCAGAGAGTGGGCTGCTCCATAGGAATGGATTTTGATAAAGCAGTGACAGGAGCTGAGCTCAGGTCTCCCATGTGGTGCTCTGCAGCCAGCCACCTATTCCAGGGTTGACAGGAAGTCATTCTGGAGAACTGGGCTGTGTGCCATTTTGCTGCGACTTTCCCGTTGCATGCAGGTAGAATCTGTGGTCTGGGGCGATGGAGGGTTCCAGGAAGAGCTCACCAACGGGGCCGGGGTGGGGGGAGGGTGCTAGTTTTTGTGCCAGCAAAGGTGGCCATCAGGATATTAGGGGGGTGCTTACTTGCCTCTCCAGAGGAGTGCAGAAGCCTGATCCTCATGGAGAAAAAAACCCAGCACAGCTGCATGTTTGTTTAAAACTCTGCATGGTATAACGAACAGAGATCTCTATAGGCCTCCCCCAGAATGCGACTCATTCGCTTTCTCTCACTCACTGGCCGACATCAGACTTTGCCTGTTTTATCTGAAAGTCTAGAGGCCACTTTTACTGAAGCCCCTGGATTTCTGGCAAGGAACAGGCAGGTTCCTGGCTGTCGGGGGGAAGGGAAGTGGGGGCATGGGGACCGTCCGATGGCCTAGCTTTCAGCAGGTCACATGCCAGCCCATCACTTGTCAACATCCCCCCCCACCTGCACTGGGGTTGCAGCAGCGTCCTGCAGGAATGAGCTGCAGTGTCCATTTGATTCCCATTACCCACTGACTGACTTCCCCAGAGGTCCAAACTGTGACCAGAGGCAACTTTTCTGTCCGACTCCAGCACGTCCCTATCAGCAGAGCTGTCGTTTCCCTTTCCTGATGTTCTCTTGGGAAACTGACCCCAGTCCGTCCTGGGAGGTGGGAGCTAAGGAAGCTGATGTTCTGACCAAGAACTGTAGCTCTAGTTTCACACTTCCACGGCTAAAGGAAATGCAGAAATACACCATGGCAAATCAGGGAATATCCTTACCTGTACTGAATGCTTGCTGGGCTTGCATTTCTTTTTCTTTGCCCTAAAGAAAACAGCTGCTGGAGCAGCAATATTCACTTAACCACTGGCTTTCCGTTAACTTCACCTGCAGTTACCAATTGCATATAATCAATCACGTTTTTCTGCTCAACCCAACTGCCCCGTTAAACTGTTCGTTTACATTTCCAATGTAATTACAAAGTTCTTAATTACATTAGTTTGAGGATATTTGTCAACCTCTCCTGTTCTTCATTTTGCTGCTTTAATTAACAAGCCTTGTCATATCCTAGAGAGGCGATCTGAGGGTGGGGTAGCAGGACAGGAAGTATTGTGATTTCGTATAGATATGTCATACCCACCTGTAGGCACTTGACCTAGCTAAAAACCAAACAGACCAGCACTGTTCATTAATGTCACTAAAATACTCTTCTTGACGTGTGTCCTGTTAGTCTTTGGCCAAGTGTTGCTACCATCTCAGATGAATCTGGCCAGCTGTTTTGTATCAATAAAACATTCTAAGAATCGTTCAGTTTTGAGGGTTCAAGAAATGGTACCAGGTGCCCTGAAACCTTGTACAGAAAACATCTTGATGAGAACAGAGAGCCTGTTGTATTCTTTCCCGGTAGTTTGAAGTACTGAAAAGATGGGGGCTTCTTTGACGTTTCACTGTCAGATGGGAGCACTGTTTCAGATCCCAGGAATGTAAAGTCTGAAAGATCTTTGTAATATCTTGGTGTTCTGTTTTGTCTGTCTTCGTGGTGTTTGCTTAGAGTTGTTGAGATGACTACAAACCCTCCATTGGGTGCATTTCTGTATCCTGGCCATTAGAGCTGTGGTGACTTGCTAGAGCCCTAGCATGATGTTCCACTGGGATGCCCACTGTGAGAGGCGACTATCTGAGCACAGCACCTCCAGCAGACCTTGATGATGCTGTTATGGCAAGTTCTTTGCAAAGTAAGCGAGAGAGTTGGAGTGATGGGCTCTCCTGGGTTTCCTTCCAAGCCCTTTAGGACTTGATGCTCGAGAGAACGAGGAGCCGGACATTAATTTCTTTAAAAGGAAGCACACTCTGTTTGACATCAAAACCCCTGTCAGGTCAGCTTCCCCCTCTGTACAGCCTGGTAGAAGGAACCGCAGAACTTAGTGTGTGTGACTCGCATCCAATGCGTCTTTACTCAGTGCGCCCTTTAGGAAGCCCCTTTCTAAGTGTGGGTACACTTGTGTGCGAGATTGTCACATGTACAGCAAGCATTGCGTCAAATGAAGGGATGTTACCACTCTGTAGATGTCTAAGTTGCTCATCTGTATCATTGTTGTATTGTTTGGATTTTAGGTTTTATATGAAGACAAATTAAATGTAAATAGCCCTTTTTTTTTTAAACAAACTGCAAAGTGCGCAACCTCATCAACTATTTTATGGTACTAATGCAACACTAATAAAACTGGACATGAAAGCACACTCACGTCCCAGCCGTCTCCTTTGGGTGGGAGTGGCCATCCATTTCTGTGCCAGCAACCAACCTGGCCTGGATTGAAATGGCTGCATTTTATAGCTCTGTATGTCTGAGATCTGTCTACACTAGGAAATTGACCTGCTTTGGAAATCTCATGCCAGCTGACAGTCCTCTTGAATTGATGCTTTGGAAGGGCTTAGCTGCTAGAGTAGATGAAAAACATTTCTCCTGCACCAGTACAGCAAGTAAGAGTGAGACATGGCGGAAAGAAGTCTCTGGGATGCTTTGACACAGCTGGAGACTTTCTGGTACTGCCCACGCTAGCAGCCAAAGCATTCACAGCACTGGCTCAGGGAAGCCATTGCTGCTACCAGTTGTGTTGACAAGACCAAAGCGCATTTTTAAGGCCATATTGCACTTGAGCTGGCTGCTTTATGCCTGTGGCTTTTTTCATGCCCATATTCAAGAATATTTCACACACAAAGATAGAGCAGGATTACTGCAGTCTCATCCCCTTTCCCCTCTGTTGACACAGTTGTGGTCCTTGACCTCTTCTCTCTTTATTTTCACATTAATTGTGCAGCTTTCATGTTGTATGAAGTTTTTTGTACGTTAGCTACAGTACAGCCACTAGAGGGCAGACGTGATATATGTCTGAGAACCCTCTTTTTGTGGAAGTAGGAAGAAAAGCTAACATTGGCCAGTCTGCTTACGCACCCAAGGCGTAGTGATGGCCTGCCCTGTTATCAGAGGCTACTGTGCTATTACAATGCCTTTAGCAAGGGCTTTGGTGGAGGGAGAAGTTGAGTTGTATTTTAAAATACAAGTATCTTTTTTAAAAAATTCAAAATTTTTCCTTTCAAGATTCCAACCTCTAAAGAAATTACCGGCAGTACTGAAATGGGAATCTGCCAGTCCTGCAGGGGTGATGTGCATTTGTGATCTGTGAATATATGCTGATTTCTTAGTTGTGCAATTCCTTGCAGTTCAGTGGATGGATAAATTGCGGAATGTGAGTCTGCTTTCTTGTGCCTAAAACAGGGCTGAGATTCAGGAGACCTGTATTTTGCACCTGGCTCTCTTACTGACTTACAGGGTGATCTTGGGCAGACCATTTTAACTTCTGTGCCTCAATCTTCCCATCTGTAAAATGGGGGTAATGCTGCCCAACTCAGAGGGTGGCAGCTACCATGTAGTGCTTTGAAATCCTGAGATGAAAGACACTAGAAAATGGCTGAGTGTTACTTTACACTTAATCAGCAAGTGTGCAAATCCCTGTACACTGGCTAATGCAAACCGGTCCTCAGAACCGCTTAACCCCACACGCACAACAAATATGGCTGCCCCAACCTCTCCTCCATGGGTGCATGTGATTTTGAAAAAAAGGCATTTCTCTTAGTTGCAAGGAGGGGAGATGATCATGGAGATGCTCCCTTCTCCTGGGGAGTCTGACTTCATTCATCAGAAACTGAATTTGTTTCTGAGCTCTGAGCATTTAATAGAATTGCAGATGAGAGTTGGAAGGGACCTAGTCCAGCCCCCTGCAACTGAAACTGTGTCCCCTGCTGGAGGCAAAGAGTGCTTTCTGTAAGCTTGCGATGTGCGCTCCTAAAGAGCATTATGCTGTGCTGGAAGGGTCAGTCATTAAGTGTTCATGGACAAACCCAGTCCCCGAAGTTCCTCCAGCCAGACTGGATGATTGTCTCCAATGCTGCCGGTGAGCCATAGATGTATACAGCGGTCGAGAGCCAGGCTAGCTGTCATGCCACCGCCTGAACACTCTCTGGGCTCGTGGGAATGAAGCTGGGATGCTGCAGCCTGTCGGTTCTAGTCCCAGGCCTGTGCACTGGGAAGCCACAATCCCTTCTGTTGTCAGGAGGTGGGGGAAGCAGTGGTAACCTGCACTGGGGGAAAGACAGCGCAAGACGGCAGCTTACCCCCTCTCGGCTGGGCTGATTGAGTGCAGCTGAGAATCGCACCTTCTTGTGGCGAACTGGATGGCGTGTGGGACTGGTCCATGGTGCGGCACCCGCTGCCAGACACCTGTGGAGCATGGAGTTAGGTTGCGAGAGGGAAGAGCTCAGTGAGAACTCGAAGAGCAAAGGTCTCCGCACGTCACAAACAGGAAGTGTATATAAACACGAAACGGGCATCAGCTGGCCCCAGGGAGTAATGTAAGCCAGCAAGGGAGATGAGGGGTCTGCTAAGCCAATGGACTTCTTGGTGTCAGCCTTTGCTATAGAGGCTGTTGGGGGAGATACTGCAGAGCTGCTGTTTTCAGGTGATGAAGATGAGGCAGTGTCAGGCTGCGGGGATGGAGTAAATACGGGGCCTGACTCGCAGGTGCCCTTTATCGTCATAGTTCTGTGTAAGGCAAGGGACAGTTCTGGCCCATAGCAGTCCAAACACAGGACTGACTGGGTACAGCTGACGCTGGCTCCACTGGATGTCGAATAAGTAATCAGGCAAGTTTGGTCCCTTTCTCTCTGTGCGGGGTGTCCACAAAAGGTGTCTGGAACTGTTTGATGTGTGGATATGAGCAAATACGTGCCTGTGGGATCCTCCTGCAGTGTCTGCCCTTTGCTATTCTGGATAAGGGACTGGGCTCCAGCCTCACATGCTAATGTGTCTGTTGCCTGAGTGGAGGAACTAGCTTTCCTGGCCAGGAGTGGTGCTGGAACAAAGCTGGGGCAGTGTGCTGTTTCCCCGGGAGAGGCGGGTGCTCGTTGTGCGCGTGCATTGCACAGCGGGCATTGAATGAGGCAGCTGGTCACTATTGATTTTGTTGCTCCTCGCTGTTTTGCGAGTTGCTCTGAGCCATCCAATCTGCATACTGAATGAGTCCAGGGCTGCGGGCTACCTGGGCCACCTTCACAATGGCTGTTGGACTCGGAGTGCTTCATGCTGCAGCCTTCTTGTTCTGCTACAACAGGGCTTTTTTGTGGGAGGGAATAAAATATATGAAATGCCTTGGCAATCTGCATTGAAGATCCTTCACAAGGAAATGGTCTAGAGTGCTTGCTTTGTTTTTTTTTAGGGTTTCTCCTGGACTGCTGCTAAAGTCTGCAGGATGCTCATGGAGTGCTGAGAATTTGGGAAAACATATAAAGCCATTCTAAGAGTAATTTCCCAAACACTACAAAATATTGTAAAAGACCCCGCTCCTCCTGGAGGATGCCACTTCCCAAGCTGTTTCCAAGATACAATGTTCCCAGGACAACAAAAAACCAGTTTTCAAAATGTGAAAGAACTTGACTTTCTCAGATGTACAGATTAAGAATATATCATTGTCCAACAAGCCTCATGCTTGAAAAAGACAAATTTCAAAACTTCTCCAGCAGAGAGGCATGACCAAAATTTCAGGTGGATGGATTTAGTTCTAGCACTGTTCAAGTGGACTCTCAACCTTCGCTACTCCCAGGTGAGAGTGACGTTAGTTTTCTCTAATCACATCCCGTTTCCTTAAAAGATTATAGGCAGTATGTAATTTATTGAAGCTACACCTGGCCAAATATTGCTACTGCCAAAGCTAACCGAGGAGCACAAACCGCCGGTGTTCAAAAACTGGTGTCCTTTTTTTCAGTGGGAATAACTTGTGACAGGGGTCTTGTAACTGTGTTGCTTGGGGTCCTGAGACTAAATCTTAGGCAAACTATCTGAGATGGGGAGGGTGATACTTTTAAATCTTGGGAAATATTTCTCCAGACTAATTTATAAAATCCTTCACATGGCGGAAGTAGACTCCAACACAGTGTCTTGTTGATAGAGCAGTCTATCTTAGGCCTTGTCTCCACAGGAAAGTTGCACTGTTGTAACTTACAGGGTTTTTTAAATGGATTTAGTTAAACTTGTATAAACTGTTAGCAAACAGAGCACTGGACTGAGACTCAGGAGACCTGAGTTCTAGTCCAGCTCTGTCACGGACCTGCTGGGTGATCTTGGGCAAATCACTTAATGGTTCTGTGCCTCAGTTTCCTTATCTGTAAAATGAGGATCATGATACTGACCACCTTCGTAAAGTGCATTGAGACCTACTGATGAAAAGTGCTAGACAACAGCTTTCTGGAATATTATTTTTTTTCAGTATAAGAATGTTTTGGGTTTTTTTCTATTTAGCTTAAATCAGTTGGGAACAAACTATTGCACAACAGATTTAGATTAAATCCCAGGAAAAACTTCCTAACTGTTAGGACAATGGAGCAGACGGCTTTGGGAGGTTGTGGAAGTTCCTTCACTGGAGGTTTTCAAAAGGAGGCTGGATAGCCATCTGTCTTGGATGGTTTAGATGCAACAAATCCTGCATCTTGGTGGGACATTAGCTTAGATGACCCCTACGGTCCCTTCTACCCCTATGGTTCTATGATTCTATGAAATGTAAGTGCAATAAACCACTCTTAAATCAAAATAAATATCCATATACACAGGATTTGTACTAATTTAACTAAATCAGGTTAAATTCACACCTTATGCTAAACAGGAGCATCTTCCTCAAGTAGACAAGGCCTTAAATTGAGGTTTGAAGTTCAAACTCTGGACAATCCCTGTAAGAATTGTGAAAGCTGTAGCCCCTTTAAATTTGATGAGTGTCATATGCACAGAGATTTACAAAGGTGCATAAGGGATTTAGGTGCCAAAAACACGTTAAAATTCAATGGGAGTTGGGCTCCTTGACAGTGCCACACATGGTGGTTCTCAGGAAGAACACGGAGTCCAGATCAGAGTTGTGGCTCTTTGGTCAAGTGCTCTGTCTTGCTATGGACATAGTGTAAGTGATGAAGAGAATTCAGTGCACACTGTGCTGGGCATCTAAAAATATTCTCAATTGAAGTGTGCCTGGCCCTCTCCACCTTCTGGTGGCCAGGCCTTTCCATCCAAAAGTCAATCCACACTCCCTCAGCTGCCATAGTGCAGACATGCAGCATGAAATGAGACATGGCTTATGAACAATGCATGGACTACTGACCTTGAGTATGAAAGAAGGAGCACAGATAGGGGCAGGAATGAGGGCATGTACTGCAGGGAGCCTAAACTTGGTTTTGCCGGAGGGGCAGGGTGGAATGAGGGATACCCCCATGCAAAACAAAGGTGCTGCTGGTTGCTGGGAGGGGACAATTTACCCAAAGGCTTTTCTCTGCCCATTTTCCCTGGGGAAACTTTCAGGACTAACAAGTTCACGCTGCAAAGGGCTTTCACAGAGAAGGTATTTTTTGTCCAAATCACTTATTTGCAGAATCGCCCTTTTCCACTGGGTGTGCACATTGGCTTTCTCAGTGAAAGCGGCCAGATAGAAGGGTTTTTCTGTCAAAAGAGTCACACGTATGAGACCCCACATTCAAAGGCTCCACAGAATGTTTTCTGTCAACATGGCTTTAATGACAAATAGTGAGCCAGGCCCTTTGCCCTGTCCCACATCCCAGCAGGGGATTCCCATCTCCCAATAACAGCCTCTGCTTCTGTTCATAATCATGGGGACCAACTCTTCTCATTTGCAATTGCATAACGGTCCTGTGGGAACTGCACTTTTTATGCTACATAGAAACGTAACATCAGGAAAGTGTTTTATGGGGTTCCTTCCGCCCCCTCCCCCAATCTTTTAAAGCAATTTAGCATCTGGGATTGAAGAGGAGCTAGCACCATGTGACGTGCCAACTCTTCATTTACTGCTAGCAAGTGTCCAGAGACCACTGGTTTGAGAATCCTTGTTTGGGAAGATGTTTGTGTATCCTATTGAAACAATCAGTTCCATCTGGGAGAAGTAACCCCACAGCCTGATGCGTATGTGTATTGATATGTGATATGTGATACAATGTGTATTATGAAGTCACTAATGGGGCATGGTTTTGTTAGCAAAAAACAAAAAAAAACCTTCAGATGCCCACTGAGCATGCTCAGAAGTGATTTTATCAATCACATGTAACTTCTTATTGAACCAATTTTTTTCTCTCTGTGTGTTCTTTACATGTCAAATGTAAAGTGTCGGTGCTCAGCTGTTTCTAAGGGCTGGTTCACACTTACTGCACAATTCGGTGGCAGTCGACCGGGGTTATGCAAACTACACAGAGTAGTTTGCGTAACTGACGTGGACTGCTAAGCTTCCCTTCTGTGTGCTGTTCAGGCAGCTCTACCCTACTTGAGTGGATGGACTTACTCAGTCGACTTCCTGATCGATTGAGCGGGTCTCACTGACTGCTCAATCGATCCTGAAAGATCGATCTGGCAGCGGCAATTTAAACATAGCCAAAATCATCTAGCTGGAACAAAAGGCCGTCAGATTTTAAGACTGATTATTTTTGGGGAGAGAAGGAGCAGTCACTTTTGGGCATGTAGGAAATGCAGAAAACTTGAGCACCAAAGCGAATTGTATCGGAAAGCTGTGCACAGAGGGATTTATACTGGTTATTGTTATGCAGTCTTATCTATTGGTATAGCAGGAGTGATCATGTGCTTGCTAAAAAGTATTAACCACTTACTGGCAGGGCAGCTAGGAGTTTTATTGCAGAATTTTAACAAATAGCTGACATAAAACTGCCCAAAATGAATACCCCTCTAACCCTCTGCTACTGCCTACAGGGATTGCATTGTGTGTCTAGCACCAGCAGTGTGTTAAGTAGACGTTCGCAAGAGTCCTATCACTTCTCCGGGAGCAAAGGTCCAACAGCTAGTAACAAAACTCCTGTAAAAGCTAAACCAAATAACTGTATCTTGCATTCTACTGGAAGCTCAGGCTTCTTGCACAAAAGCAAGTTAAATTTTGGGAACGCATTGTGAGAACATCACAACTGATTTTAACTGGCAGGGTGGAGTATGGCGTGAGTGCCACCTCTCAAATAACAAGATCCCCTCTTCTCCCCCGCCCCACCCCCCCTTGAGCTGCATCTGAAAACAAGAAAACTCATGCAGAGACCTGAGTATAGGTGTTTTGTCCATGTTCCCTGAGAGTCTCAGGAGATGGGCAGCTGTGTTCTCCAGTGGAAGGAACTCCCAAGTGAACTTTAAAAGTAGCCACAAGTGGAGCACATCGCAGTAGGCCAAGATGGAGGTGCCACGACATAGATGAGAGTTGTAGGATTTTCATTGGAGGGGAGTGGATGTAGGGCCGTGGACAAAAGCAGCTAGTGAAAGGGAATATGGTCCACAGATGCTGTTTGTTAAGGGTTAGAAACTAGCTAGGAGGTAGAAATCAATGCGTAGTAACAAGTGGTCATTTGCAACTTGAAAAGGGGTTACTGGTATGGTACTAGGACTGTTAGCAGTGAATAGATTAATGAGGGGGGAGTGTGAAGTATCAGTTTGTGACCAACATGAAATTAGTGGGGAGATAGCCCAAGCAAGGTGAGGGGTGAGGCTGATTTCCTGGACTCTGTTTCCAAATATAGCACTGATAAGCAGAGTGGCACTGGTAAAGTCAAGATCTGCACTAGTGTTACATTTAAAACTAATTCAGGGGTGGAAGTGACTTGTAACAATTTGTAAGAAGAAGATCAGCCTTACAGCTAAGTTAAAGCAACCCCGGGTCCTGTGTGTTAGTGCGGGGAGACATATGTTATCTGGACCAATTTAAAGCCAATACTAGCCACAACAGCAAGGAGGCTGGATGTGTGTAAGGGGGGGGGGGGGCGGGGAGGTGCAACCCTTTTGTTACAGGGCCCCACTGCCCATAGCCACCAGCCCTAAGCCTTGTTGGTTTAGAAAGACCCCAGACAATGGCACAGAAGAAATCCTACTTTCTCAGTATTAGCAATAGGAGAGAAGTGTGAGGGTGCATTAGTGAGCCAACAGAGTGCGACCCGGCTGTAGGGCCTGTTGTGAAAAAATAGGGACCTATCTGTATTTGTACGGAAGTAAAGGAGCTCAGAAAAATGGTGGGTGGAGAGGAGCGGTATAGTCTTCCCCTCTGATGCAGGAGCACGGGTGGAGGGTGGTCAGGGCGAGAAAGGTGGCTTAACTCTTCAACTTTGCAGCCTCTTTCTTCTCGAGCTAGCTCAGGGCTGCTTTAGCGCCCAGTGCGATGTACGGCAATCTGAGTTCTGTCAATGACACCCTGCTGCCGATCACCCCCCAGAGGTTGTTCCAGCATTGGGGAGTGCCTGAATGCCCCTACACCCGAGGCCGGGGGCAGAGAGGGGAGTCAGTGGAGAAGAGCTGCCCCAATTTTATGCCACTTGGGGATTCCCGGGGAGATGGTCATGCCTGCTTTCTGGCTGTGTTGTGCCACCAGAGCCACACAAAATAGTTGTATTGACGGGGAGAATTAGGGGCTTCCTTTCTAAATAAGCAGATGCAATGGTATTCTCCTCTCTAGAGCCAGCTAAAGGAGCCTGCCAAGTCCAGCTCTCTCCTGGCCGTGTCAACTGATAATTGTATCACTACTTGGCAGATACGGCTTGCATTGCCTCCTGTTCAGCATGTCAGATGCCTCAGAAATCCTCCAAAGAGAAATGAGAGGTGATGTGGCTAGTAGGGAACGAAGGTTTATGTGGATGACTTTATAAGTAAGGGAAGCCTGTGGAAGAACTTAACTTAGGGCTAAAGCAAGTTCTGAAAGCTATGGCAGATGCAAGACTAAAATTAAAAGGATAAAAATATATGCTAGAACAAAGCAGCTATGGTTCTTAGGACGCAGGACTGATAAAGAAGGGGTAAGGTTAGCAATAGAAACAGTCATAGTTGAAAGGTCACCTCCTACAATGTATCAGAGTGGGGCTGTTCCTCCATCTGACTGAATGCTGGAGAATCGTCGCACTAAATCATTCTGAAAAGGCCAAGTTCTTTATGAATTGTTTAAAACTGTTAGTGAATCTGGGATAAAGCACAGGGGCACACTTTTGGGGATTTAAAATTCTCTACTGACCACATTCCCAATATTGGTGTTTTATGATCTACAGTGATCTCAGCAGATGCTGGTAGTTATGGTATTGGTGGGTTGTTACTCTAATTCCAGAGATTGATGGAAATTGAGCAGCTGGAATATGATTTAGAAAAATACTGATTTGAGATTTTCAAAGTCAACTAGAATACTTAGCCCCAGAGCATTTGTAGGGCTAAATATGCTAGAGGGCTTTGGAAATCTTGACCCAGAGATAGTCAATTATTTTTTGTCAAGGTCTAAATTTCTTGGTCAAGGGCCAGACCCCAGAGAAACATTTTTCATGCCGCAATAACAATAATGATAAGTAAATAAAAAGGTTTTGCAGTCCATTCACAAGTGGCTGGTGATCTGGATTTGGCCCACGGTCTCTCTATTGTAGACTGGCCCTGCCTTGACCTATTGTGCATTCAGATTCTGAGAGCAGGTGTGAGAGAGACTATCTAGCAAGCATGTGGGTATACAAGAGAGTCACAGGCCACTTGCGTGAACTTGATAACATTAGGTTGGTGACAGACCACAAACTACTTATATTTTTAATAAACACTATCTACCTAAGCAAGACACATATTAAACACCAGAGATTCCTCATCGTTTGAGATATACATGTATTGCAGAATAGGCACACAGGTGACTGTCCATCTTATTAGAAAGACCATCAAGGTGATTGACCCTGTATTGGGGATCCCTATTGATCACACAGCTTCTCCAGAGGCTTGGGATGATATAGAAGCTCACATATGATCTGGAAGATGGGGTAGATTGCACCCTCAGCAAGTTTGCAGATGACACTAAGCTGGGGGGAGTGGTAGATACCCTGGAAGGTAGGGATAGGATACAGAAGGACCTAAACAAACTGGAGGATTGGGCCAAAAGAAATCTAATGAGGTTCAACAAAAGTGCAGAGTCCTGCACTTAGGACGGAAGAATCCCATGCACAGCTACAGACTGGGGACCGACGAGCTAGGCAGCAGTTCTGCAGAAAAGGACCTGGGGCTTACAGTGGATAAAAAGCTGGATATGAGCCAGCAGTGTGGCCTTGTTGCCAGGAAGGCTAATAGCATATTGGGCTGCATTAGGAGGAGCATTGCCGGCAGCTCGCAGGAAGTGATTATTCCCCTCTATTTGGCATTGGTGAGGCCGCATTTGGAGTATTGTGTCCAGTTTTGGGCCCCCACTACAACAAGGATGTGGACAAGTTGGAGAGAGTCCAGCGGAGGGCAACAAAAATGATTAGGGGGCTGGAGCACAAGACTTATGAGGAGAGGCTGAGGGAACTAGGCTTGTTTAGTCTGCAGAAGAGAAGAATGAGGGGGGATTTGATAGCATCCTTTAACTACCTGAAAGGGGGTTCCAGGGAGGATGGAGCTAGGCTGTTCTCAGTGGTGGCAGATGACAGAACAAGGAGCAATGGTCTCAAGTTGCAGTGGGGGAGGTCTAGGTTGGACATTAGGAAAAAGTTTTTCACGAGGAGGATGGTGAAGCACTGGAATGGGTTACCTAGGGAGGTGGTGGAATTTCCATCTTTAGAGGTTTTTAAACTGCAGCTTGACAAAACCCTCGCTGGAATTATATAACTGAGGTTAGTCCTGCTTTGAGCAGGGGGTTGGACTAGATGACCTCCTGACGTCCCTTCCAACTCTATGATATGTCTCATTTAGTCTATCCACTCACTCTCACCACAGAAACTCCAGAGCTGATTCAAACACCACTGGAAACCAGGTTATAAGACATGGCCGGCTTAGTTACTTATGAGAGGTTCAGCATCCAGTCCATGATGTCTATGTAATAAGAAGTGAACTTTCTGAAGATGAAGGTCTGATTACCGATAGCATCTGTACTGTGTTCCTATAGTCCTTGTACTGATTACCGATAGCATCTGTATTGTGTTCCTACAGTCCTTGTAAAGGACACATGAGGCATATTAGGCCCTGAGAAATGCTAGAAGGAGCTGTAATGTCGGTGTGATGGCTCACTGTAGGATGAAAACCTGAGTCTTGCAGAATGACCTGACAGAACAAAACTCAGAAAATTTCCCATTGTCACAGGGCTACTCGATAGACCTTGGAAAAGTGTGAAGAAGAGACACGCCAGTGTGGTAACCACTAGTTGTCTAGAGTTGTAAGAAGTCTACTTCCCACCTGTCAACAGGGGCTTAGCAAAATTAAAAGAATCTTTTCTCAGTGGGATGTTTGGGAAAAGTCTCTGACAATGGACCATATGTTTCCTGCTCTGAATTCCAACTTTGGGGGATATAGTGCAATTTCAAGGATATTAACTCCAGTCTTCACCGCCCACAGAGGAATGCAGTGGCAAAGAAAACCGTACACAGCAGTCAGAGAATTCTACAACAAAAGACCCCGTACTAGCTCTGCTGAGCTATAAGGCAGCTACCTCCACATTAGTCAACAGAGTTAACTCAGGCCCGCTGTTCATGGGTTGACAGCTAAAAACAATGTGGCTAATCTCAGAGGTAAATTTTAGGTGTGAGTAGCCCTGGTCAAAGGATGTGAAGCTGTGAAGTACCAAATCGAGGAGGTATTTTGGCTTTAACTGTCAGACTGCTGCCTGGAGCTTAGTCCAACGTGACCTAGGAAACGCAGTCCTGTTAGAACTGGATGAGACGTATTGAACAGCACCTGTTCCTAACACCGAAAGAAGCTGCATGCAGCGATTCTACATGGTCAAAACTAATTAAGGAACTCGCTACAGGAGGAAGAGGAAGTGTCTTCAACTGGCTCCAAGCATTGACCTGACCTAACTGCAATGGTACTATCAGCACAGCTTTAATGAAGGGAGGTAATTCAGTTAAATCCTACTGAACACCAGGTTCTCTCTGTGATATTTGAGAATTCAAGTGAGTCAACTGGACAAAGCCCTCCTCAAAGTCAGAAGACCAGACCTAATTGTAAGTGAAGCTAGTGTCTTGCTGGGATCTTTTTAATTTTTTTAAAAACATTTTTGTTACCTTGTTTACACGGGGGGGCGGGGGAGATGTGAAGATGTGATTCCTGAAAGCCAGGCCTGGGGAGGCTGAAAGGACAGTTGTTGGAGAAGCACTAGAGAGAGAACAGCTTTAGGGCTGATTCTGC
The DNA here is from genome assembly GCF_026122565.2 of Emydura macquarii macquarii. Classification (NCBI taxonomy): domain Eukaryota; kingdom Metazoa; phylum Chordata; order Testudines; family Chelidae; genus Emydura; species Emydura macquarii. Next base: position 650,266 of record NW_027133671.1, read on the forward strand.
TTTCTTTAGTTTAACACAGGTCCATGGTGGAAGAAAGTAACTTTTTGTGTGGGGACTTTATCATGGTCATGGGATGCTCACTGCTTGGGTTTAGGAAGGAATTCTACATCGACAGCATCGACCTTAATTGGTCCATTTTGGGAGTTTTACTTCATTGCAAGTACCTGGTCCCTACCCCAGCTAGTGCCAAGATCTCTATAATCTAGTAATAGATTAGGCTCAGCAGGGGACCCAGTCAGTCCCCAAGGCAGTGATATATTTCGGCAAAGGTCCGGCCTACACCTTCAATCAATGCTGTAACCAACGCCAGCATGCATTCATCTGAATGCCTTCCCTTTGCTTCCTTCTCTCCTGGTGTGTGACGCAGCCCCTTCTCTTTCAGCTGGAGCTCTAGCTGGGCCAGGCCCTGGGAAAATAATGATGCTGTGTTGTGCGTGCTCTCGTACTATCAGCCTTAGAGCTGAGTATCATCACCCCATGATTGCTGCTGCTCCCCTTGCCCCCATTCAGGGATCTGCTGGCTGCATCCCCTCAGGGCCATGCCCATTGCTCCCTCAGGAGTTTCCTTTCCCCACCGGACCAGACTTGCTGCCCCTCAAGAGGCAAGTGTCTAACAGTGGCAGGGAGCTTATCTTGCTTCAACTCTGAACCCCCCTCGCCATCCGCTTGCTGCAGGCTGTGAGGCAGGTGCAGTTTGGCAGCTGTGCCCCGTGAATGGTGGACTAGGCTTAAGGCTAGCTCCACTGCTTCTCCTCTGCCCCATTCTTCTGCCTCCCAGCCCTTGCCAGCCTGTTCCCCAGCTGACCTCCATCCTCCTTATATCCCCGTTCTCTCTCCTGCCACTCCTCCTCTCCCAGCGCCCAGCTCTGCTCCGCCCCGCCCCGCCCAGCCCAGCCCTCCTCTCCCCTCCTTCTCTCTCGTTGTGCCCCCCCCCCCGCCCTCCATCCACGCCCAGTTCTCTCACCCTACCCCCCCACAGCGCCCGGCTGCCCCATCCCTTCAACTCCTCTCGCCACTGTGGCCATTGCCATCCCCCTTACCCACTGCCCCCCAAATAGCATCTGCCCCCCACTCCCCACAAGCTGCCCTTCCCCTCTCAATTCTGCCGTCGGGGGCTCTGATCTGCCCCCCACTCCCTGCATTGCCCCCCCAGCTCTGATCTGTCCCCCACTCCCTACACAGCTCCCCGCCCCCCTCAGCTCTGATCTGCCACCCCACACCCCGCCCCCCGGCTCTGACCTGTCCTCCCCCCGCCCCGCCCACTTTGGCAGCCCCCCTCAACCTCCCTCTCCGGCCGGCGCGGCCCCTTTAATTCCCTCGCTCCCCTCCCCCTCCCGGCCGCTCCAGCCTCCATTTTCCAGCGGATCCGGCACCGGGAGGCAGCAGTGGCGGGAGCGGCCTGGCCCGGCCCAGTCCTGGATCTCGACCGGGCATGGCCGCTAACATGTACCGGGTCGGAGGTAAGAGCCCCGCGGCCCGGCCCGGCCCGGCCCGGCCTGGCCTGGCCTCGCCTCCACCGCCACCGCCGCGCCGCTTCTCGTCTCCCGGTGGTTGAGCAACGCGTCACGGGCCCCCCACCCGCCCCGCCGAGGGGGTTTGTGGGGTGGGGGCCGCGGGGTTGCAGGGGTGGGGGCAGGGGCAGGTTTGGGGGCTGGAAGTGGGGGGTTGGGTGGGTGTGAGGGTTGCAGGGGTGGGGCTAGGTTTGGGGCTGGGTTTGGGGCTGGGTGGGTGTGGAGCCGTGGGGGGCTAGGTTTGGGGGCTGGAAGTGGGGGGCTGGGTGGGCGTGAGGGTTAGAGGAGTGGGGGTAGGGTGGGTGTGGGGTTGCAGGGGTGGGGCTGAGTTGGGGGCCTGGCAGGGGATGGGTGCTGAGTGGCCGGGGAGGATGTAGGGGTGGGGTCGAGTGTTTGGGGGCTGGGTGGGTTTGAGGGTTGTAGGGAGTTTAGAGTTGGGGGGCTGGCAGCGCAGGGGTTGGCAATGGTCGTAGGGATGAGGAGATTTTGGGGTAGCGGTTAGGGAAAATGGGGGACTGGATGTGTGTAGGGCTTGCAGGATGGGGCTAGCACTGGATGGGTGCTGTAGGGTGGGAAGGGGGTTGCAGAGCTGAGGTTGGGAAGGGTTAGTGTTTGTGGAGGTGGAGGTGGGGGAGCGGGGAATGGATGTGGGGGTTCCAAGACTATGGGTGTGATGGGGCTGGGGAGTTGGAGGGGGACAGTTGTCTCTGGGGCAGGACTGTAGGGCTAGGGTGTGCGGGTGAGGGCTTGGGAGGTGAAAGAAAGGTGGTGGGAGGAGGTAAGGTTGGATGGGGAGGAGGGCTTGGGGTTGTAGAACTGGGGAGATGTGTGGGGTCGGGTGTGTATGGGGCAGGGTTGTGGGGAGGTGTATGTGAGGATAAGGAGAGGCTCTCCGTAGCTGGTACAAAAGATCTGCTAGTTTCTGTCTTCCCCTCTTCCCACCACGGTTTTATGGTGGCTTGTGCTTGACTCCAACCTCTTCCCTGCTACTCAGAGTCCCCCACTTCTGTCCTACTGTGTCAGGTTTAACTCATGGGAGGAGAAAGAAGAGGCCATAGGCATCTGGGGTGGAATTTTAGGGAATATAAACTTTGAAAGGGTGGCCTGGTGTAGATTCATCCGTAACTGGTTTCCTGTATGAAAGCTGTGCTGTGGAGCTTCCTTATTCCTGGAAGTGAGGTGGGGAGGAATGGTACAAGGGGGTTTGTTCTATATCAGTGCCCTGCATCCTAGTATGCCCCGTTTCCTTTGGCATCCAGTGGCCATTATGGTGTTATCAGTTCCAGGAAAATGGATGAATTAAGAGGATATGGCAGGAGTGACATTCAAAGCAGGGAGTGGCAGAGGACCAAGTACCAGTCCTGGCTTCCAACTATTGTCCTTTTAGCTCATCTCTCTGACTCACCTTGGCCTACCTCTTACTGTTCTCTTGCTTTTGGCTCCATTAGGTGCCTCTTACTTTGTCACATCTACCCACTTCCCTGCGTATTTGGCTTGGTGAGGGGATGTAATGTGGCTCCCTGCTGTCATAATTTTGCACCTCTGGCTTCAGAAAATGCTGAGCATCACTGCTGTGGATTGGGTTTATTGAGGGTAGAATACTGAAGGTGATCATTGGTAGGGGTTTGTGACTCTTGGTTCCTGTTGTGAAATAATCTGGTTTATAAATCACAGGGATTGACCATTTTGTTTGGAGTTTGACAGTCTTGCTCATAGTCTCATCTCTGGAGCATTGAATGATAGGCACCATGCTCTGTGGGTCGTGTTGTGTAGGGAGAGGTTATTGGCTATTAGCCTAAATTAGCACACTGTTGTTTTACATGACAAGCGTTACAAGACCTATATGGACAATACAGCCTCTAGGGGACTCTTCTGTTCTGAGCTCATGAAGGAGGCTGTGTTGGTTGCATCGCCTTGGAAGGAGAGAGACTCCCATTTCATAACCGGCTGTGTGCGCGCCTGCCATGAGTTCAGGGTATGATTAAAATGGGATGCCAGGTTCTGAAAGGACCACCTTCATACATTTGACTCCCTGTTGATTACTTGTTTTTGGTCATCTAGGCTTATTGTCCGGAGTTACTTCAGTCTCCAGGGAAATGAGGACCCTGCTATATTGACTCAAGATCCAGTGGCTGCCATAATCATAATGGTCTGTACTAGGTTGTCTAGATGACAGTATTTGCTAAGCTTATTTTGGAGTTGGGATTGGCAACAGTCATGGTGAAGATTACTTTATTATGGTCTTGTCGTACATGAACCAGATAAGTCTGCACACACCTTTGCTCTGCAGATGTGTGGAACCTGTTTTATTTGCCTGCCTTCAGAAACTAATAGTATTTTCCGATGCAGAGTACAATGCACTTTGTGGACCACTCTGTAGGACTCTTTAGCTATCTTTTACCCTCTAAAGTTGATACAGTAGTTTGCAAATATCTTCCTTAGCACCATCCTCAACAGTCCCCATGGTGTACAGACCGCCTGCAGCAGATGGAATGTCTTTACATTAAAGAGGCCAGAGCAGAAATTGAGCACTGAATTTGACTGATCACCTATAAAGAACTGTTTGAAATCATGTGCCTTGAATATAATAGTGAAGATTTTCTTCTCCACCATAGATTCTATGAAAGCCCAAATAGCCTGAAATCTTCTGGGGCAGCATGGTGAATGTGGTCTGCTTTTGTTTGGAAGCAGTCAAATGTTCGACAAGATTGGTTAGGTTTGCAGTGACTGGCTGGCTGTATAACGGCAGATCCATTTGGGTTTCCTGTTTCTAGAAAGGTAGTTGGACAAACATGATGCCTAAAGATAGTGGGGAGTTTTAGGCTGTGACCTACAGCTTGGATCTATGTCCCTGCTGGCTGGTAAAGTTACGATAGGGATATGTTTTATATCACTGTTACCAGAGTGCTAACTCCTCTACTCAGGAGGGCAGCATATATGAACAATTATGTTGATGCCCAAGAAGCTACCTCTTGACACTGACAGTCTTGCCAACGATAGTCCTGTCTCTAACATCTTGGAGAAGTTTAGTGCCAAGGTTCTTGCCTTATCTGGAATTTTAAAAGTTGCCCTTTGAGTCAGGTGTTAGTTTTGGGAGTCTCTCATACTGGCTTAAAAAAAAGACCTATGATATCATCAGTCTTTTATGGTAAAGTGTTTTTAGTGCATCACTAGGGACCAGTAGCTGTCTATTTTTTGTTTTGTTTTCTCCTATGTGATATTACCACCTTTTGGAACTCCCCAGGATTTCCTTCTTATGCCCCCATCTTCATAGTTTCTGAGCACCTTTCACATATTAGTGAATTTATCCTCATGACACCTTAGTAATATAGGCTAATAGTAATATCCACTTTCAGGTGGGAACTGAGGCCCAAAGATTAAGGAAGTTTGTGCCAGAGCTAAGGATTGAATGCAGATCTTTTTGGAGTCCTGATCCAATTTTTCTGCCGTATTTTGTCAGTGTGTGTGTGAAGTTGATCGAGGAGATTGTGAAAATGCATTGTTATGATACAGAGCTGAGTGTTCTATTGATTTATCTCTTTCATCAGACCCAAGTGATGTGGTCTCTGCTTTCCCAGCATTTAGCTGAAGTTGGGTCTTACTTGAAGGTGACTTGAGATGGAGCAGAGGAAATGTTGGGTGAAGAGGTGAAATAACCAGCAGAGATGGTGAGAGTGAGAGCTGATTCCTGGAATGTGTGGGTAGGCGTGCCATTTGTTAACAACCTTTACAGTTTAGTGGTCCTATTCAATTCATGGTTACTTCTGGATTATCAGGGCTCAGCAGTAGCCAAGCGTAGGTTTTTTCATCGTCTTACAACTTTTCCTTTTCTATATGGAGCTTTCCACAGTCTTCTAGGACTTTGTCCTCTCCAGATTGGACTACTGCAGTGTGCTTTAGCTTTAGGCCACACCTGAAGACTCTCCAGAAACTTCTGCGGGTTCATGATATGTTATCTTAGTGGTGTGTTTTGGATAGGCTGTATTAGTATACTTGTGTCAGTACACTCTGCAGACTTTAAATATCTACCAGTGTACAACTCACTTTTTTTTTTTGGAGCCCTTGATGGTTTGGTCCTGATTACTTTGTAGATGATGGGAATCGAAAGCCTTTCCTTATTAGATTTTATGTACTGGAGGATTATCTATACCATAATTCTCACTCAATGAGGGTCAACCTGCTTTCATTACCGTATCTACTTCCTGCAAACCACGCTTAAACGGAACTTTTGTATGAGCAACGTACCCTCTTACCCGACTGCTTGTACTGTTAACTGTCAAACCTATTGCCCTCTATCCGGGATACAGCAGATTATGCTTTCCTTGTACGCTCCAACTTCCAACCAAACTCTGTACCCGCTGATAATCTGTACATTATGCTTGGATGTCCAGAAACTCTTTTGTTTAAACTCTGTACTTGATCCTTTTTTAAAAACATTTATCTTTAATAAAAGTTTTTAAATCTGTCCTTTTACACTATCATGAGAATTGAGATCAGCTAGGAAGCAACTGACTAATAGTTCTAGATTTGTGTGTGAATGGGGCTGGGTGCAGAGCTTTCAAGGTGGGGCCCTTTAATTCTACGCTTCACTTCCTTTGTTTACAGAGCCAGAGTTACTGGCCTTCAAGGCATGTTGCAAGACCTATTAATTCAGACTGTCTTTTTGGGGGGTTGTAAGGTGGCTAGGTTCTTTTTTTTTTTTTTATGGCTTAGGTGACCCTTCTAAAAAAATTTCTGGAACTGACATTGCAAATATTTTAACTTCTTCATCTGCCTGGAGAGTCACAAATAGGGTTTATGCATATATAGCCATCCTGAGAAAGGGACACCATCAATTTAGTCACTTATTTCTGAAAATATTGGTATCACCTAACTTTTCTTTATTTCACCAGTTTGATTAGCTGTGTACACTTGGCAGCACTGAGTCCAATTGATTTCATAAGAACGGCCATATTGGGTGAGATCAATGGACATCTAGCCAGTACCAGATACCTCAGAGGGAACGAACAAAGCGATCTATTCCCTGTTGCCAGTCTCAGCTTTTGGCAGTCAGAAGTTTAGGGACTCCCAGAACATGGGGTTTCATCCCTAATCATCTTGGCTAATAGTCATTGATGGATCTATCCTGCATGAACCTATAGTTATAGTTTTGGCCTTCACAACGTCCCCTTGCAATGAGCTCCACAGCTTCACTGTGGGTTGTGTGAAGAAGTACTTCCTTATGTTTGTTTTAAATGTGTTGCTTATTAATTTCATCAGATTTCAAGCCTGGGTCTTGTTTAATACGAAGGGGTATACTTCCCTATTCACTTTTTCTCCACACCATTTGTGATTTTAATAGGCCTCTGTCCACGCCCCCCCCCCACTCCCTTAGTTGTCTCTTTTCCAAGATGAACAGTCCCAGTCTTTTTAATCTCTCCTCATAGAAGCTGTTCCATACTCCTAATCATTTTTGTTGCCCTTCTCTGTACATTTTCCAGTTCTTATGTATCTTTTTTGAGATGAGGTGACCAGAACTGCCAGCAGTTTACATACAGATTTTTTTTAGATGACAAAAGTAGAAAAATACGTGTGCAATTATTAATTAAAAGAAAAATAAAACTTATTTTAAACACTTCAGTAGTTCAGGGTCGAAACTTGAAATTTGGTACTGTGTGTTCTTGAGTTGGACTTCAGGCTTTTTTGTAAAATAGTGTAACATCTGCTTTTGTGTGCAGAGATATAATAATCTTTTGACAGCAAAGTGATCATGATGTTAAAGTTAAAATTAGTTAGCTGCAGTGTCAAATGGGGAATGGAATTTGATACATTGGACCCTCACTATCTTATTCCTCTCTAACTTACAAACTTGATTCTTTTTAATAAATAAACTTCAGTCTTTTCTCTTTATCTAGTGAAGTTTTAGTAAGTCTTGAGTATCATGAGCTCTTGTAGTATATTAGGACTCCATTACTTTACAAAATTGACTACAGTACATAGAATCATAGAATATTAGAGTTGGAAGGGACCTCAGGAGGTCATCTAGTCCAACCCCTTGCTCAAAGCAGGACTAACCTCAGCTATATCATCCCAACCAGGGCTTTGTCAAGCCTCAGCTTAAAAACCTCTAAGGATGGAGATTCCACCACCTCCCTAGGTAACCCATTCCAGTGCTTCACCACCCTCCTAGTAAAAAACTTTTTCCTAATGTCCAACCTAGACCTCCCGCCCTGCAACTTGAGACTGTTGCTCCTTGTTCTGTCATCTGCCACCACCGAGAACAGCCTAGCCCCCTCCTCCCTGGAACCCCCTTTCAGGTAGTTAAAGGCCGCTATCAAATCCCCCCTCACTCTTCTCTTTTGCAGACTAAACAAGCCCAGTTCCCTCAGCCTCTCCTCATAAGTCCTGTGCTCCAGCCCCCTAATCATTTTGGTTGCCCTCCGCTGCACTCTCTCCAACTTGTCCACATCCTTTTTGTAGTGGGGGGCCCAAAACTGGACACAATATTCTAAATGCGGCCTCACCAATGCCGAATAGAGGGGAATAATCACTTCCCGTGACCTGCTGGCAATGCCCCTCCTAATGCAGCCCAATATGCCATTAGCCTTCTTGACAACCAGGGCACACTGCTGACTCATATCCAGCTTTTTATCCACCGTTACCCCCAGATCCTTTTCTGCAGAGCTGCTGCCCAGTCCCCAGTCTATAGCTGTGCATGGGATTCTTCCTTCCTAAGTGGAGGACTCTGCACTTATCCTTGTTGAACCTCATTAGATTTCTTTTGGCCCAATCCTCCAGTTTGTTTAGGTCCTTCTGTATCCTATCCCTAACTTCCAGGATATCTACCACTCCCCCATCTTAGTGTCATCTGCAAACTTGCTGAGGGTGCAATCTACCCCATCTTCCAGATCATTAATGAAGACGTTGAACAAAACCGGCCCCAGGACCGACCCCTGGGGAACTCCGCTTGTGACCGGTTGCCAGCTAGACATGGAGCCATTGATCACTACTCGTTGAGCCCTATACATCTCTAATATAATGAAGTATTTTTGAAACATGATTGCTTTTTAAAAACTTTGTTTTCTTACTAATTTGTAAATTCGTTAATCAATAATTAGCCTGTTGGACTGTCCATAATTAGTAAGAATTAAGGCGGTTCTACTTAATTACCAAACAATTAGGAAAATCATGTGAGAAGTTTGGCTCCTGGTGAAATGCTTTCTTCAGTATTAAAGTCCTTTTTAAAAATAACTTTGGTTACTCTAATTAAAGTTTCATACTTTGAAATTGTGCTTCCATTCACTCAATCGTGAAATGAGTGACTTCCATTAGTAAATAGGAAGTTTCTCTTGCTGGAAGTAGAAAGAAAGCTTTTTCACAAACCACCCCCAGAAGTTGTGATACAACCTCTTCTGGAAGTCAATGATAAATGGCAGGATGCTACAATTTGAGCAAATGTAAGCCTTAAATATTTCCAATAAGCCCTTTCTCATCTACTTTTACTAACTTAATTTTGTGGTAAAGCCTAAATTGAACTTAATATGAAGAAAAAGTGTTGCTCATCCTATTCTCAAAAGCTACAGGAAATGTCATCTTTCTTTTCCAGGAAAATTATTAGAGCTTTCTAGGGTTATTCAAGATGCATTTCTTCACTTTTTTTATTGCAATTTAAAATAAAACTTGCAAAGAAACTCGCCCACTGTTCTGTTTATATATGCTTTCCTAGTAGCAAAAGTTAAAGTTGCAACTTACCTTCATTCATAAATTTCTCAAACTAGACCTGTCCCAATTGATTGAAAAGATTCCTCTGTTTGGAGCTTTTGAATCTTGCCATATATCATTAAGCTTTCATCTCAGGCAGGCCTTTTCGAGTACAGGGATTTTGTGAGGCCCCAGCTCATTGGCTGTTAAATTGAGCAGTCTGTCACATGTGAAACAGAATATGGAAATCACATGATCCAAAAAATCAATTGTGCAAGGGCAAAATAAATCTCTTACGGAGTCTGGGCCATCTTCAGGGCATTGAGCAAAAATATATAGCTGAGTAGTTAAGGGTTATGTCTACACTATGGCGACTATGCCATGCCAGCACAGCCCTGTAGTGTAAATGCAGGCTCTGGTGACAGAAGGGGTTTTTCTGTTGGTACAAGAACATCACCTTTTTGAACAAAGATTGCTATATCTACTCTGAAAAGTTATTTCGACATAGCAATGTCAGCATAGCTGCGTTGATTTGGGGTGTGGCTGATGTAGCTATGCTGATATAACTTTTCAGTTTGGATTGTAGGCCTTGCAGGAGCCCTAGGCCTGGCTAAGAATATGAATCAAAGATGGTGAACCAAAGTAAGCCTTACCTAGATGCTACGATTCTGACATCAACTAACCATTTAAGCACATTCCTGACTGGAGAGGATGGGACAGGAATACACCAACGCCTCGTAAAGATAAGTAGAACCCTGCACTGATACACAAATGTGGATCTGCCTCTGTCCCAATCAGCTTACCTCCGGCCGCCATCCGCAGTCTAGGTCATCCACACCCGTAGCTCTGGGGCCCCAATCATCTGTTTGCAAACCAGCTCCACTGCAGTCTCTGCCGCTGATCAGCTGTTCAGAGGCCAGCCCTTTCAGGCAGCTGCCCAACAGCTGATTGGCAGCCCGCAGGGGAGCCCCATGGAACAGCTGATCAGCAGCCAGCCCCCACCCCATCTCAGAGGCGGGGAAGCAGTCTCAAAGGCTATGAGCTGCAGACAGCTGCTTTCCCACCTGTGAAATCCACATCCAATCCACCATCTGCAAAAAAAAAAAAAAAAAAAAAAAAAGGATCCATGGTTATCCACATATGCATCTGCAGATATAGAGCAGATATTCGCAGATTTGTAGGGCTCTAAAGATAAGGCGGGGATGACTTGTTCGAACTAGCAGGTGCAAGGGTGGCAACTAACAACATCTGAAGTGTGTTTGTTTCAATATATAAAAGCAGAAGTCATAGTTTGGGGCAACTTTTTGTTGGCCTATGGGACAGCATTCTGTTCTGTTGATTGAGCTGATACACACATATGTCTGTGACAATGTTAGTGAACCTATATGTGTTGAGCCAGGGCACTAGGACTGTGTCTTGTTGGCAATAAACCTGGCTGACCACCCTGGTTACCGAACTGAGTCTGATCTGCCTTTAGAAGGGACATTGAGGTCAGCAGAACCAGCAAGCAGCACTCTGCCATGCATCTAGCTCCTGAGCTGTATGAACAGCACATGAGCAATCCACCAGCACACCCAACAGCATAAAGAGTGGTGACCCCAACTGCTGATGTGTAAGTGGGGAGCTGACTGCTCTTAGGGTCACAACTTGAGATGGCAGAAAACTCAGTGCTAGGAGATCCCCTTATCATTTCCCCTCTTCCCAGCCCCACAAACAGTGTAAGAGCAATGCACCAGCACACCCAATAGCACTAACTACATGGGTAGAGGTTTGAGCTCTGTTACTTACAGCAAAATAACTTACTTTGTGGGCACTTCCTTAGATGTGGTCAGGCACAAAACAGAGCCCAGTCTCATATGTTCTTTGGCCTTGTCTTCACTAGGAACAAGGGTGGGTTCTTAACGTGAATGAAATAAAGAGGTAAAAGCCTAGTGAAGACAAAACAGTGTGTAGCTCACATGAGTTAACAGGCTGAAGTAAATGCTAGGCCTCTCCATAGTCTAACTCAATCTGATAACTTGTGTGGAAACTATAAACTGCCTTGTCTTCACTTAAGACTTTAGCTCATATTTGTTAACTTGTGCCAAGGCACCTTTTTTTTTCCTTGTGAAGACATCATTTTGGTGCTTTAATGTGGTACTGAGAGACCTCGGAGTCTCCTTTTTGTAGCTTTTTGGGGGAAAAAAACTTTTTTCTATCTTCGAGTGATTAGAATCATAGAATCATAGAATCATAGAACATTAGAGTTGGAAGGGACCTCAGAGGTCATCTAGTCCAACCCCCTGCTCAAAGCAGGACTAACCTCAGCTATATCATCCCAGCCAGGGCTTTGTCAAGCCTCAGCTTAAAAACCTCTAAAGATGGAGATTCCACCACCTCCCTAGGTAACCCATTCCAATGCTTCACCACCCTCCTAGTAAAAAACTTTTTCCTAATGTCCAACCTAGACCTCCCCAACTGCAACTTGAGACCGTTGCTCCTTGTTCTGTCATCTGCCACCACCGAGAACATCCTAGCCCCCTCCTCCCTGGAACCCCCTTTCAGGTAGTTAAAGGATGCTATCAAATCCCCCCTCATTCTTCTCTTTTGCAGACTAAACAAGCCCAGTTCCCTTAGCCTCTCCTCATAAGTCCTGTGCTCCAGCCCCCTAATCATTTTGGTTGCCCTCTGCTGTTCTCTCTCCAACTTGTCTACATCCTTTTTGTAGTGGGGGGGCCCAAAATTGGACACAGTACTCCAAATGCGGTCTTACCAATGCCAAATAGAGGGGAATAATCACTTCCTGTGACCTGCTGGCAATGCTCCTCCTAATGCAGCCCAATATGCTATTAGCCTTCTTGGCAACCAGGGCACTCTGCTGACTCATATCCAGCTTTTTATCCACTGTTCCCCCCAGGTCCTTTTCTGCAGAACTGCTGCCTAGCTCGTCGGTCCCCAGTCTATAGCTGTGCATGGGATTCTTCCTTCCTAAGTGGAGGACTCTGCACTTTTCTTTGTTGAACCTCATTAGATTTCTTTTGGCCCAATCCTCCAGTTTGTTTAGGTCCTTCTGTATCCTATCCCTAACTTCCAGGATATCTACCACTCCCCCATCTTAGTGTCATCTGCAAACTTGCTGAGGGTGCAATCTACCCCATCTTCCAGATCATTAATGAAGACGTTGAACAAAACCAGCCCCAGGACCGACCCCTGGGGCACTCCGCTTGTGACTGGTTGCCAGCTAGACATGGAGCCATTGATCACTACTCGTTGAGCCCTATGCTCTAGCCAGTTCTCTATCCATTTTATAGTCCATTCATCCAACCCATACTTCTTTAACTTGCTGATAAGAATACTGTGAGAGACAGTATCAAAAGCTTTGCTAAAGTCAAGGTATATCACATCTAACGCCTTCCCTACCTCCACAAAGCCAGTCACTTCTTCATAGAAAGCAATCAGCTGGTCAGGCATGGCTTTCCCTTGGTGAATCCGTGTTGACTGTTCCTGATCACCTTCCTCTCTTCCAAGTGCCTTAAAATGGATTCCTTAAGGACCTGCTCCATGATTTTTCCAGGGATTGAAGTGAGGATGACTGGTCTGTAGTTCCTTGGATCCTCTTTCCTCCTTTTTTTGAAGATGGGCACTATATTTGCTTTTTCCCAGTCCCCTGTTGCCACGAGCTTTCAAAGATAATAGCCAATGGCTCTGAAATCACCTCAGCCAACTCCCTCAGCAGCCTCGGGTGCATTGCATCCGGCCCCATGGACTTGTGTATGTCTAATCCTTCTAAATAGTCTTGGACCTATTCCTTCAGCACTGTGGGATGTTCGGCTCCTTCCCATTCTGTGCCACCCAGTGAAGCACTCTGGGAGCTGATCTTGTCTGTGAAGACAGAGGCAAAAAAGGCATTGAGTACCTCAGCTTTCTCCACATCCTCTGTCACTAGGTTGCCTCCTTCATTCTCTAAGGGGCCCACACTTTCCCTAATCTTCCTCTTGTTGGCAACATACCTGTAGAAACCCTTCTTGTTCCCCTTCACGTCCCTTGCTAGCTGCAACTCCAATTGTGCTTTGGCCTTCCTGATTTCATTCCTGCATGTTCGAGCAGTATTTTTATAATCCTGCCTAGTCATCTGACCAAGCTTCCACTTCTTGTAAGCTTCTTTTTTGTGTTTAAGTTCGCCAAAGACTTCTTTGTTACGGCAAGCTGGACGCCTACCATATTTGCTATTCTTTCTGCACATCGGGATGGTTTGCTCCTGTGCCCTCAATAAGGTTTCTTTAAAATACAGCCAGCTCTCTTGGGTTCCTTTCCCCCTCATATTAGCCTCCCAGGGAATCCTGCCCATCAGTTCCCTGAGGGAGTCAAAGTCCGCTTTTCTGAAGTCCATGGTCCGTATCCTGCTGTTCTCCTTTTTTCCTTTCGTCATGATCCTGAACTCGACCATCTCATGGTCACTGCTGCCTAGGTTGCCACCCACTTCTACTTCCCCTACCAAATTTTCCCTGTTTGTGAGCAGCAGGTCAAGAGAAGCATGGCCCCTACTTGGTTGCTCCAGCACTTGCCCCAGGAAATTGTCTGTGACACTATCCAAAAACCTTCTAGATTGGTTGTGCTCTGCTGTATTGCTCTTCCAGCAGATGTCAGGGTGATTGAAGTCCCCCATGAAAATCAGGTCCTGTGAACTGGAAACTTTCCCTAGTTGAGTAAAGAAAGCCTCATCTACCTCATCCTCCTGGTCTGGTGGTCTATAACAGACACCCACCACGACATCACCCTTATTGTTCTTGCTTCTAAGCTTAACCCAGAGACACTCAACTGGCTTTTCTCCAGTTTCATACTGGAGCTCAGAGCAATCATAGTGCTCTCTTACATACAGTGCCACTCCTCCACCCCTTCGCCCCTGCCTGTCCTTCCTGACCAGTTTATACCCATCCATGACAGTGCTCCAATCGTGTGAGTTACTCCACCAAGTCTCAGTTATTCCAGTCATGTCGTAGTTTCTTGACTGTGCCAGGACTTCCAGTTCCTCCTCCTTGTTTCCCAGGCTTCTTGCATTTGTGTACAGGCACTTGAGATAAGTAGTCGATTGGCCTACTTTCACAGTATGAATTGGGAGGCCTCCCCTGCTGCACCCTCCTCCTCCTGCTTTCTTGTGGTGCCCCTCTTCCCCACTTAACTTCGGGCTTAGGTCTCCATTTTATTTATTTTTTTTAGATTATTTATTTTTATTTATTTCCTCATCACACCATATAAACGTTTTTAAGAGCAAACGTGCTTCTTAATTCTCCAGGTAGTGCCCTGGAAGCTTAATCTTTTTTTTAATATCCTCAGAGTCCTCTTTAAAGTCCTGCTTATGTTCTGTATCTGTCTCTATCTTATCTTCAAGTTAGCGTTCCTAGAAGCAATTACGTCATCACAACATTTCACAGCTATCAGCCTTATTTACGGAATCCCACTAACATAGATACCTACCACTCAAAGTGGAGCAATGATATTGTAATCACTATTTTTCATCAGTACAGAGGGTGTGCTTGCTTCCTTTTTGCCCCTTGTCACAGGGCTGATGCGGCCTGTCCCAGATGTCGGGTCACATGAGCTGAGAAGGTAGGGAAAAGCCATAGAGCCACCAGTTGGGTCTCTCATCCTTAACCCCAGACTATTCCATGTGGTAACATGGTCCAATGGTCTGGGTCAATAAAGTGGCCCTGTCAGTTAGGGCAGTGTGGTCTAGCAGCCAGAGTCAGCAAAGCGGCCCTTTCATTCAGGGCCGTGGCCTGGTGTCCAGAGTCAATACAGCGGCCCTCTGGTCGGGGTAGCATGGCCCACGTTGGTGGGATAAGATGCTCTATTGGCATGTTGGGGAGTGGAGCGCTACCTTGGGATGTGTGGTGCCCTGGGTGGGGGGCTTGGGCCCTCGCTGCCTCTCTGAGCCCCAGCCAGGTGCCTAACATTGGTGGGGATACTCGCCACCGAGTCAGCAGGGATCCTCTCAAAACATGCTGATTGGTTCTCCGATCCTCCCCCCATAGCGCTCTCCTGATCCCCAGGGGTACTCCTAACCCTGTTTCCTATGGCAATGGTTCCCAATTCTCTGAGGTCTCAGCTGGTGCTGTTCCCCAGGGCTCGGTCCCTTCCCTGGATTTGTCTGTCAACTTGGAAGCTGCCTGAGTGTGGCTTAGCTCTGGGATTGAAGTCAGCAGCAGCAGTTCTCTGGAGAGAGCAGGTGGTCTGTGTCCTTCCTCTTCTGCAGCCTGTCCGGACTGAGCTGGCTTGCTTGCTTCCTTTTTATACCTGACTTCTAGGCTGAGCATACCCAGCAGAGGTGAAGGCGTGTCACCTCATTCAGCCTGCAGTGTGTCGTTAACCCTCTCTCTAGGCCAGGGCGGTGCTGGCAAGTCCCATCACACCCCTGCTTGGTGCACCCTAAGGAAAACAATGGGATTGACTGGATAGAAGAAGGGCATTTAGAGCATTGCCAAAACAGGAAAAGGTTTTTCCAAAAGTACACAGATCTGCTTGTTCTCTATCATTTGGCAGTCAAAGAAAAAAACAAACTTCAAATGCCTCCAGTACTACTGTGTTAAACTTTTTAATACAGAGCTTTATAAATTCCAAGTTTTCCATCCTGGAGAAAACTCTGGTCCATCAGTCCAGATTAGTCTCTATATTTTTGCAGCAGAAAATTCTTCTCTTCTTTGGAAGCATATTTGTAAGGTAGTTATCTGGGTTTTTGTTCCTACATTTTCTAGACATTTATGAACTATATGTACAGTCTTTGCTTAATGCTGTCTTTACTAGGAAGGTACAGCTTTCAGTGATACACATCTAAGACAAAAAAACCCTTTATTTTGTTTTGTTTTTTCAGGTATGTACTACTTTTGAGTAAAAGACATTGTCATGGAGTGCCTCTGCTGTTAAAATCCCAGTTTCAGGAGTAATGACTTTGGCCATTGGAGGACGGATTTAAAACAGACTTACCTTGTTTTCCTTCTCTCAGCCCCTGGTCTGCACTACAGAGAGAGATCAACATAAGGCAGCTTACGTTGACCTAATTAGTCAGTGTCTATCCTACAGCCTTCCTTCTGCCAATGTAAGTGCCATACTACACCAGCATAACAACTCCCATCTCCACGAGAGGCATAGGGCTTATGTTGGTGTAGTTAGGGTGATGCAGTGTTGGTGTAGATGCTGCTGATTACTTACATCGGCTGTTGGTTATCATTCTTGTCAATTTCACGGTTCCTGGCTCCTAGCTGGGCTGCTGCCTGGGCTCCCTGCCTGTGTGGGGGAGGTGCTGAGAGACTGGACAGCTGCTGGTGCCCAGTGGGGAGCCGGGGCACCACTGACAGAAGGAGGGCAGTTTGGACATGAACTACCCACAGTTACCGTGGTGACTATAAATTGACTTAACATAGGTCAACTTAAGTTTTAAGTGTAGTTGTGCCCTTGATGAGCAGATTAATCAAGTCATCCCTACCTGGATGTAAATTCTCCTTGCACTGAAGAAAGTGTAATAGGGATATAGGATTAATATTTCTGCATTCGGATGCCCAATTTTAGATTAATTTCTTGAGCACGTTAGAGCTCTGGTGGAGTTTCTAAGGGGAGGAACTAGAGGCCTATCCCTGGTTATTGATGCAGCCCTGTCTCCAGTTCTGCAGAGCAGAGGGGAAACACCCTATTAGAACTAGTGAACCTAGGCACTGAGAGAGGAAATACTCCATTTAAGCCTATTGCTCTTTCAGGAACACCCGTGCCACCCTTAACACCACAGATATGCTAAATGTGTCTGCGTTCACGTTTAAAAGAGGTTCATGTTTTTGTAAGTGCCTACTCAGTCTTCCTCTACACACCTCTTATGGAGATCTTGTCTCCTCTTATGCCTGGATCCTTCACTTGTGCACTCATACGTTTTACCTTTTTCCTCTGGGTGTGTCTCCCTCACCAGATGTCGTCATGTGGGTTTATGATGTTGTAATTGCAAATAGAACTTGGCCTAAATTGAGGCACAGCTCTACCACACTCCTACATATTCAGTGTGCATAGGGACCCACTGCCTCATGTAGCACACAGTCTCTAATGGTGTTCTCTGCCTGTTTGTATGTGCACGCACGATTATGTTAATAAAGACTGAAATTTAGGGCATTTGTATAAAGGAGGAGCCAAACTAGTGGTGTTCCTGTAGCCATGACATTTCTTGACTTCTGAATGTTTCTCTTTGCAAACTTAACTTTTCTTTAAAGTAGTGGAGATTTTTGCAGGGTGGAGGTATATTGAATTTATTGTATATAATTATTTATGCAAAATTTATTCTGGCTTTACATGTTTCAGAGATGCTTCCTATACTTACTTATACTTGGGGAATACTGTTAGAACTGATATTATGC
This sequence comes from Emydura macquarii macquarii, assembly GCF_026122565.2. Classification (NCBI taxonomy): domain Eukaryota; kingdom Metazoa; phylum Chordata; order Testudines; family Chelidae; genus Emydura; species Emydura macquarii. The sequence goes on from NW_027133671.1 coordinate 667,826, forward strand.
AGAACCAAAACTGTGTGTCCATGCACGTGCATAGACGTATTTGATATCTAGGTGGTAGCAGGCCGGGTGGCCCGGATCCCTGTTTCTGTCCACAGGGTCCCCTCTTCCTGGCCCAAAGGACTCATCACGCCTTGGTATGTTGCAATCACCTGTGCTCCTTTATTTACAGTGCATAACAGTCGGTCCCAGTTTTCTGCCCCAGGCACTCTATGGGCTCAGAGGCTCAGGGTTTGACTTCCCTCCTGGCCAGCAGACAGCCTGTCTCCCAGAGTCCCCTGCCCTGCTCTGGCATGCCTCTCTTCCTGGCTTCAGGTACTGGCCTATTTGTCTCTGTGGGCCAGGTCCCCATCTGTTCCTTCGTTAGGTCAGGCTCGGACCCAGCTTAATCAGGAGCTGCAGCTGTTACCTGTGCTGCCCAAGCCCCTTCGGTTTGGGCTAACGGAGGCAGATGTGAGGTTTTCTACCCTCTGTCTTGTTACACAGGTATTATGGTAATGTTGCCTTACCCTGTTTGCTGGAAGCCAGGTATTATCTTCTTGGGTAGACCTTTCACAAGTGTACAGGGCTAAAGATTGAAGGCCCATTGGTCTCTTGGAAGAAGTATAAGAAATTTAAAATGCCTACTCGTTAATTGGAAGGGAAGGCCTTTGAGAACATGTTGTGTGTGCTCCTTTTTTATGTAAAATGCCTGCTGTTTCTCTTATAACTGCTTGCCTACACATGAAATTATGCCAGATTATTCTGTGTGGAGACATGTATCCTAGAGTAAGGCATGTCTGCAGTAAAAGCTTTGACACAAGTTACATCGGAATAAAGCTGTCACTTGTGCGTGTTCATGCTCACTAGGCATGCTTGTGTCAGTGCACAGTGCAATGTACCATAGGTGGGTATCAGAGTGTGCTAACCACCATTGTCCAGCACACTCTCTTTTGGGAAATTTTGGTAGTGCATAGTGAGGCAGGAATTTAATCATGCAGGGGTGACTGGGAACAAGGGAGCAATTTCTCAGAGTGCAGCTGTTTTCATCTCATAATGTCACCTAGACTAAAAAATGTTGGGATATTCCTTTAAAATCCTACAGACTTGTGTGGCCCTCCTTGCTACCCACCATCTCTGAGAAGCGTGGAGCTTGCACAGCTCTGCACTGATTGTCATCAGTATTGCAAGTACAGGATGCACAATCCTCTGATACATGCGCAGCGGTAAGAAGAACCAAATCAGCAGGGAACATGGTGATTTCTTGGTGCTCTCTATGTCCCACAGCAATTTGTCCACCATTTCAAAGTTGGTGGAGATGGTCATAGAACAGCTGCAGATGGTGGAGTGTTTCTTTTGAGGCTGAGAAATGAGCATTGACTGATGGGATTGCATCATAATGCAGGCTTGGGGTGACAAGCAGTAGCTGCAGAACCTCCATCACCTCCTCTTCCTTGCTGTTCATGCCAGGGGCCTGTGACTCTGGCTTCTTGGAGGTATCCAAGGCAAGGTTGGTGGCAGGGTCTCTACCAATCACGGCATGTAGCTCTTTGTAAAAGTGGCAGGTCCGTGGCTTGGCTCGGGATTGACTGTTGGCATCCTTGCCCTTCTGGTATGCCTGCAGCAGTTCCTTCACTGTGCTACTGGTCCCTGTCGTACCCCTTCTCCTACCTACCCTGTGCAACCTTCTCGTAGATATCCATGTTTCTACAGCTGATCCGTAGCTGTGCCTGCACAGTCTCTTCTCCCCGCATGCCCAGGAGACTGGAGTGTGTAGCAGGCATGGTCAATTGGGCAGTTGCACACAACAGTGGAGAGTTGCTAAGTGTGCTTGCCAACCTGGACAATCAGGAACAGACTTCAAAAATGCATAGGGCTTTAAAGTCCCTGACTTCCGGTCTCCATGAGTGCAGTGCAGTTCATAATTGTGACCAAAGCAGTCTGTGTTGGGCTTTGTGGTACAACTGCTGGAGGATTCCTAGGGTTGACGTAAGTAACATTGTGTTCACTTATGCTGAATTGACCTCAGTACGTTGCCCATGGCTCAACACTGCTTGGGAAGTGGTCTTACTTCATTGTTGTAATGGGGCACTTCTATCGGTAGGAGAGGTGTAGACACGTGCACAACTAAGTCAATGCAAGGTAGTTTATGTTGTCCTAACTGTAATGTAGACCTGTCCTCAGAATGTCCACACACACAGAAGATCAGGATCTACGTGTGTAGATGAGCCCTTACGTATTCTAAAATCTTGAAGTGGAAAACAGAGCGTTCCTTCAGCAGCTTACAGTTGTCTGGGTTGCGAGGCTTCAGAACTCCAAGCAGAGTCTCTGCAAACTAATACAGGGGAATGTGAGATGATCAAGTGATTGGTAGAGCTGCCACAACTTATATGGCAGCTATAACTTGCTGTGACGGAGTAGCAGCAAGCCAAACTGCAGCTAATCTATCAGCTGGAGCAGACTGTTCTGGTGGTAGGGAATTTGCTAAGTATGTAGACCTGATGACCAAGGGGCATTCCCTGAGATGATATTTTAATGACTGTCAGGAGATCACTGGTGATCCTCAGACCAATGGGTTCTTAGGAGGGAACGTTACCAGTCCTTGGACTGGGCTATGCCAAGTGATTATGAGCAGCTTAAATTGGGATTCTGGGTGGATTTGTGCTCAGTGAGAGGGGCAATCACTGCCAATTCAGATCTGAGAAGTTGGTTGCAGGATTTTGGCATCAGACAGCAGCATGGAAGTCTAGGGCTCCCTGTAACCATTGTTGTGATCCAGAAGCTTGCTCTCAAAGTGGTGAAATTGGTGGTTTGGGAGTAGTTCTGCTTCATTTCGCCAATTCTAGGTAACTGGTGTGTTGACACTAGGTAATTAGCCATGGGAATCATGCTTTGTCTCGCAAGCCATAAAACCTTCTGTAGGTGTTACGCCGTTAGGAATCATGTGCATCAATTGACAATTAGTACATTCCAGTCTGGGGTTGAAGAGCCTTTCCTCCATTATCTAACCATCTTAGGTTTTTCTTTCCATCTAACATAGCGGTCCCTGAGCCACCTCACTCTGTTTGCATTCATCCTAAAATTTAAATACCCTGAACCCTCGAAACATTAGTTTTAGTGTTTAGCCTTAGATATCTCTCTAATGTGCTTAGTCTCAGTAAAAAAAGTAAGCCTGATTCAGGTCTCAGAGACTTCTTGCAATGCCTCAAGGTCCAGAAGACTACATCCAGCAGAGGGAATTAAAGCAAAAGCTTGTTTTCTCAGGTTTGTTGGCTTGATGGTGGCGGCGGCAGCAGCAGGCACATGGCACTTTTGACAACATCAATGGAACCTGAGGTATCTGGTGACTAGTTGCACTTCTTGTACTTGATACTCATATGGACCTCCTCATTGTGAGGCATTCAGGTAATACCTACCCTATGAAAATACCTTCAATAGTCCTGTGAGGTAGGAAAGTATTAATTCCCATTTTTGCAGCTGGATAGCGGGCATAGAGAGGTTAAGTGACTTGTCCAAGGTACCACAGGAAGTCTGGCAGAACTGGAACAGAACCCAGGCGTTGGGAGTCCTATTCCTGTTCCTTACCTACAAAATTCACCTTAGTGTGGCATGAGGACATCTTTGGCTGCCAAGCCAGTTTCATGGCAGTCCAGGGACAATCCCCAGTTGAAAAAAGACTTCTAAATTTGTCCAGTACAGTCATATTAGATACACTTGATGCTTCTGTCCTTCAGAGAGCAACCCACGAGTGTTGTGTGGAACATTCTGTGACTCTGAATACTCTTGAAGACCTTTTGGTCCTAGCTAAGGCAGACGCTTAAGTATCTGTGTGCTTCATATCCAAGCAGGGAGGAATAGAATCACACCATTGGATCAGTTGGTTACTTCTTATAGTTCTTCAAAATGATTGCCTGCAAGAATTCATGCTCTTCCCTGTTACTTGATTCACACAATAGATTCTTGAATTAGTAGAAGAAAACTGAGTTGCAGTCAATGGTGTGCCACCTTTAACTCCAACGGGTGCTGCTATCAACAGATTTAAATCCAACGGATGCTGCGATCAAGAAAGTTTAAATTGAATATAAGGGCATGCATTTTGCAATGCCTGCTATGTGGATCCATGCGAGCAATTTTTAACTGTTTGCTACAAGTTTCTTTAGTCAAAATGTATATTTGATATATTTACTGAAGCTTGCATTGAAACAAGATTTTTTATGATAGAAACAACTAATATTTGAGTATTAATTTACATTAAAATGTAAGATCATACATAAAAGCAATGTCTGTATAAATTTGCACGCTAATAGGCCATCCTCCCTTTCAAAACAAAACGACTCCATAACTATTTGGTGTCCGGACCTCCCTTAGATGGTCATTGACATGTCTCTAATAATATATTCAACTCTCTCCATGCTAACTACCAATAACAAAGAACAGGATCCATATCTCATTTCATAGCCTGACATTCAGTCTAAAAACCTTAGTGAGCAAAAAGGAAAAAGGAGAGCACATCTGCATCCTTCCCTATCCAAAAATGCAGGAGCTGAACAGTTGCCACAGCAGCAGCCAACCCAATCCTGATCTCTCTACAACTCCATGTGAAACAGAAGGAGAAAATTCATGAGGAATGTTCAAACCATTTTTCTGAGGATTGTAAAGTGTGCAGATGCTTGGAAGCTTCTGAGTTCATAACTGTTACCTTTCCCCACATTGGTACAATTTATCTCTGCTGTTAATCCAATCTCTCTCCCAAAAAATGTTAGCTTTTGGGCAGATTGTGTTATTTGGACCAGAAATTTATATCTCCTAGTATTAGACAGAATTCCAGAATTGTGGGTGCTTCACTGAAGCACTCCTCCTTCTGTGATGTCCAGACTTCAATGTTCCAGCCCTAACGATTCTATGTAGGCTCATCACCTAGTATCTGAGTACCTTCCCTCAGTGCCTTGTTACCTGATTAACATCTGTCACGTGGTGTTTGTTCTTTTGTGCTCCCGCAGGGGGAGAAGTGTGGGCAGTGAAGTGTTTTTTGTGTTGACTTTTTTAACATAGACAAATGCTGTTCTCTGTTTGCTGCTCTGTTTACCCTTACTGCAGAAAGCTACACTGTGCCAGAGGAGGGAAGTTATCAATCACAGTCTTCATCAGTCATCAGATGCTCTTTTTTGGTATCCACAGTCCAGGTCACTGAACACATTAAAGATAAGGACTGAATCTTTGAACTCTCACTCAGAATTCTGCAAGGAGCCAGTGTGAGAGTGGAGGATGTGTTTGTTTCTGAGGAGACTCCCTGCATCCTTCTGCTCTCTTTGTTACTTTCATGGAGCACAGAGCAGGTAGATTGGTTCTGCATGTAGGGCAGTAAGTGGTAAAGCCAGTAGGCCAGGACGCTTGATCTCTCCTATCTGAAGTGCCTGATTTCCTCATGTATTACTTCGGTGTCATGCTGCTTTTTTTTCTGTCACTGAAAAAGATTTAGGGGTTGTGGTGGATAATCAACGGCACATGAGTCCCCAGTGTAACGCTGTAGCCAAAAGGGCTAATGTGATCCTTGGGTGCATGAATGGAAACTGCAGGTAGGAGTAGAGGGGTTATTTTACTGCTGTATTTGGCACTGATGTGACTGCTGCTGGAATACCGTGTCCAGTACTGATGCCCACAATTCAAGATGAATGTTGGTAAATTGAAGAGGGTTCGGAGAAGAGTCACAAGAATGATTAAAGGATTAGAAAACCTGCCTTATAGTGATAGGCTGTCATGGAGCTCAATCTGTTCAGCTGAACAAAGAAGGTTAAGGGGTGACTTGACTGCAGTCTAAAAGTATCTGTATATGAAACAAATATTTAATAATGGGCTCTTCAACCTAGCAGAGAAGGATATAACATGCTCCTATGTCTGGAAGTTGAAGTTAGACAAAATTCAGAGTGGAAAGAAGGTGTACCTATTTAACAGTGAGAGTAATTAACCATTGGAACAATTTTCCAAGGGTGGTGGGGGATTCTCCATCACTGACCATTTTTAAAATCATGGTTGGCTGCTTTTCTAAACTACCTGCTCTAGGAATTTTGTTGCGGAGGTTCTCTGGCCTGTGCTGTACAGGAGTTCTGACTGGGTGATCACATTGGTCCCTTCTGGACTTGCAATCTATGAATTTATTTCTTAATATTTTTGGGGGGTGGTGGTCTTAGCTGCATATCCTCTCCCTGCATTGTAGCAGTGGCTGAATTACAAGCACGGTGCTGGTGTTCACTCCTCTCCCTCCCCCTTTCTTTCACACCACCTGATATTTTACCTGTGTCAGAACCATTAGGCTCCCAGTGTCCCAGTGCTCATTTGTGAAGTAATCATCAATAGGAATTTTAGCCACTATCTACAGAGACTGTTTTGTGAAAATAGCGGCAGCTGGGCTGTTGGTGATAAGGAAATATTGCACCCCTTTGTGCAAAACTTAGTGAAGAAACATTACAGTAGTTATAGTAATCCTATAGCATTAAAGTAGTTGGAGATGATTTATTGATGTGACCAGTTCAGTTTAGTTTCCAAACTTTCCTTTTATTTGTAAATTCCCTCTTCCCTCCCAGTATTCTGGAAGATGCATATAATTGATGGATAACATGGAAAAGGAGTTTGTTTCCTAATCATTCTGAATTCCTGAGAGAGGCTGTGGGAACTAACCACATTATGTATAATTTTTGATGCACCTGCAGGAGTTCCCTACCCTCTAAAGCACCATTTTAAGGGATAAGTCTCTGAATTTTAATTTTTTTATGCTGAGCAGCGGTTCACAGAAGTGACTTTGTATAGAATATTTGAACTCTAGTTAGACATGTGTAGGTCTTAAGAGCTTTTGAGAGAATGTGAATGCTGTTTCTCTTCTCTTTGGACTTCCCTTTTATTTGATTTGTAGCACACTCTACTTTTAATTATTCATAAAAAAGATAGAAATTTTATAAGTATTTCCAGCTAGTTTCAGTAATGTGGCCTGGATCACAACATCTTCTTCACCTGCTTGTTACTCATGGTGAGCTGCTTAATGTGTGAGAGACTGATTTGAAACGTTTATGATGTGTTGGCGTGTATCTACATTAAAGTTGAAATGTACTATCAGAGATCAAAGGCTTCATGACATGGCCAATGTTATGGTGCAATGGTTTAAACATATCCTCTAAGTGAGTACTTCATCTGCAGAGCATTTGCGACTGCTTGTGCTTGGTGGCAACCCACCACCCACCTTTGTGTGGCCACTTAAAAGGGCACCCGTATCTATAGGCTGTTAGTGTGGGCGGTGCCAAGATTTGATTGCAGATACTAATCACAGACTTGTAAATTGTCCTTTGCCACTCATTTCAAATATAGTTTGTTTAAAAAAAAAATCTAGAAGTCCTGTATCTGGTATATTTACAATCATAAACTGTTAGTGGTTGCTCTATGCTAGTTTTTGGCAAGCCTATAATCTCTAATGATAACACTGTTTTATTAACTCATGCCAAATTTTTGTAATAAGCTCTTGTCGTAATGTGCGTTAATACAATGTTTCATGTAAGGTTGTCATTTTATTTTATGTTCTATTGTTTGAGAAATACTACGCAGAACGTAATTGAAGGCTTGTAATGCATACCTACTTATAGAGGAGTGGAGTTAAGGTTGTATGTTCAAATAAAAACGTTGACATTTCTTTACTTTTGAGTTCTCCGATTTTCAGTCTTGGAGTTCATGAATGTAATCTCTTTACATTTAGTCCCAAATCTTCACTCTGCTGCGGAGCTGGTCGAGTAACTGGGGTGAATAGTAGTTAGTTGAGTAGGGGGCAGAGGGAGGGAGGGAGGAAGGAATCATTCATCCCTTCTCCTGGTCCTGGAACCCTGACTCTGAAGTAGTCACTATATCCCTAAAGAGTCTCCTCTGAGAGACAAAAGGGGAGGATCTACGTAGCAGCAGATTCCCTCCCCCAACTTGCTGATGTGCAGAGAGCTATGGTGAGGCAGAGCTGTGTGGGAGATACATGCTCACTCATGCACCTCCTCCACTCAGTGCATGCCCCCTCAGAAGAAAACCCACTAGTTCTCTTGTTGGTATGGTTTCCTCTAATTTTAGTTATTGTTCCATTAATTCTTAATGTTTGTAAAGTGCTAAATGTTACTCCTTTAGGCTGCCTGTTCTAGAATTAGTCATAGTGATTTTAAACTCTTTTTGCTCTTACTTCGCATAGTATACCAGCCTCGTGCTTTCTTATGATAAAAATTGACACTTTGGGTTTCAAATACAGATAAGATTCAAACTTTGGATCCTTTTCCAAACCAAATGCAAACTCCAGACTTCTGAGCTTTGTCCATCACTGACTCTTGAATCCTGAAAAGAGGGAAGATTTAAAGAGAAAGTGGCTGTTGCAGAGGCAGGAAGAGGGTTTCAGCCCTTGGCCCTTCATTCCAAGATAATGGGAGTCAACCTAAGGAGCTGGAGACCCTGTTTGTGATTTCAGAGTGCTGCTGTGTAGTGTCCTTAAAGTTTATTGGGATTTTTAATAATTTTATGCAGCACAAATGTGCATGTTGTGATAGCTGAGCCTTCCCATGCAAGGTTGTAATTCTTGTCATCACGTAAATCCAACATCACAGGGAAAATGCTGCCCTGCCTTTTCACGGTGTTATGCCCACATTTTGTATCTCTGTAACTTTATTTGAAAGACTATACCCTGTTTTTTCTTCTTAGTCCTCTGGGGCATGCTTGCTGGTTCACTGACTACAGAACACCCTGCTCCTGTCTAGCTACTGGGAAGATGTCCAGTCAACTCGGATTTGTAGTTCCACACTCCCCACTGTTCTCTAGCACCTGTTAGTTGACAGGTGGATTGTTGCACTGACCAGTGCTCTGTTCACTCTGTCAGACAACTTGCCATCGCCTCAACAAACAAACCATGATGGTAAGCCCTGCCAGCCTGTTCAGGGCTGAGGAAGACATGGTTCCTACCCTGAGGGGCTATTGAGCTTAAAATCTAAATACAGGTCAGACACAACTTCCCTCTGGATTCCCCCATCTTAGATTTAGTAGAGTGTGAACTCAAGAGCTACTCTGGTTGGACCTGGACACTAATGATTAATGGCTAGATGGGGAGGGCTGGTATCACAGGATGGCTGGCCCTATAGGGGGAGTTTGGCTCAGCCCCATCTGTGGCTAATCACTGCCTCCCAGCTGCTGTTGAGAGGCTGGGGATCTGGTGATAGGTGGGAGATTACCGGGTCCTCATAAACATGAGCACGAGCTTAGCTGCAAATGAGAAATGCAGGGAAGTAGCCTGGTTCTCGCAGGAGTCCCCAGGTGGAGGAAAATAACCCAGTTTCTAGGAGACTCTCAGGCAGATGGCCTGAGCAATGTAATCCTATGGAGAGCCGACAACAAAGGAGAAGAGAGCAGAGACCCTTGACTCCCAGGCAGACTGTTTGTGGAGTGTAATGCTGTAGGGAGTCAATTTTTCCTCACCTGGTCTTCTGCAGCGAGCAAAGAGCATGACTGAGATGTACCTGTGCTAAGTGGTTTTATTTTGAAGAAATAAAATCAACACCATGGGAAAAAGGGAACTAGAATCTTCTAGCTGGTGTGTGTTCCTTGATGTGCAGGCTGGTGAGAGAGCTCACTGGCTTACAGGCAGTTAAAGTATATTTATGTAATTGCTTAAGTTAAAGTAGGAGCATGTAACAGTTAAGTATATTTGATTGAATCCCACTCCTCCACCTTTCATATATTTATTGTCTTAGATTACAAGCTCTTTGAGTCAATCCCTGTCTTGATCTCTCTGAATGTACAGGGCCTAGAAGTTTTGCCTATTGGACAGAGCACTGGACTGGGACAAAGGAGACCTGTGCTCTGTTCCCAGCTCTGCCATTGGCCCGCTGTGTGACCGTGGGCAGGTCACTTTCTCTCTGTGTGCCTTAGTTTCCCCATCAGTAAACTGGAGATACTAACCTCCTTTGTACAGTGCTTTGAGATCTACTGATGAAAAGAGCTTTGTAAGAGCCAGATGGTATTACTCAATCTGTGAGTTAGGGGTTACCATGCCTCCCTCCTGTGGGGGATTAATATTAAATCATATGCATGCTGACAGCACTTTTACTGATGTAGCTTACATTTATGGGATTTACAGAAGAAACAGATTTTGGTGAGAGACTTGGAAGGAGAGGGTGTCTGTGGCTAAAGAGGCAGTTTCAGACATGGGAATAAGGGCAAATATAAGAATCAGATAAAAGAATAAGGGAGAAGTAAGGCATTATTCGTAGGTGGAACAAATGGGAGATAGGATGAGACATGCTGCGGGACAGAATTATGCAAAGCCTTGAAGCTGGAAGCTAGAACTAGATATGGAAGGGGAGAAGGAGTCAAAGGGACTCATCGATGGGAGTGATGTGGTCTGATCACAGGCAGATGATCTTAAGCATTGCTTTCTGAATGCAGAGGATAGCAGGAGAACTTTTATAATTTACCCTGTTTTGAAGATGGAATTTTACAGCCTTCATATTTCATTAATTCTGGTTTCTGGAATGAAATGTTAAGTGAAGCAAGATTGGATTCCGATTATGCATCTCTTTTGTTACTGGATTTAGATGGGATGCTGGAATTGTGAACTGCTGCTAAAATGAAAGTAGTGCAGTGTCATTTTGTGTATCTGGGGTTTTATAAGCAATGCCATTTTGAAAGTTTATACTTTGAAGGAAAACATACTCTAACTTTTGGGGGTTTCCTTCTGTATTTTTCCAGATTATGTCTACTTTGAAAATTCTTCAAGTAACCCATACTTGATACGAAGAATAGAAGAACTCAATAAGGTAATGCAAAGCTAATGTTTTTTCTCCAGGTATCTGAAATTGTTGGCTGTATTTTCTAATTTTATTTGACTTGAAAATAATTTTGTCTACCCCCACCTCCCTTTTTATCAGTTTGAAATAATTTGCAGTATTTTTTTTAAGATGCTAGTAATTACAGAATATATAGTAATGATATCTGACCATTGCCTGGAATAACCTGGGGTAGTCATTCATTCAAGCGGTGCTTGGCATGTGCTGTCTGCAAAGGCCAGAGAGCACCAGCTGAAAGTCATCCTGACACTGACCCTGCCCTCCCACTCTGGCTTATCAGGCAAGGTTTAATTTGCATTACTTAAACTCTTGGTGCTGTTTTGATCCAAAGATGTAATGGTTGGCTTGGAAAGAGCCTTATGGTTTGAACTACCTGGGAGCCCCTCTTATGAGGAAGAAGTGCGCCATATCCTCACATCAACCTACTGAAATTTTTCTCTTCTTGTGGTCTGGGGCTGGTGTATTATTTGTGTTCTTAGTCCTCGGAACACTCTTCTTGCTTGGAGATGAAAAAGCGGTATGATAGCCACTGCCGTTCCAGTAGAACAGATGAAAGGTGGGGTGGGGAAGGGGAAGAATCTGAATCCTTTGGTACTAAGGATCAGTTTCAGCACAGAGAGCCTGTTCTGAAGTCCTCAACTACTGTCCCTACCACACTGTATCACTTTAGATCTCCCTCCTAGTACAGTTCTATTCAGTCCTTTGCAGTCTGTGGAGAGGAAACTTGGTGTCATCTTCTCGGGGTTGGACCCAATCATCTAGCTGCCATCGGAGATTGGCTAAAGAAATTCAATGGTTGGGGGAGATTTGTCTTTTTTAAAGCTTCTTTGTTATAAACTTTTTATGAAGGATTCATCTGTAGATTTGCAAACTGAAGAAGTGGATGTGAAGGTCCATGTCATTCTTGTAATCACTCCCATTTGGTACGAAGTCTCCTATGGCAGAAACTTGTGTGTCCTCCATGAGGAATACAGTGATGACCTCCTCAGTCTGTGCTAAATGTGTTTATCAAAGATAGACTTGTTTGTCTTGCAGCAATATCAATGTCTGAAGTCTTTCCTCTAGAATGGTCAGGGAACTACATTTCTGGGAAATGCATATAGCAAGTCATAACTCCTGTCAAGAAGAGATGCATTTTCTCCACTCCTATGAATACTTCTAGTCCTGAGAAAAGTAAGTGGGTCAGGATACTTGTGATCTTAATGGCTCTAGACATCAGTGTGGTACTTGGACCTATTGCCAGTTTCCTGGGAAACTTTCCTCCTTTCTCCGAGTCTTGAAAAGGGTCAAATTCTCAATCCAGATCTAGAAATCTAGCATCTTGTGGCTTGGATTATGGGTCCTCGTGTTTTCAGAATAATCCAAAACTTAAATGTTTAAGATAAACTTGGTCAAAGTCTTGCAAGCCTTGCACCAGAAAACTGTGTGCCTGTGAGATGGAAACATTTGTATGTGTGTACATGTTGCATGATGTTTCTAATTCTAGATAATTTGATAGAATTAGATATCTTGATTGTTGTCCCTTCCACCATTAAGGTTTTAGCAGCTACCTTATATACTGGCCTTTTATTTCCTTGTGCATGGAACGTCACTCATTCACTTCTGACTATTTTCTTTTTGGGCTTTTACATCTCTAATCCCCAAACTGCCAGTCTACTAAACCTTGGGATTTAAATCTAGCTCATCAGTGCACCACACTGGGATGCTGTCACTTAAGTTTTGTTTTCATCATTCAGGCATTTTGGGGAGAAGTCCACAAGAGAATTGAGATGATCTGGGTTCATGCAAATAGATAAAACTCTGTGAGCAAGCCTGTTACAAATAGAAATATACAGAGCCAGTTTCACAAATGTTCGGTATAGTACCTTATTTTAAGACCAACAAAAAATATAAACCTTCTTTCATATGGTTGTCGTTGACAAGAATCTTGCTCCCTGTTGCAGTTTTATTGCTGCTCCTTTTGGGACTTACCTGGAGTTACTTACTCATCAGTTGGGAGAATCTTACACATGTGATTTCATCTTGGCAGGTTCTTTCTAACCCTTCTCACTTTGGAAAGATGGAGGATGGAAACCTTTCCGAGGTGGTCGTTACCTTTTTCCATTTGAATTTTTTATTGTACTTTTTTGAGGCATTAACTTCTTGATTACTTTATTTGGATCATCTTTTTGGGGGAAGCTTTTGGTTTCCAGTAGATTAGGAATTTACTAAGAAAGTTGTTAAAGTGGTAAATTTATTCTCTGATGCAGTGTGCAATCCCCCGTGTAAAACTGGTTTGCTTTCCTACTGAAACTGCTGCCCTGAGATCTAGACATGAGAATTCTGGGGGAGAAGCAGAATTACAAAGAAAGGACCAGATTGTGATCCCCTTACTTCTATTTAATTTTACCTGATGCCACTTAGATCAGGTTTAGGGTAAATGAGATACTTGTAGAATAAGGTTCTACTCTGTTTGAGGGAAGATCAGAATTTGATCCTGTGTAGGTTTTCGCTTCGTTACCGTATGAGGTTATCCAATCTACTTGACTGAATCCTTGGTTAATCTACTGATTAAACTGAATTAAAATTGCCTGCTTCAGGTAATCAAGATGAATGGGTGTGAGGTCAGGAAGGAGATTCACGCTGACATCTTTGTACAACCCAGTCTAATTTCTCAGAAGCCTTATGAGATCTTTGTTTCTCTTCCTCTGTACAATCTAGTATAGACCATGATTGTGAACAAGAAATGGGATTTACAACAATGGTCTGTTCTGATATAACTTCTCTTTTTCAATATTGTAGAACTGCAGAGTGCTTGCTTAGACAGCTGATGACAATGTTTCATTTTCTATAAAAATGCATTTTATTCATAGTAAGGTTCATGTATTTGATTGGAGTACTTATGGTTAATTTTTAAAAATACTTTAATGGATTTCTAGTTTAGTAGTTTGCGATCCAGTTTTTTATTTATGCCCAAGAATAATTTTTCTGTTCACTGTTACAGACAGCAAATGGAAATGTGGAAGCAAAGGTGGTGTGTTTCTACAGAAGAAGAGACATATCGAGTACTCTTATTGTATTGGCTGACAAACATGCAAGTAAGCTTGTTTGTTTAAACCATTATCGATTTTAATGTCTAATATCTAAGTTGGGATGAAGTGTTGATGCTGTGCTAAAGAGGCATGGATGTTGGAACTGCTAGATTACTTTAAATGTTATGATCCCCATCCCAAGCAGCTAGGAAGTATCTAACACAATTAATTGTACTATATCACTAGGTTGTCAGAGTTCTGACTGTCTTCTTTTAAGAAACAAAGGCCTCTTGAGGGGTGTGTGTGTGTGTGTGTGTGTGTGTGTGTGTGTGTGTGAGAGAGTGAGGGGGGGCAGGGGAGAAGAATGTCTGTTTATAATTATTAAACATAACTTTCTTACACTCTCCCTTTGGGCTGAATAAAAGTGCATGACTGTCTCTACATGAAGGTGAATTTCTTGAAAACATTTGAGGAAAATTTCACATACTAATAAGTTGATTGGGAAAGGGAAATACACTCCTTGCATTTAAAAAACAAATAAATAAACAAAACCCCTGGTCATACTTTGTTTGCCAATAACTCACATTTAAGAACATTAAAACATCAGACATGGCTTGTTGGTTCTCTATCCAGAGTTGTTTCTTTGACAAGTTTACAGAATTAGTGAAATTGTGAATGATGGAAAATTTGACTCAGCATGTTTAGTACAATTTCTAAACATTAGTGATTTTGGGACACGCCACCATTATGTGAGGTCTTGAATTTATGGCATCTGTTCAGAGGATGATAATCTCCCAATTGGATGGACATCTGAAGAGAATTAGTGCTGCTTAGTGGTTTGAACACTGTAATAATTCAATTTGTTTAAAAAAAAAATAGTGAGAATTTTTAGTTTCATGAAAAGTATTGAAAAGTCAGAAAGTGCCAAAGTTGTTTGTTCATGCCACTTTCACTTGGCCTCGCTTGTGTGTGTGCATTATGATGATGCTAAGATACCGGTGCGGCAGTTGAGCTGTAATTTCTTGTTGTATCATGTCTCTCTGCATATTCCAGAGAGATGCTTCATAAGTCATTTTTAAAAAAATGTAATTAATCTGTATCTGAAGTGTAATGAATAATTGGGAGAAGCTTATACAAAGGTTTTACTTAAATTACAATATAAAAATCTTTCAGTATCTATGCCTTTTGTTACTGTCTGTCTGCACTATACTATGTCTTTGTACTGGCTCTCAAACATGCAAATAAGCTTGTTTATTTTAACTCATTATTAATTTTAATTTCTAGGTTTGGATGAAGTGTTGATGCTATTCTAAAGATGCATGAATGTTGGATGCTAGGTTATTTTAAATCTATGATCCCCATCCTAAGCAGCTAGGAAATATCTCCAATAATTAGTTGTATCACTTGGTTGGCTCACTTCTGACCTTTTTTCTTTTAAGAAACAAAGGCCTCTTGAAAAGTCAATTGACCTGTGTGTGTCATTTTAGAGCACTATGTATCTGATGGTATAAAACAATAGCATATTTTCATTTGTGCATATATTAGGTATCAAACCAATAGAGTACAAATTCTGCACACTTATGTTAGAGAAACAGTTTAACAATATTTAAATACTGGAAAAAAGTAATAGTTGAATTTCCCTAAAATATAGTATAAGTATATGTAACCATCTACCTAAGTCCACAATCAAACAAGAAATTAAAAAAAAAAAAAAGTCTCTAGTAATAAAACTTTTCCTTCCTTCCTCCCAAAACTGCTGAGATACTACAATGGATAGATGCTTTTTAGGTCAATTTAAATTTTAAGACTATGGTACAATAACTTACTGTGAAGAAGTGCCTCCGTCTCCAAAGGAGGAAAAAGAACCTGTTAATTTTGTCACTACTCATGTCATTTATTAAAATACACAACTTACAGATCCGACTTCTTTCTAGTCTTGATGAATCCAAAAATCTGAGCGCTACACTTCTGAATACTGCCATCATGCTATTGGAAAGGCCCAGTAAAATTAGACCTGTGCTTGCGCTCTGCCTTCAAAATAGCTTTTTTATCGGTAATAGGTTTGACTAGAATGAAATATGTGTGCTGTATTAATAGAATTAAATCTTGGTCCATGTATCCATATGGATACGAGATGAGATTTGTCCATGTTTTTAGGTCATTTTTGGTCACAATACATAGTTTTTTCTGGAATCTCTTCAGTGCCATAACTGTTCCATTGCTTAGGAATGCTGAAGTTTAATAGACACCTCCCTGCAAACAAAGTAAATATGTTGACTCGTTCATGTGTGTCTCAGTTCAGTAAGTTAGTAAATGGAGTGAGAAGGAATTGTTGAAAGCACTGCACTGTTTGAGATGAAGATGAGAAAGCTTGCTCTTAGCCACAATAGCCATTCTTTGAACCTGACAGTTCAGGTTTTTTTCTTTTTAATATGAAATGAACAGTTTTGATCTAAATAGAAAATAGATCATTGCTTCACTTTCATAGCTATTTGGAAGACTGTCAGAAAAATCCAACTATAGAACAGTGCTATGAATGGAAACAACACAGAAACCGAGACAATGTATGTCAGTTTAGATTTCCTTATGTAGAATTGTTCTGTATTGTCGTTTTGGCACAGGTACCAGTTAATTCCCAGAAAACAGACTTTCTTTTAACAGGTCCCTCTTGTGTGGCTTCAGTTGCTCCTTTTTAAAAGGTAAAAATATGCTTATGTAGCAATCAACTTTCTAAATATAATTTAGAATCAAATTACTCCTAATTTCCTACAAAAATTCTAATACAAATACTTGATCAGAGAGAATCAACATTGTCACTGATTTCCGAGTTGATTGCATAACAATCCCTTTTCATTTTGATGCATTTGCAATAGATGTATGTATCTGCCTCACTGATCTTTTAACTGCCTTTGTTCAGCTGATTAATGAAGGTGTGTGACTGCAGACACTTCTGGATTCACTCAGTCTTGTATTTTCTAATTGTAAGTCTGCTATTGATGCCTTTATTTTAGACCTACCAATGATATAACTATGAAAAAGAAAGGAATAATGTGTGAATATTTCATGTACTCAAATATTGTGCAATTTAGCAATATTTATCTATTTCTCACTTAAAATAGAGGGGCGGTGAGAAAAATGACTGAGATATTCAAGTAAATAAATGTCACTAAGTAAAATAAATAGGGGTATAATAAACCTTTATCAGTATAAGCATCGGAAACTTAAAGAAAGATGCAGGGGTTTTATCTTGTAGCCCTTTTCCAAGAAGAGAAGTGATGTGCCTTCTGCAGTGATGTTTATAAGTTTGTATGCAATGTATGCAGTATGATTCCTGTGTCTGAACTGCAAATTTCCTTTTTTTAACCACCTGATGTGACGCTTGTCTGGGGTTATGGTTGAATAATGATTATTATACCTTTTCTCGCATTTTCCATTCTTTAAACTCCATAATCACTTCATAAATTATTCACGAGAATTGCTTGAATGCAGCTTCCTCGGGGGGGAACACAATTTCTATTTAACAGGTCTCCAGCAAAACTGCACAAGAGTTTGGGACAGGAAACAAAGAATAAATAAGGAATCCAATTAAAATTGCAGGGAGAATTTAGGGAGTCAGAACGCACTTCTGTTTTATATAATTTACTCTGCTGGACTCCTAGGTAAGGATTGGATGCCACAACTAACAAAGTGTAGGAGGAAAACACTTAAAGTAATAAAATGGTAGGGAGCAGGTATGCATTGATCAGATATTGAAATATTTCCAACCAGTTATAAAAGACCCTCTCCCCCTAGCCATCTTCTCTTTTTTTTGCCATTGGCAACAGTGGCCACAGAATCAACACTCCATTAATTTGTCCCAGTTCATAAAAATAAATGAATAGTTGTTCGTAGTCCCAGTTGGACAGCTATTGGCACTTTTCCTATCCGCTTTCAGCAGCTGCTGTTCAGTTGTCAGGCCTACAAGATGGCATATTCTGAAGTTTCAAAGCTTCTAAAAATAAGTGTCTTGCAGCAGGAAGATGTCATTATCAGACCAACATGTTAGGTGCCTGAGGTTTGTTTGCCTGAGGAAGTTGCTCAGCCTGTGTGGTTTCTACACCACCAGCGAGTGTGAAGACAGTTGGAATATATCCTCATGAATGAGGTCTTAGTCAGTTGACTCTGCATCCCCAAAGTTTGGAAGTGCTCAGATCATCGGTTTCAGAGTTTCAGAATTCACCTGAAACAAAATCTAAAATGAGATTTTTGGTTTCATCATTCCCGAAGAGGCAGAGCCAGCTTCTTTTGAGTAAACTCCCAGAATTCTGAGTTAAATTAGTCTCTCTCTCTCTCTCCCTGAATTAACATGGAAATTGCCATACCATATCAGACCAGTCGTCCATCTACTTCAGTATCCAATCTGGTAGTGGCCATTTTTCCAGATATTCAGCCTCCTGTTTAAGAGGAAGTGCAAGAAACCCTATAATAGGTCATTATGGAATAACGTATTACCTGCAACCAGGGAAACTTCTTCCTAACCATTGATGTGTAAGGGTTCATATACCTTCTTTTTAAAAAAGAAATCCTATATAGCATAACTGTCAATGAGTTAATTATCTCAGTGGAGATCACAAAAACAAAGCAACAACCTGCTTACCTGCCACTCAGGGTCCTGTGTGATTTGCTTGGTCAAAATAACATTTGGTCTTGCCATGAGTGCAGGGGACTGGACTGGATGACCTCTTGAGGTCCCTTCCAGCTCTGATTCTGTGGTTTATTTTAGGCTTATTAGACATGGAAATGAGCTATAGATAATCTAGTCGATCTCTGCAAATGCAGCATCCTTCAGGATATCTTCTAAAGTTTTGTCCACTCTAGTTACAAAAGTCACAAGTGATGGGGCTTCTACAACTTCTTAAACTTTCACAGGTTAATTGCACAGAATTAACTAGTTTTTTCCAGATATTCAGCCTACATTTTTTTTCTCAAATTTCATTATTTTCTCATCCTATTCTTACTTAAACTAAGAATATTATGCTAAATTTCTCTTCTTCAAATAGTGTAGACTCTCCTGTCTCCTTTTTTATCATTGCTTAGCCAAGCTGTACATATTAGCTCTTTTAATCTTCAAGTCCATCTTGTGCTTACTTTTTGTATTTTTTCTGAGCTTTTTTCCAATTGTTAGTATTTTTATAGTAATGACACAGCTAGAATATAAAGGAGCTCTCCCTCCCTCCCTGATTTTTATAGATAGTCCAACATGCATTGATCCATATCACTCTGCAAGCCTGTGTCTCACTTTTCTTTATAGTGACTATTACAGGGGCACTACATGTAGGATGCTGTTTAATTTGTCACCTGATATCTTTAGCTCTCATAATCATGGCCCTACCAAAGTCACGATCCATTTTTGTAAATTTCACAGTCTCAGCGTTTTTAAAACCTTGAATTTCATGGTTTCAGATATTTGAATCTTAAATTTCATGTAATAAAACATGACTTGTTTAAAAATAGCAAAATATAAACATCAGCGTTTCTCAAACTGGCGTCCCAACCCAAAAGGGGGTCACAAGGCTATTGTAGGAGGTCACGGTATTGTAGCCCTTATTCCTGCGCTGCTGCTGGCTGTGGCGCTGCATTCAGAGCTGTGCCACTGTCCATCCATCTCTGAAGGCAATGCAGAAGTAAGGATGGCAATATTGTGATCCCCCACTCCCCACAATAGTCTTGCAACTGCCTTTTGGGTCAAGACCCCCCCTCCCCCCCAGTTTGAGAAACACTGCCTATAGTGTAGGGTAACAGTATACGAAAGACCAGATTTCACAGTCCGTGATGCATTTTTCAGTGCCGTGAATTCTGGAGGGCCCAACTGATGATTATCATTGTTGCTGCTTTACTTTCTCCCTGCAATTGTGTATCTGTATTTTTTAATTAATTTTTTCCTACATCTATTAGCTTTCATTCTTTCAAATTGATTGTCATTTCTTCTATCCAAGTGCTCGATCTGCCTGTATCTCGCCTTATTTCTCTGTCTTCTCTAGCGTTCATGTCTCCTCCTACCAACATAGTAATCACAAACTTTGTTAATGCGCTAGTAGTAATCCTTTTTCCAAATCATTAATACAGATGTTAAATAAGACTGGACCTAACACAGATTCCTGCAGATCCCCTTTGGATACTTCCCTCCACTTGATATATTGCATGTTCTTGTTTGTGTAAAGTGTTTTTTATTAAGTTTTCAGACTGAGTGTTCCAGTCCTAGCCAAGAAATTACTTTTCAAGTAAGATTTTATGTGACAGTGTATCAATTCTTGTTAAAATCCAAATATGTTGCATCTACTGTGTTCCATTGTGACTTCTGTAACACTACCATAAAAGCAGTCAAATTTGTCCGACAAGATTTGTTCTTTAAAAAGCCATATAGTGCCTGTTCCTCATTGGTTTTTTCTAGGGTGATAATCCACTTACTTTACATAAAGTAAGAGTAATTGAGCTGTGAGAGGGTGAAGCACAGCTGAGCTTCAGAGGTGAAATCCGCTTCCCAGCCTGTGCCCAGGGTCAGCCCCCAGTGCAGATGCTGAGTCTTTCTGCACATGCAGTTGTTGCAAAGGTACTTTTGTATGGTCACTGCAACCATGTCAATGCTGCACAACGTCAATGTGGTGCTGAGGGCTTTGTGCTGACGGTTCGCTTATATTAGTACTGAATTGACCCTACGTTCTCTGTGCTTTTATTATGTCTAAATTCATCAGGTTCATGCATTTCACTATTAAAGGGGTCTCAGCAAGGGGGACAAAGATATTTGCATACCGCTTTTTTATTCTTCAGAGAGTTCTTACCCACTTTTGTCCTCAAAAGCTTTAGCCATTTTGTATTGGACTTTTCTTTGTTACCTTAGATGAAGTCTTTCTTTCAAAATGTCCTGCATTGTGCCTTTTTATTTTGAAAGGCTGTGTACAGCAGGCTGAGTGCAAAGGCAATGTGTGCTTCACAGCCTCTGTGTTACATTACAAAAACAAGCCAAGCAAATAACACTACTTGGTTTAAGTTCTTGGTGGAAGGTGAAGAAAATTACAGTTTGAGATTAAATTTATTTGTCTAGTGGGTGGCTTCATTTTTTGTGTGTTAATCACTATTTAAAAAAAAAAAAAAAAAAAAGCTTGAAGTTTTCAAATGAGCTCAAGGCATTGAGAATTATTTTGAGCTCCTTGACATAGTACATCTCTCTCCAAACTCTTTAAAAGATGCAAAGCATTGTCATACTAAACGGTTTTTGAAAATTCAGAATGGGAGGGTTTTAAATAGCACAGATTTCTTGTTCTCTATACACACTTGCAAATGTAAGCATGATGGGGGTTTTCCATGTTGTCTTTTAATATGTTGTATTTACTAGTTTTCAAATCACATGGTCTATGACTTGCTGACTTGTTTGTGGGTTGTTGCTGGTGTATTGATAGTGTGGTCCACCAGTCACGATATAAATTTTCTATTAAAACAGAACTAACTTAAGCAAATAAATTGTGAAGCCATGCAACTGTGACACACACATAAATTCTGTTCCATTTCCTAGGAAAGTATTAGTGCAAATGCACACTGCTGTATGTTTAACAGCTTATATAGTGTAGTAACTATTGCATGTTGCACGCCTGGTTTAATTATGTTACTACTGCATATTCTTTTTTTGTTGGAGAAGCTTACATGGGTATATAAAACATCAGGTCTTGTTTCAGAATGATAAAACAAAGTAATATAAACTGTACAGAACCTGAGAGAGGCATGTGATTTCTCCTCATCACTTTGGCACAGCGGCCAGTTGAAAACCAAGTATGCAACTTAACATTTTACAAAATTGAGATATTCCCTTTATTTTTGCCTTGGTTTGGGATAATTTTGAGGATTATAAATGACTAAAATCCTTGGGTGTGCAGTATGTTTTCATACAGTAATCATCTGTGCATGTAGGTTCTACGAGTGGGGGAGGGGGGATGAAGAAGTATTTCTCAGCAACAGCTGTTGAAGTTAGCTACAGGCATCAGACTGCTCAACCTTTTTTTGAGAGTAGTGTAATGAGTTTGTTAAATCTGGTGTAAAACTAACAGCTCAGTCTGCTAGAATCCAAAAATTCTCCCACACTTTCTGGCCAATGCAATAGCTGATTTGAATTCCGTAGAAGGAAAAATTCCTTTTTTGCAGTTTCTCATGATTGGTTGCTGGGCCTTTTCCTAAAGTGGTCTGGCTCCAAATGCCATATCTGGCATAATTGAAAGAAGATGTTGTTGTTACCGGGTGCCTGGTGCAGACCACACTGGGAGTGCCACACTCAGGGCAGACTGCAAGAAATAGGGCAGGCAATTCCCCAAACTGGTGGTTTCCTCTACAATTAGATTCACCAAACCAGTAACAAAGAACTTCTTTAGCACCCCACTTGTTAACCAGAAGCCAAACACATCATAGGGGTTGGCCATTGGCTCCTTGCTGTCTGAGGCATCCGCAGGAAGACCTAGGAGGTGGATGAGTTTCTTCAATGGCCCGTTATGAGAGCTGAATGTCCTTAATGGACCAGTCTTGATGTAAATCTATCTGGGGGTGTCACCCAGGCATACAATACAAGTTTGAGATGGTTACATACAATATTAATAACTTCAGATACAGAGATGATTCATGCATATAAATCATACTTAGCAATTCATAACTTTTCCGTTTATGTGTGTACAAAATTTATGGAAATCATGTAAGCATGGTAACAACAGTGAGAGAAATAGTCACCTTCTTATCCATGCATCACAGATGTCACTAATGTCAATGCCCTCTTGCAACTATTTCCCCCTGGGACATTACCTGGATTCAGTTGTTTTGCAGATAAGTTATGTATTAGTGAGGATGTAGTTTAGCATATAGGCTTAAAGATTCGTTTAAGAAATTGGGACAGTATACCTCTGATGCCAAAGAATTATGATCAGAGAGTCAAACGGGTCATGACCATATATAAAATAAAATGAGTCGGAGCATTGAAATGGGGTTAGCACTACTTGGTGTTAGACATTAGTAGTGCCATTAGAATAGCTGACGAGATTGGGTAGGCATACGATTGGCCTCACCACACGTGTTCTGTAACTCTGTTCAATGCTGTGGTTGGTGTAAGCTGCCTACTGCCATGGGCTGTAGCTCCTGGCTGTAGTAGTAAGAGGCAGAGAGGAAAATAGCCTAGGTACAGTGTACTGTGATATGGTCTTGCAGCAATGCATTTCGATTGGCCAAGAGGGACTGTTTGCAATACATTTATGATATTAAGCTTTTCCGCTTCCTCTGTAATTAGGGGAAATGGAAGAAGAGATGGAAAACCCAGAAATGGTTGATTTACCAGAGAAACAGAAGCATCAGCTAAGGCATCGAGAACTGTTTCTCTCACGACAGCTGGAATCTTTACCTGCCACACACATAAGGTAATTCCTTAATTATGCTGGCAAACAGCCTACTGTTAATCCAGTATTCTTCCTGTGTAAGAATAAATTTTGTGCAAAAGTTACAGTAATACTATTGTATATATCATGAGTTTAATATATTAATTTTTTTCATAAAATGTGATCTCTTTCTTTTTTTTTAGAGGCAAATGCAGCGTTACTCTGTTAAATGAGACAGAATCCCTTAAATCATATCTGGAACGGGAGGTATGAATCCATTTTGCAATTTGCAAAGCTTCACCAGGTTATTTTGCCACAGTTTAGTATTGGTGGCTTTCTGCAAGTAGTCCAATTATGAGATTTTCTTCTTTTCTCATTTGGCATTTGTCAGGGCCACTAGAAAAGATTAAGGTCAATAAAATTGTCTGGTTCTGCAGTTTTCATTCTGCTGTAAAAATTTTATGACTGTAGCAGGCAAGGCTCATTGTTTAAATATATATTTGCGACATTAAACCATCTCTCCTCCTATAAAGAAAACCCTACTCATTTTGTCAGCCCAGCAGTCTGAAAGTTCAAAGATTAACTCATCTGTTGACAGGATTAAACTGAAATATGTAGTAGAAGTTGCTGTTAGCAACCACTATAGTTGAGATTACAGAACAGTTTGCCTTATTTTTGTAAGATAATTTTCTGAAACTTTACCTACTGAGGCTGAAAATTTGGTTCTCTCTTCAAAATTAAATTATTTCTGGAATTCAATCAAATCTATTCTTGAGTTACAGAAAAGTGGGGGGAAATACCCCTCTTGGGGTTGTTTTGTTATTTTGATATTCAGTTGTAAATTAAAAAAAAGAAATTCTAACCAATAGATTTTTTTTTTTATGTAACAGCATAAGTGATAAAGCTTCAAACTTGAAACTAGAATTAGACTTTCAATGGTAGTCAGACTCCTTCAAAATTTTTTCCCATACTCCTCAATGAGGAGCATGTGCACTAGTAAGCCTGGAAAGAGAAAACAAAGGTTTTAAACAATTGAAAGATTACTTGTGAACAAATTCAGTAGACATCTACTGAAGTTTTAGCAGAAATCATTGTGGCCTCATCTTTTCTGTGACATTGCGGCAGATTTCTCACGGTCTAGCCTGATGGATGCAAAGACAGCTTGTCATCTTGTGCATGCAGGAAACTTTATCATCTTATTTTTCTGGTTAAATGCACAGCTTACTATATTATTGATGCTGTAGAATATATCAATCATAGGATATAGAAGCTACTTAAATTGTCTGAATTAACATTATTTTGGAACCCTACATATTTTAAAGTGACTATTTTTGGTTATCCTGACTGAGAAACATAACAGGGTCTGATTTTCAGGAAACATCAAGCACTCACCCTCTGAAGTCAGGCTCTTTAAAGATGTCTCAAACTTAACACCTAAAAATTGGGGCATCCCAAATCACTTGTAACTGCTTAAGATTTAGGCCTTGGACCTTACTTTCTGGTATTTTGTTAATTTAAACTGTGCAGCCGTAATCCTGTATTAACACATTTATATGTATTTAATTTTAGTTACAATTGACATCTCTATGCTGCCTGCTGGTGTCAGCAATCTTGTTGGAATTTGACCTGACAGTCTGGGAGCTTCGTTTCAGAGATTATTAGCAAGTTTTTCTTCAATTTTATTTATATTGAGAAGTAAAAATGAATTTTAATATGACGGTATTACAAACATCTGCAAGGGTGATGGTCTCCTTTGACAAGACTTAAATGTTGCATAAGTATAAGAGACAGGAAAAATTAGTTGATTGAAAACAACAGCCATTAACTTTTTTAAAAAAACAAAACCGGTCTTGCAAATTGTAAACTGAAATCTGTTCCATCATAAAGTAGGTTAGAAATGTATTTATAAAGGAAGCTTTAATAGTCAGAAAATTAAATGAATCTGACACATTTAAGATTTAAAAAAAAAAAAAAAGACTGCTGAATATTCAAGTTTCTCTTCAGAATGTTAAACTAGAAACATGGTAAGTCTCACATAAGGCTGCCAAATGGACAGGGGGTCAAACAAGACCCACGGTATTCAGACAATGGCGACCACCAGCTGGCAGCTGAGAAAATGCCAATTGAAAGTGTAAACTTAGAAAACAGAATTAGTTTCATAGTTTGATAATACTTAGTTGTTGAGTGCTCTTTGTCTGCAGATCTCTTTTCAAAGGAAAGTATATTTATCCCCATTGTAGAGATGGGTAAACTGAGGCTGAGAGGTGCATTGATTTGTTCATGGTCATGCAGCAGTTCAGCTGCAGATCTGCGATTAGAACCCTGGTTTCCTGACGGGTAACTTTTCCTTTGAACTGTCAGAATGCTGAGCTGAGTGATATTGGCTATTTTAAAAAACTGAGCAGGCATTTTGGGAAGAAACTTCACACGATAAGAGGTTTCATGAAGGTGTTCTGTTCCCACAGAAGGGAACTGTTTTAGTGCTCAAAAACTTAGTGGACATGGGAGACCGAGGGAAATGGAGAGTTTTAGAGAACATGTGGGTGTGGAGCATGCAGAGAGCAATGAAAAGAGAGGGCTGAAGGGAGAGGGAAGAATAGGAGACAAATTTATGATAGGAGGTGTAACACTTGCCTATCCCTTTCAACCTCCTTACCTTTTCTCCTCCATCCTTAAAAGTGCATTTTCAATTTCAAACATAGCTCCCACAGAAAAAGGAAAAACTGTGTCCTAGAGATCTGGAATGTGGCGCCCTGCACATAGTAACCACTCTGAGACATGTAGGCTAAACTTCTGGAGGAGGTAACAGGCAAAACAAAAAAGTGATTTTTCAGCTGGATAGTGGAAGTTAGCTTAGGTCCCTCTCCCAGTGGAACGTTTTGTTAAACTCCTTGGGGGCTGGCTAGCATGCTCGCAATCAGCACTTCTGGTTCGTATTGCATTTGGAAGAGTGGAAGAACCAGGAGGAAGAGAAGCTATGGGGAGAATCTGAATTTACTGTAGACACAGAATCATTTACAAGGTGGCAGAAGCAATTAATCTAATCTTTCCTCCTCCACGCCAGGCAATGTTTTATGTCCCCCAACTATTTCATTGCCTTGCAAGCATGCATCCAGCAACCTGGGAGAACTTTGCCCCGTAGATAGCTGCCCACGTGTCTCACTAGTCTGTGAATGGCCCTGAAAAGGAAAAATAAACTAGTATTTTTCAAATTGAGCTCGTGAAATCTAATTAGCAGACTGCCAAGACAGTTAGCTGGTTAATATTTCTGAACTTAGATTAGTTGTGTACAAATTCCCGATAGACTAACATCTCTTGATGTCTGTATTTTCTTAGAGAGACAAGATGAGGGAGACAGTATCTCTTATTGACCCAACTTTTGCTGGTGAAAGAAACCGAGGTTTTGAGCTCTGTGTAAGCTTGACAGCTTGTCTTTCACCAACTGAAGTTGGTCCAATAAAAAATCTTACCTCATCCACCTTATCTCTTTAATAGCCTCAGATGAACACAGCAACAATAACACTGCAAACAACAAAGTATCTTCCTCATAGACTTTTAAGGTCAGAAGGGACCATTATGATCATCTAGTCTGACCTCCTGCACAACGTAGGCCACAGAACCTCACCCACCCACTCCGTAATAGACCCCTAACTTATGACTTAGTTCTTGAAGTCCTCAAATCATGGTTTAAAAACTTCAAGGTACAGAGAATTCATCAGCAAGTGACCCGTGCCCCATGCTGCAGAGGAAGGTGAAAGACCCCTGGGGCCTGTGCCAATCTGCTCTGGGGGAAAATTCCTTACGGACCCCAAATATGGTGATCAGCTAAACCCTGAGCATGTGGACAAGACTCACCAGCCAGACACCCAGAAAGAATTCTCTGTAATAACTCAGAACCCACCCCATGAAACACCCCTTCACAGGCCATTGGGTATATTTACTGCTAGTGGTCAAAGATCAGTCAATAGCCAAACGAGGCTGTCCCATCAGACCATCCCCCTCCATAAACTTACCAAGCTCAGTCTTGAAGCCAGCTAGGTTTCTTGCCCCCACTGCTCCCCTTGAAGGCTATTCCAGAACTTCACTCCCCTGATGGTTAGAAACCTTCATCTAATTTCAAGTCTAAACTTTCTGATGGCCAGTTTATATCCATTAGTTCTTGTGTCCACATTGCTGCTGAACTTAAATAATTCCTCTGCCTCCTGGTATTTATCCCTCTGATGTATTTATAAAGAGCAATCGTATCGCCCCTTAGCCTTTTTTTGGTTAGGCTAAACAAACCAAGCTCTTTGAGTCTCCTCTCATGAGGCAGGTTTTCCATTCCGCGGATCATCCTAATAGCCCTTCTCTGCACCTGTTCCAGTTTGAATTCATCTTTCTAAAACATAGGAGACCAGAACTGCATACAGTATTACATATAATAGCTCACCAGTGCCTTGCATAACGGTACTAACAGTTCCCTATCTCTACTAGAAATACCTCTCCTAATGCATTCTAGGACTGCATTAGCTTTTTTTCACAGCCCCATCACATTGGTGACTCATAGTCATCCTGTGATCAACGAATACACCCAGGTCCCTCTCTTCCTCTGTCATTTCCAACTGATGTGTCCCCAACTTATAGCAAAAATTCTTATCAGCCATATTTTTTCTGGTCATTTTCTTTTCCCAAATTTTCTGCAGTTTCCTTGTGGGTTTGATCTTTGGCTAATGTTACTGATGAATTAGGGCGAGATCGGGGTCTGAAAGGGAAATTCAAACACATCTGCCACACTGCACTGTCTCTGGGAAAGTAGAACTTCATAGTTCAGTTCTAATTCCTGCAATCCATTTTGATTTTCTAAACACGTTCAGCATCAATGATTGTATTTTGTATATTATTTCTCTTCTCTTGCAAGCAGTGCTGTGAAAGAGGTGTATACAGTTTTTACAGCTAAAATGAGCACAGACTTTGTGAAAGGACTATGCCATTTCCTACGTAGGGCAGAATGTCACTTTTTCCAACGTTTTGACTCTTCTGGAAATCATCTAATGTGACTTCCATCACCAGGTGGTGCAGAAGAATCCAGCTGCCCTTTTGAGGTTAGGGTAGAAAAACTATCAGCCACCCAGGAGCATACTTTTGCAATGGCACTGCAGTAAGAGTGAGATTAATTCCATAAGAGTAGGTTTTGGAAAGCCAGTTTGAAGATCAGCATACTGCAGAACGTGTGTTCTTCCTAGTAGTGTCTTGGAAAAAGCTGGCAGGGGCATTGCGCCACCACTTGGGGCAACAGCCTCCCTTGCACCTTGGTCAGGGATCCTGGGAGTCCATCTTCCATATAATGAGTGAGAGAAGGTCCTTAAGTCAGGGCAATTTTCAGTATTGTAGATCTTTATTTTGATGAATCTGCTGCCAAACTTTCAAAAAACAGAACTTGGCATTTTTCTTTTTGGAGCAAGCATGAGAACAGCAGAGAGGGGTGGTTTTTTCTTCTGACACAGAAATGGAAAGATTTTTTTAAAATAGAAATTGTTTGGGAGTTTCAGTAAGTAAATGTCTGCATTATCTAGCCTACAAACCATAAAGTAGCCAACTTCCTGGCAGAGGGAAAGAAATGTAGGAAAGAGTTATACCAGGGCACTAAAAATGCAAATCGCCCATGACAAACCAATTTTTCCAAGGCTAAGGTTTTAAAAAATGGATGCTTAGCGTTGGCTCCTGGATCAGTGATTTGCTCATCAAAAGTGGTGAGCACCCAAATGCTCCGTGTAGAGGTCATGGGAGGCAGTGGTTACACGGTGCTTCAGAAAATCTGTCTGCTTACTTAGGTGCTGAAATATACAGCTAGAAGCCTTTAAAGTCTTAATTTTGAAAATCTTGACTGAAGAGACTTTACAAATCAGAACTGGACTCTGTGTTGTACTTGTAATAGCATGCTGAACATATATCTATGCCCTACCACTGACATGTCCCCTCTTTCCCTTTATGGCAGGGATGGGAGGTAGGTGCCAGAATAGATGGCAGAACAATCTTTGCTAGCAAAGAGTTCCTCTGCGCAGGCAGTGTTCTTCACTGGCCATCCCACTGCTTTAAGGAGTGGACTGGTGTATCTGGCATCCTGAGCCTGTAGTATGACATGCTGAAGGCTTTGCTTGTGTATTTGCTGGGCAAGTGGCTTGAAAATGCTGACTGTTGCACTAGATACACTGCAGTCCTAGAGATGGATGCTGTGTGGCTGAAACCCAAATAAAACTCTCGTTTGTAACACGGAAATATGCAACCCCTCCCCCTTTACTCTTGTTTATGACAATGCAGTCTTAAATATTTTATAACTATCAAGATGACTAGCCTAATTCTCATCACCACTAAAGCTGCTTTACACTGCTCTGGCATCAGTTACATTTGCACCCACTTTGAGGCCCCTTTGTGCTGTCAGAGTGAGGTAAAGCGCCTTTAGTGTGCATGAGAATTAGGCCCAATAGTCTCATACAGAGGTTGTTTGTTCATATAGGCCTTGATCCAATGATTACTCAAGTCCAATGGGAAGGCTCCAGTTGACTTGAATGGACTTTGGATCAGGCCTTTGTTAAGCATCAGCATTGTGCTCCGTACTGTGCAAGATGCCGGAGAGCTCAGTCTGAAGTGGAAATAGGACAGGTGCTCCCTCTGTTGCCCGAGATGAGGATGATTCTTTCCTTGCCTCCTTTGGAGCACCAGGCATGGTGCATCTGTTTGCAAACACCTTTCTCCAGTAGTGATGCGATATTCTGGCTGTCAAGTCCTCTCCCTTCTCCCATCAACTCTTCCTCCAAAATAAGTCCATCCAGTTGACAGTGGAGCAGAAAATATAATGCTATTAAGACTATTCAAAAGTGTACAGTGCTTGGGTTTGATAACTGGATACCATGATTATTGGTGCATTAGAAATACAGAGAGAAGGGGGAAAACTTCAGAATTCCTTTCTTGTCAACACGGGATTTGAGGGGTATGTGCACATGCAAGTAGGGCTCAGGAAGCAGAAGTGACTTGCAGTTGGAAGCCTTCAGGCTACAGTTGTCTTCTGTGTTGCTTGAACGTGTGTTGTGAACTAGCCATGTGGCTTCTTCTGTCCCTTGGGCCTGTTCAACCTTTTGTCCCCATTGAGCCTCAAGTGAGCTGGAGTGTGCAATACCGCCATTCAGCAGCACTACTTTATCTTCCCCGCTGCACAGCTCCATGTATGGGCAGCAGGGTCTGGATGTTGCGGGATCACATACTCTCACAGTGTAGATAGCTGCCAAAGGGCCCATTAGTTACTCTCTGGTATATTGCAAGGCACAGTAGCATTGTGCCATTTGGTGTAATCTCCTGCGAGAGGAGGAGGAGAATTTTACTAGTTTTATTTAGATTCTTCTTTCATGTTTTCCAGGCTGTTGGTCATTGTGGTGCCAGAGCTCATTTGCATCACACAAGAGGAAACTGTGCTTACGTTAGCTGTAACAACTGTATGTGTGTTCTCCAGAAAGACATCCTTTACTTAGGGAGTGCCGTTTCGTTTTCAGAAGGAAGTCCTCGCATTTCATTTTGCTTCTTAAGACTGGTGTTTTGGTTCATAGTTCATCCACCTGATTACAAAAATATAGATAGATTAGGAAAAAACCAAATCTGTAATTAAAAACTGGCCACTAGCTACCAGTAACATTAATAATGTTGCTTGTCTTTTGTCTTTGTATTATTTTTAGGATTTCTTCTTTTATTCACTAGTGTATGATCCACAACAAAAGACTCTACTGGCTGATAAAGGAGAGATTCGAGTTGGAAACCGATACCAGGCGGATATAACAGACTTATTAAAAGAGGGTAATACCTATGATTTCATTAGAATTGTTAAGATGCCACATTGAAAATGGTTTTTATATTTATTTATTTGTTTGAGTGGACTGTGTGACTCATGGGGTATGGAGTCTTTCAGCTCTAGGTCTAGGACTATAGCCTGGTTTGTTAGAGGCTAATGTGGTGTTACTAGCTGATGGCAATTAGTTGGATTTCAGTCCAAGTTTAAGTGGGCAGTTGTCCAGGTCGTAAAAGCTGTTGAAACACATTTGATTAATTGGTTCCCAGGAGCCTACTCTTTTTTTTCATAAGATGTTTGAGAATTGCCCATGGGAGCCCAAATTTTCACCATGCATGTGAAAGCTTTTTATGTTGTGAATCAACCCCTGCCCCACGTGAAGGGTCTCTCCCAACCCATCACCTGTTAAATACTGTCTGTCCATTACTCCTGGGTGCCCGCTTCCAACAGCCATTTGACCACCCATCACTTTTGACTACTGGAGCTCTAACCCACAGGACAGGAGTGATGAAGGATTTGCTGGTGTGAACTGTGTGCCAAGACAAGGGAAATTGTGAGGATTTACTTCACTCTCCTGGTACTTCTAGAGGAGGAGGAGAACTATAGGAATTATTGTCTCTTTCCCTGTAGGCCCAGGGTAAGGGGTGGCAAGCCAGGCAGCAGCTGGAGCTCTGGAAATCCTCGCTTTCCATCACTCCCGGGCCCAGAAGGAGGGGATGCATATACAGATATTCACTCTTACCCCCCCCCCCTCCAACTCTCTCTCTCCTGGACCTCTGGGGGGGATCTTCCCTCCTCTTCTCCAAAGGGGAAACCTCTGTGAACCTCAGTGCACATATCTCCATTTTGATTGTGCCATTCTTCTGCATAGGGCAGAGGTGTGAAGTAACATCGATGCTTTGATCTGTGCTTTGCTGACGTTGTCTAGCTTGGTTTTAGAACAGGCAAGAAAGGGGGTGGATCACAGATCAGGGCTTCTATTTGCTCTGCTTGGGAAACTGGTGCTGTTTCAACTGCAGCTGGGCTAGCATCCCAGCTCGAGAGGAGGAAGAGCCAACCTTATGGCACTCCATCTCCACACATTGAGAAGACGGGGATGGGGGAAGTAGAATCCTCTGATCTTCTGTAGAGAACGAAGGGGAGACCAGTGTTCACTGGGCTGGGAAAAGAAGAAACTACAGGGTGGGAAGATGGTCAAGGAAAATATTTGCCCAACAGCATGCTGATGTTCTTCCTACAGCTCCACTCTGCTCCCCTCCGAGCAGCTGATGAACATGTGTATTGTTGTGTTTCTGGGAGTGGTGGATTTGGGGTGGGGGGCTGGAGAGAGGGTATTTGGAATGAAGAGTGAGAAGAGAATGGGTGGAAGAAGAAAGGTAAAGAATGTGGGAAAACCAGTGGAGCAAAAGACACGGGGAAGGTGGAAATAATAGGTTTGATAGAGGAAAAAGACTAATGTAGAGACTGTAAAATGTGGTGAGCCTTAAAGTGGAGGAGACATGAAGGAAGAATAACAACGGAGTGCATTTAAAAAAGTGTTCAATAGCCAGACTAGCGTGATATGCAGCACTGTGTGGAAAGATCCCAAATTCTCTGCATTCTGTTACCATGCTTTCATATGTGATGGACAAAGATACATTTTAATATTATGCTGCAGCATGAACTGTCTAGTATTTCCGGAGGTTGTTTGGGTCATTTTTAGAACGGAAGACACAGCGTGGATGTGTTATGTAAGAATACATTTTTGTTTAAAAAAAATATATATATATATAAAAGTATGCAATACCTTTCTATAGACTTAACACACCACACACCCAGGCCAACTTTTTCTGCATGCTGTGGTGAAAAAATTATTCAGATTGTCATTGTATTGCACTTTTGGCTTACATCCCCTGTCACTGATCAGATGTGGTGGTTACAAGTCCATTCTCCATGTGCCACAAAACTTATAAATGAGCATTATTATATGAGAGAGAGTGGATATGAACAGGCTTAGAAAAAGTTACGAGACATCCAGAGCACTAGCCAAAGCTGATCCAATGTGGTCTGGGGACACAGCTATGGTGGGAACATAGCACATAGCTTGCAAAAACAGTGGCAGAGCCGATAGCTGTGTATCCAGGGTGCAGTTGCCACAGGCAAATGGGTAAAACATTTTCCAGCCACACAAACAGCAAGCTAATATGCTTTAATAAACCAAGGACCTGGCAGTTACATAACTTTTGGTGGAGATGAAATACTGAAGATAAATACTTTTATTCTTTCTGAAAGCTGCTATACTGAAACGTTTCTAACTTGCATTTCAACCAGGTGAAGAAGATGGAAGAGATCAATCAAAACTTGAAACAAAAGTTTGGGAAGCATTTAATCCGCTAATTGACAAACAGATAGACCAGTTCTTGGTGGTAGCACGGTAAGAAAATGTGACTTTTGTTTGGGCAAAAAAACTAAAGAACTTGAATACCTTTTTTAAAATTTTAGTGGTGGTTTCTTGTTTCACCTCCTGCTATTCCAAATCCAACATTCATATTCTCTCTTTTCTGGTATGAACTCTTTTGATTGCTGGTTCACTTTCTTCTTTTTAAAAAGGTGCATTTCACTTGCCTAAATGTGACTTGAGGTTCAAGATATAAGATTGAATAGCTGTTCCCATTGTGAAACAGAAAATGCAAATAAAGTACATGAATTATGGACAACCATATCTTGGGAGTTTACTGAAATACCAATTTTTACATTTTGATGGAGTGTAGTGAGGGTTTTCAAGTAGCATTGCTAGAGTATGTAGATTATGTAGATGCAATTTACTTTTGGGCAAAATCTTCAAAATCTGTACAGTTGCTAAATGTTGAAAATGTACGTACATTTTTCCAGCTAACACTCCAACCCCAATCAATTGTGGATTCTTTTAAAAAAAAAAAAAAAAAAAAAAAAAAATTCTTGATCTTGTTACTCTGAAATGTTTTCGTGAACATGTCATATTTGAAAGTTTTTCACAGTAGAACCATTTGAACCAATTTAATTCTGTGAATGAAAATTTAATACTAAAAAGTTAAAGGGAAATGGTGAGAATATCAAATTTCTTATTGTGCTTTTCAGATAAGTTTATAGAACTGTCTGAAAGCCTGACAGGAAAGGGGAATGGGTGAAGTAATGGTAATTGAAGAGAGGGATGTGGTTAGTGGAGTGGACTCAAATGTCATCGGATGTTGAAGGGAGAAGAATGTGTGGAGTTACGAACATATAGTGGAGCTCAGTGTGCTCAAAACTTACGCAAGTTGGGCAGGGCATCTGATAACATGAACCCTGTTTCAGCAAACTATCAGTTCTGTTGCTGAAGTGCTTTGCTGTACAGGGATTAACTAAACATGTCCTTTTAAACTGCTTTGCTGAATTGGGGCCAATGGTTTTAAAGGTAGCTAGCCTTCCTACTTTTCACTCGTAAGTCTTCCTTGTGTTGCATTCATCACATGGTGGTACCCATTCTAGCACCAGTTCAGGAGAGCATTCCCAATTCAAGGCTAGCACTTCAGCCTTCAGAAAAGTTTAAGCACATGCTATTGATGAATACCGCAAAAAAGTATTTAATACTTACCAAACATTAGTGCACATCTTTATCCTCATCCTGGGTACCCTTGCAAGGAACATACAGATAGAGGCACCTTGGTGCATGCATGTTGTTTGCAGATGATATCATCCTTTTCAGTGAGTCTAGAAGAGGATCTTGATAAATGGAGAGATGTGTTGGAGAGACATGGACACAAAATAAGTGGAGGAAAAAAAAAGTATGTGGTATGTAATGTGAATAATATCAATACTGAAGAAGTCTGGTTGAAACTAGATGGGCAGATAGTGCTGAAAATGCAAAGTTTCAAGTATCTGGGTTCCAGACTAGGGAAATGAACTTACAGCTAGGATAATAAATGCCTGGCTCATATGCAGAGAGGTATAAGGGGTGTAGTATGTGACAGGAAGATACCAATAAAATTAAAAGGGAAAGTTTATTGAATTTTGGTCCATCCAGTTTTAAGGTATGGCTGTGAGTATTAGGTAACAAAGAAGAAAAATGAGCAAATAATCACTTCCACAGCATTGTGAATATTGAGCTGGATGAGTGGTGTAAACAAGAAAGACCATCTGAGGAATGTGCATGTTAGAGACATGCTCAAAGTGACACCTCTAAATGAAAAAAAGAGGGAGTGCAGGTTCAGATGGTTGACATGACCCAAGTACAGTCCTGAAAACTATGTGGGTAAGAGAGTCTAACAGATCAAGGCAGAAGGAAAAAGACTGAGACCAACCCAAGAAGAAATGGTGGGATGTCGTAAAGGAAGATATGTTAGCGTGTGATGTGGTGGTAGAGGATGTGGCACTAAAGAGAGCACTTTGAACTGAGCAGACCCCATTTAATGCAATTTACACAAGCAAGAAGAAAAAACACGATGGAAGGAATTAGCATGCTGAGTAAGACACGAAGGAAGTAGGAGGAAACAAATGAGTGAGTGAAGTGAGAGTAGTAAAGGGAAATAGTTCTTCTAAAATAAAATACAAATATTGGTAAGATGGAAAGGGTTCATTCTCATCTCAAAGCGATCTATTTTCCTGATTCATGGATGTGTCATTGAAGGGAACTTTCTTCAGTATTTTAAAAAATGACTGACTGGTGACTTTTGGGTGTCCAGTTTGAGAGGCTTTAAGGTGCTGGGTTGGATGCTCAGATCTAGTGGGGAGTCTAGGATTGACCTCAGTTAGCTACGCTGAAGTAAAAATGTTAACCTGTATCTATACCATGGAAAATGTAATGGTTAGCTCAGGGCTAGCTAATGCTTGTTTATTTGCTAACTCATTTTCCTCATCTAGATGCAGCCTTTCTAGTTTTGATAGTCCTGTGTATTGTGGCTGCACTCAAATTAATTCACTGTGAAGTTCATTGGCTTTGGTAAGGCCTAGTCTATACCACAAAGGTAAGTCGACCTATGTTAGGTCGACTTACAGCCACCGCTGTAATGATTGCAGTGGCTGATGTCCACACCGCCCTCCTTGGGCCGGTGGTGCGCGTCCTCCCCGAGAGCACTTCCCTTGACCCCAGGGGACAGTGTGGGGAGCTGGGAGCCCCATATCTCAGTTCCACTGGCAGCTCTCTGCTGGGAGCCTGGCTGCCCCACAGGCTCCCAGTGGACTGCCCCTTCTCCTCCCCCACTCCCTGCTCCCCACTGGGGGAAGATGCCCAGGGCTTCTCCCTGCCATGTAAAGCTGGGCTGTAGCTGCCCGGCTTTCTTGTCAAATTGACAAGAACGACAGCGAACAGTTGATGTAAGGAACACGGTGTCTTCCCTGATAGTGCATCGCCCTTTCCACACCAACATAAGCCCTACACCATTGGTTCTTAAACTGGGGGTTGCGACCTCTCTGTGGTTTTGTGGGAGTTGCAGGCTGAGAGCCCCAACCCTGGCCAGGCATGGGGCTGCGGGCCTGGAGCCTGGCCAGGTGGAGGAACATGGAGGGGGGGCAGGGCGAGCATGCAGTACAGATACTGCTTACCAACCCCAGCATTTCTCTACACCCCTCTAAGGGGCGGTGGGTGGGGGGGAGCAAGGAGCAATGCTAGGGCTCCCTGCATCCAGGTCACTTTTCCCACCTGGGCTGTGCTGTAAGGCCAACATCAGGAGCTGCTACTCTCTGCCCTCCCCTTATGCCACCCAGGCGGGGAGAGTGACCTGGATGCGGGGAGAGTGACCTGGATGCAGGGAGCCCTGCCATTGCTCCTCGCTTCCCCCTCACAGCCCCTAGGGGTGCCTGGAGGAGTACTTTTCAATGGGGGAGCAGGCAGCAATACCAGCTGCTCCTTGCATGCAGGTCAGTTTCCCCACATGGGTGCAGGAGGGGGTGCAGGTTTTAGGGGGAGAAGAGGGCACAGTGCAGGGGTTAGGGGTGAAGCGGTAGAGAGGAGCCTGTAGTGGTCAGGGGGTCACACTCAGAGGCTTGCTGTGGGAAAGGGGTCACCAGTACAAAAAGTTTGAGAACCACTGCCCTACGCCTCTTGTTGCTGAGGTGGTTTTATTGTCGGCAGAGCAGGGGAGTTACATCGGCGGGGGGAACGTTGCAGTGTGCACCCCTCCAGTGCTTTATTGACAAAGCTATGTAGTGTAGACCAGCCCTAACTGTTGTGTTGCTGATCCCACAGCTTTGCCTTTTTCCGTGAGGAGTGAGAATAGAGCAGCAAAACTTACTGTAGCCAGTGTTTCAGATGCAGCCCAATGGATTTGGCTGAAGGGGAGGAAAACTGAGAGCCAATAACTGGGGAGCAATAGCTGGGAGGTTGCTTCTGGTGGGAGTCTTGGTAAGTTGATCCATAGCTGAGAAATTTGGAAAGACCTAACAAGCTGGGTGTGACAGGTGGTAAATGTGGATCTGGTGAAGGCTGGGAGTGAGGGAAGGCCCTGGGAGTTTGGGGATGGAATGAGGAGTTTTGGGGATTATGGGCATGGTGAGCTGGAGAGGCCAGCATCAAGAGTTACTGCCCTCTCTCTCCCACCGCTGCTGCCCTCCTTCCTTCCCCCCACTGTAAGTGTAGGATATACAGTGCAGAATATGAAACCGTTTAAATGTGAATAGACTGTCTTCTGAAACTTTCTTAGAGGAATTATAATTGGATCACTGCTGTTTCTCCTTCCACCTGTTACCTTGGCAGCTATCTCTCTTCTCCTTTGTGCCTTCAGTTAATTAAAAACTGCTCTTATCTTCACGGAAAGGGTTCTGATGTGCCTGGAACTTGATGTAGATCAGGTTTCCAGTTCAATGCTGATCCAGCAGTATCTGTTGAGGGGTGGGGAGACAAGGAAACATCCCAGTGTGATCCCTGAGCGTTTGTCTCTCTCCTCATGCCTCCTGCTATGCATAAGCGTAACTTGTGACCATGTGAGCTAAGCAGAATGAAGCATATCGGCCATGGCAAGCCATGTGATGAAAGGGATCTTTGGCTCAGAGCTGGAGCCCGATATGAAGTAATGGAGAAGAACGACAGAGCTGTTCACTGTGGCCCTGCTCGCCTCAGAAATAGTACGTGTGGATTTTCCTATGTTCACTTTTCATGCAAGGTTGATGTTCTCGTAATCCTTTTCAGCTCTGTTGGTACGTTTGCCCGAGCCCTAGACTGCAGCAGTTCTGTCAGACAACCAAGTTTGCACATGAGCGCTGCAGCAGCCTCCAGGGACATCACACTGGTAAGATTTTAAGAGGATTTTGAGAGAAATGTAAAATATGCCCCTCCATTACCGCAGTTGGCATAAGGAGAGAGGGGCAGATGGATTGTGATTGAGATTCAGTGAGTGCTTTTTTTAAAGGAGCCTCTTCTCTATTCTCGAAAGACTTCTTGAAACATTTCTCCTCATCTTCAGACCTGGATAATGTTGCAATTAGATTACTGCAAACCCTTTTTAAATTGTGTATGAATGTTTTCTGCCCAGTGCTTTTCAGTCATCTCTTGGGGTGCGCATACTGAGTAGCTGTCTTTAAAACAACAAAGATTAGTTTGCTGTTTGTAACATCAGAACTTTGGAATGATGCATCTGATCCATTCCAAAAAAATCAGGGAATATTCTAGCCATCAATGGGTGAAAAAGATCAGAACAGCAAACTTGGCTTTCAGATCTATTCTTCCCTAGTAGTAATTGCTGAATTTCAGTACAGCCTGTTCCTTCTCTATTTTTAGTTATTTATAACAAAATTCACCAAGTGGTGGTATTGTAAAACATTACATGCTAATGCTAATGATTATAACTAATGAGTCGAAAGGGAAAATTCAAGCTGCGTATCAGCTTCCTGGCAGTGAGATGCATGAATTTGTTGAAGTCTCTGAAGGAGAGTGATAGATGCCCTATTGCTTGGGTCATTTAAATTAAACAGGACAAAGCACTGTAGAATACATTCATCCATGCACAAAACCGTAAGAACAGTTAAGTTTGCTAGGGGCAAATAACATCTAACTCAAAACTAGGAAATAGAGTAAAACCTTCACACTATACCATCTTTCTCTCACTCCTCACATCCTCACCCCTTGCAAATCCTCAGATATCAACCACAGACAAACTTAACTCTGCCTCTGTTCTAGCTTCTCTGGTTTGATTTGAGTGGGGGTTGCCCTTTGAAACTTAAACTCTTTTAAAGGGATTTTTGGATCTATATTATGTTGCGGTTAGTAAGGTGCATTGATGAGGTAATATTTTGGTTTTTTTGTAATGCAGTTGCTATTGATTGTGAGTAAAAGAAGATGAACAATAAATCCTGAGTTTGCATGGCATGCCCTCAAAGACCCCCCCCCTTCCCCTGCCCCATCCATGGATGGAATTTAACAGGGCTTTCTCATTTGCAGTTTCTACAATTGTACCATCAGATTACTGCTTGGGAGCAGATGAGTGGAAAGTATGGACATGTGGGGTCACCTTTTCCAAAAAAAGCACTATTACTAGATGACCATTGTATCCATTTACTAGTAGTAAATGGTCAGTCTGGGATGGGGGGATTCTTACTCACATTGTATCATGATGAAATATTTTGCCCTCCTAATTACAGCATGTGGGATGTGTATAACCCACCTGGCTCCTGTCGCTGGGATCATTTTTAAGCACTTGACTTTCTGTATGCTCATCTTTCGTTAACTTTATTTTTTAAACTTCTGTTTAGTTCCATGCCATGGACACTTTGCACAAAAATGTCTATGACATTTCCAAGGCGATCTCCGCCCTTGTGCCACAGGGAGGGCCAGTCCTATGTAGGGATGAGATGGAAGAGTGGTCTGCTTCCGAGGCAAATCTCTTTGAGGAGGCACTGGAAAAATATGGAAAAGACTTCACTGATATTCAACAAGATTTTGTGAGTATAAATTGAGGCAGTGCAATTGAATTGTGGCTCTGGTCTGAGACTTCATCTCAAGCAGAGAGTCTGAGCTAATGTGCCTCTTTTCCACCTTGCCTTTTTGTTCCTTCAGTGGATTGAAGCAGAGCCAGCACAGCATGATTTTATCTACCCTCTGCCCCACTTCTGAAGTGAAGGCACTGTACTTGAAAGGCATTTATTTTATATAGCCTCCAAGAATGGTTGGTGCCCCTAGCAGGCACTGACTGGCTTCTCTGTTAGGAAGAATTATAGTCTATAGAACACTTTGCTGAAAGGCTTCTGTCAAAAGATTCTTGTGAATTTCCGTGAGGCACCAGCTTCTTATGATGACTGTGGCTTTTTGTTCATGTCCCTAGCTTCCATGGAAGTCCTTAACCAGCATAATAGAATATTACTACATGTGGAAAACTACAGACAGATACGTTCAGCAGGTAAGTGAAATTCTGCACAGCCCATTGGATTCTAACAGGCACTGCTTTTGTTGTCTTTAAAGGAAGAGCATTGCTGCTTTGAACTTCCTCTTGGGAATCAGTCCAGCAGGTGGATTTCGCAATACTTCAAAGTACCAGAAATAGCTCCTCTGCCACTGAATTCTTCAGCTACCATGTAGAAGTCAGGGAAATATGTGGGGTTACCACGTGTGTTCCTTTCACACATGCTTCTTCATTTCCTGTCTATGTTAGAGGTGCTTTGAAATGACTGCTTTGGAACTTCTTTGTCTCCAGAGTGTGGGAAGGAGAACAAAACTAAAATCTTGGTATGTTACTGTATTCAAGATCAGCATTAACTTTAGCAGGAAATTACCCAGGAACTTCTGTGTGAGAAGAGGAGGTGGCTGTGTAGAACAGCCATCCCTTGGCTATTCCTCACCTCTGTCTCCTCATGACTCCCAGACCGGAGAACCAAGTGCCTGCTGTTCCTATGGAGGTTCTTGTGCCTGGCATTCCTTAACCCACACCCTCACCAGCCAGTTTTGGCTAGTATTGCTCTCATTTCATCCCCCTTTGTCTAACAGAGGAGATAAGTTGGTCACTTAAATAAAGAGAATACAATACAGGAAATATAAAAAGGGATTCTGTAGAAATCTGGCCACTGAAAACTAGCGGTGAGAATTGGGTAAATTGGCAGAAAGGTTAGTTGCAAAGGAAGATAAAAATGTAATCAGTGTAAGTATTTCTGATATACCCATCACTGTAGTAAGTCTGTTAGGTAGTAAGTCTGGGCAAGACAGTGCAAACTGTGCTGGCCACTGCCTAGTTTATTAGGGTCAGAATCGTTATCTGTCTGATCTCCCGTGCATCACCAATTACCAACACTGCCCAGCATCTGCACACTAAACCCAGCAACTGAAATTAGATCAAAGGATTACAGCCCACAGAACACTAAAGTGTTATATGCCACAACCAGAGAATAGGAGGTACCAAGGCCCCCACAGTGGCAGGGAAATGATTGAGAGATATACCCAGACATTACTGGCAAGTGACCTGCTCCCACCTGCTGCAGGGGAAGGTGAAAACCTCCCAAAGTCATTGCCAACCCTTGAGTCTAGCCCTTGTTCTTAAAATCTCCTTTGTTTGTTTCTATGTGATTTACAAACTGGAGACTTTTGTTTACTAGATAAATGGGTTGATAGCCCTATGCTACAAACATATTTTGGAAAGATCTCTAACACAGTTTAGGCCTAGCCTCTCCTTTTAAACAGAAATCCCTTCAAATTCTCTGAAGCGGTGCAGCTGATCAGGACAGTGAATGAATAAGATGTCGTACCATTTAAGGTATATTGTGGTTGGGTACGTGCTAACAAGCAGGACGAGCACAGAACATTTGAGACCTTTCTTCGCATACATAATTCCTTTTATGTGGAATGATTCCAAAACTAAAAAAGGATGAAACGAGTGTTCTTTATGAGAAGTTGTTGGATTGTAAGTTTGGAAACGGATGGGTTGAAGTCACAGAAGACACTTTTTAGTTGACTCTTGATGCCAGCAGTTGCTTTTCAGTGGGTATTTCTGTGTTGGGAAGGGAATATGTGATAGCGACTAATGCCAAGAAGTGAATTTTACTCCTGTTCATTAAAAGAGCTGTTGGTTGAATTGCCAGACTCCCAGCTAAAATGGGTATGAACATTCGTTTTTTATTCTTTTCATTTTTCACTGTAACTTCCTTTTTTTTGTGTTTTAAGAAACGATTGAAAGCAGCGGAAGCAGAAAGCAAGCTAAAACAAGTGTATATACCCAACTAGTAAGTATCTTTCCTTATTGATGAATTTCCCGTTTCATTGTGGAGGCTTGATATAGTAGCAGTCTCCTTTGCCTGGCAGTGTGGTGCACTGATTTCATTTGAAAAACTGGAATAGAGCAGCCATAGAAAGCTCATGTCAGAAGAATTAACAACCTAGATTATTAAAGAGCTGAGTAAGGAGGAGTTCTGGTCTTGAAGAATAAATTAGCCACAGTCTAACTTGGATGCATGGTCATCACCTGCAATCATCGCTTGTACCCAGTAACTCTGCCATCTGTTGTGAGTCCAATGGAAGGCATTGCATGCTAACAGACAGATCAGGAAATGACCATCGGTAGCTATTTTGCACAGCCAGCACAAAGGCCAGTGGATTGAATGCACATGTAAATATTGTCTCTGGCCTCTTCTGTGTCTGACTTATGTGCTTCTTACCAAACATGTTGGGCAGAATGATGGCTCCTAACAGCCAGGGGAGTGCATGGAACAGGCGCTGCAGAGGAAAGTATAATGCCTCCTGTGCTTCGGGTGGAGCTGGCTAGGAACGCGCAGCCACTGCTCTTCCTAGTGCAATCATACTGCTGCTTGCACATGCATGGAAGGCAAGGCCATGCACCTGTCTTGCCCAGACTTACTACCTCTCAGGCCAGGAGTGCTTTAAACAGTGCTGGTGGGCTTCCCCTTGGGCTTCTGAGCTTAAGGTTGTTTCTTGCATGGGTGCACTATGGGTTGAGGGGCTCTTTGTATTCTCTCCACCCCCCCATAGCACACTGACACAGGGCTTGCCATAACTTGGCCCTTAGAATTTCTGAGCCTTTTTTTTTTTTTTTTTTTTTTTAAATAAAAAAATCTTTCATAGTCTTATTTTTCATATTAAATAAGAATTGGTGATTTTGTTAGATCGGGAGTATAATGGACAAAAAGGGATTGCTAAAAATTACCGAATAATATTCGGTCTATTCTTCCTCTAACTTTTGTTGGCTGGGAGATAACTCATAGAAGTATTTTTTCCTAGGGCCACCCTAAATAATTCCTTTCCCTCCTTTTATGTTAATGGTCTTCAAATAGTTAAGAATTCTTTTCCTGTCCTCCTAACCATAGCTAAACCAAGATTTACACATTTAGCTTGAAGTCAATCCCCAAACCCCTGGTCATTTTTGTTGCTGTCTTCTGAATTCTTTGCAGCATGTCAATATCTGTATCAGGTGACATTATGTCCAAAACAGAATGTAATATTCAGAATGAAGTTCAACAGAATTTTTCTCATTATTATTCCGTGGTAAT
This sequence comes from Emydura macquarii macquarii, assembly GCF_026122565.2. NCBI lineage: Eukaryota > Metazoa > Chordata > Testudines > Chelidae > Emydura > Emydura macquarii. The sequence goes on from NW_027133671.1 coordinate 711,267, forward strand.
GTCCTTCGTGGAAGCGGATACTATTCAGGGTGACAAATTAGACATTGATGTACAATACAGTAAGACAGCAAAACAAATGCCATTTTGGACTGTAGATACAAAGAAGGATATTAACAGAAAAAACAGATTATTCCCCCCCTCAGTAGCTTTGGTCACATAATAATGAAAGTATTCTCTTAGTTTTCTATATGGGTTGGTTAATTTTCTTTGTGTGTGTGTACGGTTTGCCTTTTTTCTCCCTTTTTTCCAGCCTCGAACATGCACTTGAAAGTAGTCTTAATTGCAGTGACCACTGGAGTCCTACTGTGCAGGATATGTCTGTAAGGCTCCTTTACTTGTATGCTCTTATTCTTCTGATTGTAATGTGCTAAGAATTTTAAATACCGTGAGCCTTGTTCATTCAAATCTGATTCCCTTTATCAGGGCTGTCACCTCAGTGCACACTTCAAAGCCTGCCTTCACAGTTCTGCTTGCCCAAGTGGGGCGAAACCTGTTCTTGAACCTCGCTGGGTAGTCAGAGCTGGTTGAAAATTTTCTGACAGAACACTTTTCATTTGGAAAATGCTGCTTAGATGTAAGAAATGTTCCATGCGATTTGTCCATTGTGTCAAAACTTCCCACAGAAACGAGGCAGGTAGGTTGGCGACAGCGTCTGCCTACCTGTTTCCTGTAAGCCCGGGCCCCCCCACCTCCCAGGCCAGGCAGTCTGACTCCCAGGGATCTGGGCAGTCCAGAGAGGCACAGCTTAGGGAGTCGAGCAGCTGGGAAAGAGCCAAAAAATTCTTCCAGTTCTCCTGAAATGGAACTTTTCAGAATGTTTCCTCCTGCAAAAGGCTTTCAAATTTTGACTCTTCTTCCCAGTTTGGGATGGATAATTTTCCCCCAAATCAAAGTTTTTCATGAGAAGAAAATTCCATTTTACAGCCATGTCTGCCCCTCAGCTAATATGGGGAAGACTTTCACACCCTGTCCCCTACCCTGCTTCTTACCCCCACCACAAGCGCTCATGTCGCCTGGTGGTGAAGGGACAGTTGATAGGCAGGAGTCCAAGCTGCGAAGTAGGAGCCTTCAGCTTTGCTTCACGGATGCCTTTTGCCCCTCCCGCTGCACACAATACTCAGGGGTGAATTCACAGGTGACTTGAATGGGAGTGCACTGTAACTTACACAGTGAGCCTTTAAGCAGGTGTAACATACACTGTCGTTCTCCTCTGACCTCCTTGGCGTGTATCGGGAAAAGCTGCAATCCCTGTGCAGAGCCCCATTGTCTCCCCCAAGTGTTCTTACTGCCTCTGTCAAGTTTCAGACCAAGTCATGGCACCGAGACCACTCGTGGCATTGATGGATGATATCTTCCCAGCGATGGGCTTGTTCTGGTGGATTTTCACTACAGTTGAACTCTGGTTGATTAGATGATGGCAGCTGTGAGCGGAGTTGTGTTAACCTGGCTCCACTCCTGCTGTCATGATAAATGTATTGCATATAAATAAATCCAGCCTGGTGTGGTGTGGGCTGATGCCTGTTTCTGTATGAGGATTTAACAATAACGATCCAGGTGTTTGTCACCTTAGGAATGAACGATTGTCCCTTGCGATCAGGCTACTCCAGGCCCACCTGGAAGCAAGTCCTGCTGATCAGTGTTTGACTGCAAAGAGTGATCTAGCAAGCCCTTATGGATGTCTGCTCTGCTAAACCAGACCTGCAGCAGCGAGTCTGAGCCCTGGTCAGCTAACTTGGGCTTGTGTTTCAGGGCTAAAAATAAGGGTAGATGTTCCCGCTTGGGCTGGAGTCTGGTCTCTGAGACTCTCCCTCCTTGCTGGGATTCAGAGGCTGGGTGCTAGCCCAAGCAGGCACATATACAGTGCTATTTGTAGCCCAATAGCTTGAGGCCAAGTCTGTTGACCTGGGCTCTGAGACTTGCTGCTGTGGGGTTTTGTTGGCTCGCTTGTTTTTCACTGGGTGCACGTACCCTAAGTTAACTCAGGATGCTTTTCTCTCTGTCTCTGGGCACTTCAGCTGATGGAAGGCTGGTTTCCTTTTTGTAGTGATAGTGGGAAAGGCATTTGACAGAGGATAGGAAGAGAAAATAGAACCAAAGCTGTAGTGGGTTGTTAACTATCTGTGGTTCTTATATGGCTCCCATTACCATAGTAATAGGCATAGGTTCGTCTCAAGCTTTAATGTATTTATCCGCACAATGCCCTGTGGGGGCAGGGCAGTGCTGTTATCCCCATTGTACAGCTGGGGAATTAAGAACAGAGAGACTAAGTGACTTGCCCCAGGCTACATAGAGAGACTGATGGAGCAGCAGGTTGAACCTAGGTCTTCAGAGTCCTAGAAAAGTGCCCCCTACCATGAGACCAACCTTGCTTTCCTCTCAGAGAAGCATCTGATTATGGGGCAGACATCTACAGCAGAATGGGCTGAACCCACTGTTTGCAGTGCACAAATGGTTCCCTTCATAGATACACTGTTGTGTCTGACAAGTGAAAGAAAGAATACAAAAATAAAGGGCAAAATTAACAGCATTGAAATAATATTTTAAAATGAGCCTTTCACTGATCTGGGTTAGGTGTGCTAACAAGCACTTCCTCCAGGAAGTGTAGTGATGCCCCACTTCCTGTACTTTTGTTATCTGGCCTCTTTCCCTGTGCGGTGCTGCATACTGGGACAGAGAAAACAAAAATACAAGACGGTCCTATGCTACAGCTAGCAAATAGAAAGTTTTGATACCTTATTTCTCTATATAATTTCCTTCCTAACAAAGGTTGTCTTGAAACTGATCTTGCTCTTCAATAAGATACAATATCAGCAAGAACCATTCCCACTTGTGTGTGTATACACACAAAAAATGCAGCATGCAAAATGATCCTATTTTGAAGAGATTACATCGTCCCATCCATCCCATTCTACCATCCACCACTGTCCATTAATGATCCTATTATAGGAAGAGGTTTTGAGAGATGGTGCTTCAGATAGAATCATAGAGTTGGAAGGGACCTCAGGAGGTCATCTAGTCCAGCCCCCTGCTCAAAGCTAAATAATCCCAGCGAGGGTTTTGTCAAGCCGCAGCTTAAAAACCTCTAAAGATAGAGATTCCACCACCTCCCTAGATAACCCATTCCAGTGCTTCACCACCCTCCTAGTGAAAAACTTTTTTTCCTAATGTCCAACCTAGATCTCTCCCACTGCAACTTGAGACCGCTGCTCCTTGTTCTGTCATCTGCCACCACTGAGAACAGCCTAGCTCCATCCTCCCTGGAACTCCCTTTCAGGTAGTTAAAGGCTGCTATCAAATCTCCCCTCATTCTTCTCTTCTGCAAACTAAACAAGCCTAGTTTCCTCAGCCTCTCCTCGTAAGTCTTGTTCTCCAGCCCCTAATCATTTTTGTTGCCCTCCGCTGGACTCTCTTCAACTTGTCCACATTCTTTCTGTAGTGGGGGGCCCAAAACTGGACACAATACTCTAAATGCGGCCTCACCAATTCCGAATAGAGGGGAATGATCACTTCCCGCGACCTGCTGGCAATGCTCCTCCTAATGCAGCCCAATATGCTATTAGCCTTCTTGGAGCTGCGAACAGAGGAGAGGCAAACAGAAGGAGTTTGCCTGAGATCTGTCGGAGAGGAGCCCAGGTGAGTGCTGTGTGAGGGAAGCTTTGTTGTGTGCTAGGGGGGTGAGTATCTGGGAGACCATTTGTGTGACTGGTGCAAGTTACAGATGACTGTGTGTGTGATTGTGACTGATGCAGTTACAGGGACTGTTTGGCAGTTGACCATGTGTGTGATTGATTGAATGATTGAACAGTGTGAATTGGGAGTACTTTGTTCCGGGTAGATCTTGAATGGTTGATTGCAGAGGGAGGCATTGAGGCGGGGCAACTGCTTCGAGTCAGCAGCCTTTATAAGAAGCAGTCAGTTGTGAACAGAGGGAGAAGTGAACAGAGGGAGTTTACCTTGGAGTTCACCTGGGGGGAGAGCCCATAGCAGGGTTTTGCCTTTCAGACTTTGCTGAGCAGTAAATACAGCATCTGAAGAGGCTTTCAGAGGAAAGATATGGAAAGTGAGCGATCTGCTGTTGTCACCAGCACTGGATGTGCTATGTTTGTCTTCCTCCCACAGGATAGAGTTGACTTCATCTGTACAAAGTGCAGACTGGTTTCCATATTGGAAGAGAAGGTTAAAGGACTAGAGACCTAAGTATCAACCCTGCGTTGCATTAAAGAAAATGAAGTCTTTCTCGATTGAAGACATGATTTGCTACTGCAGGCACAGTGTGAGGAAAATTCAAAGAAGGCAGTGCAAGGGAAACTGAAGAACGGGGAAGAAAATTGGGAGCATGTGACCTCCTGAAGAAAGAGAACCTACATGCCCACCATGCAGATAGAGGTAAGGAATCGTTTTCAGGCTCTTTGCACAGGTACTATGGCGGAGAACGATTTGGAAGACTCATCTGAGGGAATGGATCAGAAGGAGACCCTGGTGATCAGAAGGCAAGTGATGCATTGTCCTAGGGATGGGGTTCCACGACCACCACTCCTAAGAGGAAGAGAAGGGTGATGGTGGTCGGGGACTCCTTCCTAAGGGGGACCGAGTCATCCATCTGCCGTCCGGACCAGGAAATTAGAGAAGTGTGCTGCTTGCCTGGAGCTAGGGTTCAGGATGTGACGGAAAGACTGCTAGGACTCAAGTCCTCAGACCGCTACCCCTTCCTACTTCTCCATGTGGGCACCAACGGCACTGCCAAGACGATCTTGAGCAGATCACTGCGGACTATGTGGCTCTGGGAAGAAGGATAAAAGAGTTTGAAGTGCAAATGGTGTTCTCGTCCATCCTCCCTGTTGAAGGAAAAGGCCCAGGTAGGGACCGTCGCATTGCAGAAGTAAACGCGTGGTTACGCAGGTGGTGTCAGAGAAGGGGGTTTGGATTCTTCGATCATGGGATGTTGTTCCAGGAAGAAGGATTACTAGGAAGAGATGGGATTCACCTAACGAAGAGAGGGAAGAGTATCTTCACAGACAGGCTGGCTAACCTAATGAGGAGGGCTTTAAACTAGGTTTGATGGGGGACAGAGACCTAAGCCCGAAGGTTAGTGGGGAAGTGGGACACCACAAGGAAGCAGAAGGAGGAGGATGCAGCAGGGGAGGCCTCCTGATTGGCCTACTTTCTCAGTATGAATCGGCTAGTTATCTCAAGTGCCTGTACACAAATGCAAGAACCCTGGAAAACAAGCAGGAGCAATTGGAAGTCCTGACACAGTCAAGAAACTATGACATGATTGGAATAACTGAGACTTGGTGGAGTAATTCGCACGACTGGAGCACTGTCATGGATGGGTATAAACTGGTCAGGAAGGACAGGCAGAGGTGAAAGGGTGGAGGAGTTGCACTGTATGTAAGAGAGCTCTATGATTGCTCTGAGCTCCAGTATGAAACTGGAGATAAGCCAGTTGAGAGTTTCTGGGTTAAGCTTAGAAGCAAGAACAATAAGGGTGATGTCGTGGTGGGTATCTCTTATAGACCACCAGACCAGGAGGATGAGGCTTTCTTCAGTCAACTAGGGAAAGTTTCCAGTTCACAGGACCTGATTCTCATGGGAGACTTCAATCACCCTGACATCTGCTGGAAGAGCAATACAGCAGAGCACAAACAATCCAGGAGGTTTTTGGATAGTGTTGCAGACAACTTCCTGGTGCAAGTGCTGGAGGAACCAACTAGGGGCCGTGCTTCTCTTGACCTGCTGCTCACAAACAGGAAAGATTTGGTAGGGGAAGTAGAAGTGGGTGGCAACCTAGGCAGCAGTGACTATGAGATGGTCAAGTTCAGGATCCTGACAAAAGGAAAAAAGGAGAACAGCAGGATATGGACCATGGACTTCAGAAAAGCGGACTTTGACTCCCTCAGGGAGCTGATGGACAGGATCCCCTGGGAGGCTAATATGAGGGGCAAAGGAATCCAAGAGAAGAAGAGATTGGAAGATTTAAGAAATCAACTAGGCATCTAGAAGCAGTGCACTTTTTTCAGAGGCTGCTATTAACTGTGAGAGGGAGACACAGAAGGGAGTCGAATATTCATGTGCAAGGAATAAACTGGAGAATAGAAAACCTGGGAGATGGGACAAGTCTATGGAGGAACTGAAAAGCAGGAATGACATTTTTGTGCCATTTTGTGCCTTCGATAGAGAGGAAACCTTGTAGTCTCCTATGTCTTCAGTTGTGGGAGTGGAGATGTGTCGTGGTTATACAGAAAGTTAGAATTAATATGCAAAATACAAATCTCTCCCTTTTTCTGTAACAGAATAGTATTTAAATGCATAAACTCACTGAAAGTTACTTCCGTTACAATTTCATTAAATGTTAGCAGTGCTTGTGGATCAGTATAGTAGCTGGATGCATATGACCTTGTTGTTGCTACTTAAGTATAAATGAGAGAAGACCATATTTATTTTGCAACATTGACTTAATTTAGTCTGTATACTCAGACACAATCTTATTCTCGAGGATGACAACAAAGATGCTACTGTCAACTCATTCCATGTAGTTTATGCTTCAAATACAGTTGGATGGTTTTATTGAGTATTTGACATTCCTCATTTCCTGGTTGGTCACTCTCTCTTGTGCAAATGTAACATTTCTTTTTTCCAGAGGTTAACCAAGCAGACTCTGCAGGATGCCGTGGAAGTCATATCTCGGTCTTATTTGCTCTCTCCTGGGAGGATGTCACTTGCTCTAACTTCCGGTATCTACCTGGTGCTATTCTGCATGTTTAGCAAGTTGTATCTGGGGGCAGGACATCTGGAAATAGCAACATCGGGGTAGGAGAATGGGATCCGGTATGGCTCCTCTGGTTCTAGTTTGAAGAACTACATTACCATATCAGAAGAGGTAGAAAGAACAAGGGGAAGGATATGATGAAAATCTAGATTAATGCCCCATGCAATCCACCATTTTCAAGAAGGATTTAGACTAATATTTTCTTCTCCTAATGCCATCTATCCAAGAAGCTCAAAGCCCACTTACAAACACAACGAATTTTGGCGTATAAAACCCCTGTGAAGGAGGAAATTTTTCCTTGTCAGGAACCCAACAAGGTAATCAGGGCCAGGGGTCAGAGCAGGGGCAAACCTGAGGCTGGAAGTAGCGGACGTGTTCATAGTCAGGGTCCAGGCCAGGGTTCGTACAAAGGGTCCAAGCCCAAGCCATGTTTCAGGATCAAGTCAGGAGGCAAAGTCCAAATCAACCTGAGGTCAAAGCCAGGAATTTACGAGCAAGGAGCAGGAATGGTTGTGGCAGCTAAAGGAGATCCGTGCTGTTGCCCGGACACTGCCTGGCAACACTTTCAGTGGTTCCCTGCCCCCTTAGGCAAAGAGTAAAAGGGACCAGGAGCTCCAAGCTGCAGCGAGCAGCAGGGGACCCCTGATGCTCCCTGCTGCTTCCCATGGCCCCTGCAGCTCATGGGCAGCTGATGGGGTGGTATTCCTGGAGCTCCGAGCCACCATGGGTGGCAGAGGCCTCTTGGAGCTCCGATCCTCCACCACCACAAGCAGTGGTGAACCCTGGAGTTCTGAGCCACCGCGGGCAGCCCTTTGAGCTGAGAGATACTGTTGTGGGTGGGGAGCCCCCAGCTCTGAGCTGCTGCGGGGGGTGGGGTCTCAGCTCTGGGCAGCAGGGGGGCACAGACTCAGAGTTCCCAGCCCTGGTCCCAGCTCTCTGCCTCCGCAAGGAAACGGAGGGAGTGGACCCTGCTCTGCTGCTCTCATCCCAGTCATAATTAGTTATTTTTAGCTAAAGTCAGGAAGAGGTCACAGCTTCTGTGAATTTTTGTTTATTGCCCGTGACTCTTCCTGAGTTTGGCTAAAAATAACAGAGACAAAATCTTAATCTTAATGATTATACTTTTGGTCCCTCTTTTGTAGGTGTGTTACAACAGTGATCTATACTTTTAGAGTTGGTGGAGAAGGATCTTTCCAATGCCTAAGAAAATTAACAAACATTAGACTATTTTTTTTTTTTCAAAAGTGGACACACAATAGATTGTTAGGCACACATTTTCAGATGCACAAAGCAATGGTTTGACAAAGCTGTAGGTGCATTAAGCGGGGAAGTGCCCTTCTCTTTTATCAAGATGTTATTTCAAAATCTGTGTTTGTCATGTGGAACCCGAACATCTGGTGTCTCTTCAAGTGCTTGCTCATGTTGATTCTAAATAGGTAGGTGTGCACATGCCACATGCAGCGTTGCCAGAAGGCTTTTTCCCCAGTGATATCCATAGGGTTGGCTCTGGTGCCCCTTGGAGTGGTGCCCTTATGGCACTGTATATAGGGCCCTGCCGATCCCCTTCCTCTTCAGTTTCTTCTTACTGTCCGTGGTGGTCTCTGGAACATTGCTCTTCTCTTGCCTAGCAAGCTCTTCCCCAATAGACATTCAAACGTTGACTGTAAATAGTCAAGAAAAGGACAAGATTCAACTTCACCCTCACCTAGCCTTCCTTCAGAAGGTGGTTTCACAATTCCACGCAAACCAGGACACATTCCTCCCTGTTTTCTACCCAATACCACACGCCAATAGTCAGGAGCAGAGGCTGCATTCTCTGGATGTCAGGCGGGCCTTGGCCTTGTATAGTGAGAGGACAAAAACCATTTAGGAAAATGACACAGCTCTTCGTAGCAATAGCAGACAGGATGAAAGGCCTCCCTGTTTCATCCCAAAGAATCTTGTCATGAATCACATCTTGTATCTGGACATATTATAACTTGGCATGGGTGCCTGCCCCAGCACTGACAGCTCACTCCACAAGGGCATAGGGTCTTCGGCAACCACCTGGCTCATTTCCAATCCAGGACATTTGTAGAGCAGCAATGGTCCCCTATTCACGCCGTCACTGCACTACTACACAGCACGCCAGAGATGCTGCTGCTTTTGGCAGAGCAGTACTGCAATCCTCAGGGCTTTGAACTCTGACCCCTCCTCCTCTGGATCAGCTTGAGAGTCACCTACTTGGAATGGACATGAGCAAGCACTCGAAAAAGAAAAAAACGTTACTAACCTTCTGTAACTGTTGTTCTTCAAGATGTGTTGCTCATGTCCCTTCCAAGACCCACCCACCTACCCCTCTGTTGGAGCCAGCTGTCAAGAAGGAACTGAAGAGGCAGGGGGTCAGCAGTGCCCTGTATACGGTACCATGAGGGTGCCACTCCAGGGGGCACCAGAGCTGACCCTACGGATACCGCTAGGGGAAAAACCTTCTGGTGACTGCATGCAGCATACACGCACCTACCTACTTGGAATGGACATGAGCAACACATCTTGAAGAACAATAGTTACAGAAAGTTTAGTAACCTTTTTTTGTATGTACCTGGGTGACTGGAACTATTTCAGTGCGCATTAGTGGTGTTCCACTGTCTTCTAACCAATTTAATCTTTAGCTACCATGTCTTTGGCACACAAGTTTCTCCTTTCAGAAAAGTAAGACTTCAGTTCCTGTTCCCATGTTAATTTAGTGCTATCAGCAAAATGCTAAGATTGGTGTCACACTGGTAAAATGTCAAGGTTTTGAGAGATGTTTGTCAATTCATGATTTAAAGGGAATCTCAGAGCCAACAGTTCTTACAAGAATCTTGTCACTTTAATAGACTCAAATGTCAGAAGAGACTATTATGCAGGAAATCAGATTGGATGACCATAACACAGGCCAGAAAATTCCTGCATACTAGATATTCAACCACAAATCTTTTAGAAAGTGATAGGAAAACTTACCACACTTGTTGATGATTTGTGTTTAAAAATGTGCATCTTACTTGCAGTTTGAACCTTGCTGATTTCATTTTTATTAAGTAACTAATGAATTAACAAGCTAATTTAATTAGATTTACTAATAACCTTTGTACCAAGCTTTGAAGAAATAAGGGTTAGGGTGCTTAGGGTAGGGCACTTAAATCTTTGATTTCATTATTCAGAAGGCAGAGGCAGCATGCTTATGAAGAAAAAGTTATTTACTGTAACTGGAGTTTAGAGAAATACATTGATGACCAACCATCATCCACCCATTATCCCCTACATGTGTTTGTATGCAGTTTCTTGAACCATGCAGCACAGCATTCTACAATAGTAATGTAATATAATAATTGCGCCAAGCTCTTTTTAGAGGATCGTTATTTTATAGAGCGGGAAACTGAGGCACAGAGAGATTAAATGATTTCTCCAAGGTCACCCAGCAGGCCAGTGGCACAACTGGGAGTAGAACTAAGGTCTCATGTGCTCTAGTCCAGTGCTCTATCCACTATGTAATTGCCTCCATAGCGTGCCTCCATTCATAGCATGAATCTGTGGAGACAATACATTTGGAGAGCCCCCGCTGCCTGAAGTAATCTCGTTATATTTGCACCAAATGAATTTCTGGTGAGCTATTGGCATCAACAGAAGTAGAAAGCTCATTTTTAATGTGGTAGCAATTAACAAAATGCTTGACTTGTGCATATTGTCTGTTGGCTTGCGTGTGCGTGTTCTTTCCGTGTGCTGTCCCCAGCTCCATGCAGTGCAGGTAGTTGGTTCAGCAGACCTTGATAGTACTACCCAGTGTGGTTAAGTGCTGCAGGCTGGGGATGTCGTTGCCTTAGTAACGCTCTTTAGGCTGCTCACACTTCTGTCCTTGGAGTTTGTGGTGGTAGCACAGCATGTTAGCTAAGCAGACTTTGATGTTGCCCATAAAGAAAGACCACAGGTACGGTTCAGTGACCAAAGGCACTTGTCCAAGTGTATTGCCATCCATAGGTGGTCCTAGCACCCTGGCTCTGTGGTTACAGGTACACTAAGCCATGAGGGTCCTGTGACAAGGAATGGCTCAGTGAGTGATGGACCTTTCCGCCACCCTCTAGGCTGAACAGAGAATTAAGGCAAAGTACTCTGACGTTTATAGGCTAAAACAAACAACTACCATGCACAACTTACACATCACCTTACGTATTTATTACATCTATTTGTTACTGCCCCTTGTTCCTGATACCTTGGACAAAACATCCCTATGCATTGTTTTGTCAAACTATCTTATCTTGTGGTAAGTGGGATGTGTCTGTATTAGCTGGAATATAGTTACATAAATATCCAGTAGCTAATATATTAGCAGCAACTTTGCCAAGTTCAGGTACTGGACGGTGAACTTGTAAGCATCTGCTTTAATACATGGCCTCACTTTGGTTCACAGCCTCTGGTTCAGGCCTCAGATCTTGCACCAGGCCCAGTGCTCCAGATTCTCTCTTCTACAGCGCAAAGGTACCATATTCCAACTTTCTCCTTCGCAGAGTTACCTTTGCAGGTCTCCCAGGGCAGGAGCATCGTGCCGTGACTTACAAATCCCAGAGCTGTTTTGCATCTGTTAATAATCATTAGGGCCATGAAAGTGCATCAGCTGAAGGTCAGAACAATGGAGCCAAGTCTGTAAGAGACTATAAAGGCCCCAGCTATTAATTCTTCTTTTTCTGCCTTAACTGGAGTCCCCTGCAGACCAGAATGTCTGTAGTATTCAGCAGTACACAGACCTTCCTCTCCCGCCATTCCTCCTTCTTAGTAAGCCCACTATATTGTACAAAGGGGAGCAGCATAGGTCCGTATAAAACATCTCCTGGGCTTGGTAAAGGCTCCCCTGCCTGCTTGTGGAGCCTTTATGGCCCTTGTGTGCCACTGAAGCAGTTAGAAGAATCTGCCTGTAGCTTTGGGGGGGGGGGGGGGGGTGAAGAGGCATTGTGTGTGGGACTCTTTGTCTGTCAGGGACTCCCAATCAAATGTAATTACTTCCAAGTTTAAAAAAAAAAAAAAAATTTTGACTGACAGCCCTGGAAACACAGCCTGGGCTCTGAGAATCAAACTGGGTTCTTTCTTTCTGTCATATCCTCACGTTTCTCTTTGGGTCAAATTATGGTTTTATTTTTCCCTGCCCAACCCCGTTGTCTCCAGAATAATTCCAGAGGCAATCTCTTTGCCTTTGATAGGTGTGTGCAGGTGTAGCTGATTGGAATTTACTAAATCCTTCTGTTGGTGCTGCATCAGAAGGAATTGCATCTGTCTGTCTCTTAACTGTGCTGGCTTTGCAGGGCTAATGGTTGTGAAAAGTGGTAAACTGTTTTTGTCACTGAAGTCAGCGGATGAGATGCTGAATACACGCACAGAGCAGAATGGCTGTGTAAAAAGGTTGCGGACTAGTGGTCTACCCAGGCAAATTAATGTGCAGCACAGGAATGTGCTTTAGAAATCACACCCCTGTGGAGTGCCTGTGTATGCAAGCCCTAAAAGACTTGCCAAGTGTCACATAGGAAATCTTGGAATTGAACCTAGACCCCTGTATGGCAGTCCAGTGTTTTAATCACAAGTCTAATTCTGTTGTGGATTTGATGAAGGGTGTGATAAAATAAAGTTTAGTAAATAAATCTGATTTGCATGTTGGCTTGGAGTGCCATAATTTCTACGCTAAATCCACAGGATGGTATGGAGCTATTGATCTTAAAGGAAGCATCTTACGCATCTCTTTTAAGAAATTGCACAGGAAATACCTCTCAATCAGATGGGGAAGACTGCTGTCTGTACAAGGTGTTCCCACTTGAGTTATCTGAGGATAACTTTTACTCTGCAATTCTTTCATAATGAAGTGACAGTAAGTGCCTGTTTTAGGAGAGCAAGCTTGGAGTCTCTGAATTACTACGCCACCGCTCTTGTCTTGCCAGTCTCCTACAGAGAGAGGGGATTTGAAGAGGCAGTTTCCTGAAGGAGAAAGGAAGGCTACTTTACCATGGAATTCTCTGAATATGTTGCTCCTGCAGATCCACCTTGACTCTCCCGCCTTCCTCACTTCTTTGGAGGCTTCAGTAAAATTTTGTTCAGGCAGAGAGGAGCAGAGGGATGTCTGTGGATGCAGCCCTCTTGTCATGTAGATTAGAATGTTTTTGGATCAATAATCAATTCATGATCAGAATGGTTAACTGCTCTTAAGTGGTTCTGGTACGACTGAGAAATGGCATGTGACTTCTACAGTATGATCTGCAGAGGAAGTGTGTGCAGAGAACTCTCTGTACTGATAAGTAATGTTTCTTGCTTTGAAATTCAGAGACGTGTGAGAAATCCAAGTCTTCAGTTTTAATCTTTTGGGCCATGTGTTTGGGGGTTTTTTTAAGTCACTTAGGAAAGTTACATGTCACAATCAATTAATTTTTTCCCTTTTTTGCTTTGTGTTTTAAGTAACAAGCCAAACCCCAACCAGATCAATGTAAATAATGTCAAGCCAGGCGTGGTAAATGGTACAGGAGGACAGGCACAGAACACAGGAGCAGGACGGGCCTGTGAAAGCTGCTATAGTAAGTGATTTGCAAATGTAGCAATTGTGCAAGAACAGTGAAAGTATTCTAGCACTAAGACTAAAGTAAAGCTTTAATAAGCTACCATGGTGGGGAGGGGGAATAGGCAAGGTTTTTCTTTACATAAATGCTTCTAAGTTTTTAGGTGGTTGGATTTTTTTGTAAATAACTGTAAGAGCTGATGTTTCCTGTGGAGTAATAGATGTCTCCTGAGCGAAGACAAAGCTTTAATTCACTGGAGAGGCCTTGCTGATGTTCTCACAGTTTTATAATGGTAGCGGAAAGTCCAAAGAGCATGGTTACATCCTTGTATTCACTATGAACTCATCTGTTAATATGTCCTAGCCTAATAGGCATCCCTCTCCTTTATGGAGAGTCTGAGATGTGCTAAAACACAAGGCTGTATGGAGAGTCAAAATGACTGACATTTCCCCCCTCCCCCTCTGCCCCTTTTCCGTAATGGTGAAGTTGGGGAGGAGACTTCTAAAATAGAGAAGAAAAGTTGCAGTGCACCTCCCACCATCACCCCCTCACATATGCAAAGGGCTGGTTGTGTTTTGGAGTTACGGCATAAGATATCTCAAAGGCATTGACAGGAAGTGTCCCCATCCTAATGACTAAGTCGTATTACTATTTTCAGTGACATACTAACAAGTGTAACTACTTTAGCTAATGTCAGAGAGAGAAGATGATGAGGTAATCTCCTTTTATTGGACCAACTTCTGGTAGTGAGAGAGACAAGCTTTTGAATTTATACAGAGCTCTTCTTCTGTGTAAGCTCAAAGGCTTGTCTCTCTTAACAGAAACTGGTCTAGTAAAAGAGATTACTTCACCTGCCTTGTCTCTCTAATATCCTGGGACCAACATGGCTGCAACAACACATTTGATGATGGTGATGGTAAAGTTTTAATTTGCCTCATTTCTGATACAACAGGCTTACAATCTAGTTTTGTTATATTGTGACACTAAATACTCTTTCTCCTTTGAGATGGTAAAGATGCTTGTAAAGGCTATAAACGTTGAAAATCAATTCTGTTTAAGAATCTATATGTTTCCACCTTTATTATCCCTAGCCACACAGTCTTATCAGTGGTATTCTTGGGGTCCCCCTAACATGCAGTGTCGCCTCTGTGCATCCTGTTGGACATACTGGAAGAAATATGGTGGCTTGAAAATGCCAACAAGACTAGATGGCGAGAGACCAGGACCAAACCGCAATAATATGGTATGTGCCTTCAGTGTAGGCAGCTTGGGATTGTTGGTCAGGGAACAGAGTGCTCGTATCCAGTTAAGAGTAATGGAAAAAGTATCCCTTCTTCCTGCCACACCCATCAACCACATCAAATAATACACAACTGTTTAAAGCCTAATCCAACAGAATTTATTAGTCAGAGCTTGGCTTTCTTTATGACATAGTAAGGGCCTGGCCTGTGCAATAATTGACACGTCACCTTTGTTCATGTGTCGTTCAGTATGTATGCCTTTGGCCAAAGCCAGCCTTCCAAGACAGAGTGCTTAAATTGGTCCACATTAAAGTAGAGGGCCAAAAAATTTAAAAAATGAATCGTGACTTGGGAAGAGCAGCAGCTGTTCAGATGGGAGAAGGGTATGGAGTGTTGTGTTGCATTCTTAGCTTGTTGAGTCATCCTTCCGGATCTCTGCCTGCCTCTCTTCCCTTCACCTCCATCTCTGTACCTTCCTTCAGCCTGTATCAACTCCAAGCTCCCATCTCTGTCCCCTGGAGCCTTTCAGAGACTGCATAGAAGCGAATATTTTACTTTGCCTGAGCATCCCTCTCCTTCTGCCCAGCCTTTAAAATACTTAGGAAAGAAGGGGTTTGAATAGGAGGCTATAGATGGGAATGAGTTGCAGAGTGGGCTATGTAGTGTTTATTGATGCTGGATTCTGGTGTTCTGCACATTTCTAATAAAAATCAGTTATAAACAGTAAAAGTGCTTGTGCTTTTCTCCTCTTCCCAGAGTCCTCATGGTGTGCCAGTGCGAAACAGTGGGAGCCCCAAGTTTGCCATGAAGACACGACAAGCTTTTTATCTGCATACAACAAAACTGACCAGGATTGCCAGACGCTTATGTCGGGAAATCTTGCGTCCTTGGCATGCGGCAAGACATCCCTATCTGCCCATCAACAGTGCAGCAATCAAAGCAGAATGTGAGTGTTTACCCAGCCCGCCATACACTTATTAAGAAATTGGGAAACCAGAATTTGAAATTAATTCCTCCTCTTAGGAAAGACTTGTTAGATCTTTCCAGGGGACAGGAGCTAAGCCCAGATGACCTGCTGTTACTTATTTCATTTTCCGAAATGACCTAACTCATCATGTGATTGTCAAATAACAGGTCTGAAATAGATCAGCTTTTTTTTTTTAATGTCACTTGTTTGCCAGTATGCAGCACATTCCTTTCCCTGTGTGTACACAAAACATAAACCTAATCCGTAAACATCCTTTTTTACTAGAAAGTTCTCCAGAAAAGAACTGTTTTAGACTTCTCCAGAGCAACATTTCCCAAGGTACAATCTGGACTCGGAACAGTTGTGTCCCCTCACTTCTCCTGCCTGTGGTGTCTTTTACATTTCTATATTGTGAGAGCAACCTCTCTTGGTCCTGCTCAGACACAGACTCTTGCATGCAAAATCACTCCAGCTGAATTACATGAATGCTCTGGCAAGTCACTTACGAATTGTATTGCAGAGTGACACAAGCAAATAACTAGTCCCAGTGTTGTCCCCCAGAAACGTGCATCTTGTACTGCCAAGCACCTTCCTGGACAATGCAAGCTCGTAGAAAGTCTGTCATTTCATCAATGGAAAATGATATGCCCAAACCCTGTTATCTCAAGTGAAGGTTCCCAAACACTTCCATCCAAACACACTGGTTTAGATAAAACAAGTTTATTAACTACAGAAAGATAGATAGATTTTAAGTGATTACAAGTAATGAAGCATAAAGGTCAAAACTGGTTACACAGAAAATAAAACGGAAAAGCGCTAACTAATGCCTAACTTTAACAAGCTAAGTGAAATTAAAAGCAAAAAGGTCTGGATTGCTTCAACCAGGATCTCCCCCCAGTTCAATTATGCTTCCTTTATCTTTCAAACGTTATAGTTACCATGGGTAGAGAGAAGGTGATTTTGGGAGCCTTTGTTTCTCATTCTTATATCTTCCTCCCTACTTTGAGGATTATCACCAGCTGGGTTTAGGTGACAGCCAGCCTGTTTACAGGGAAACCCCCTGCTGTTCCATTGCCAGTATAGAAAGTTCTTGCTCAGACCCTTCTTCCTGCTGAAGAATGGCCATTTAGCCCGGTGATAGTCTATGATAGTCCATTTGATTATGCTAATACCCAGCCAGTGTGTCTCTGAAGAACTGGTTTGGGTTGCTTTTCTAACTCTGGAATGTTACAGCAATGTTATACATTAGAAATTTCTAACTTTACGTAAAATGTTGCCACACATTTTATCAGGACAATAATGTTCAGTGGATTATGAGTTTCAAAACAATACCTCACAAACCACTCTTTGTATGAAATTTATCACAGTCTTGTAAAAAGAGTGAACACAGATATATAGTCTGTCATACTAAGTTCATGTCAGAGATTCCATTCCTTTTTAATAAGAAAATTGTTTTCCCCAACCTCGATATTGTCTTCACAGGCACAGCACGCTTACCAGAAGCATCAGAAAATCCTTTGTTGTTAAAGCAAGTTGTTCGAAAGCCTTTAGAAGCAGTACTCCGATATTTAGGTAAATACGCTACTGGCTAATTATCCTAACTGCATATTTTCATTGTTTTGGAACTAGAAACGGGGGCTGAGTAACCTGATCTGAAAAAATAGGATCCTCTTTCCCAAAATTTTGCCCCTCTTTAGAAATAAGTTTAACTAAACCTTTTGTAAGGTCCTGGTATGTTCACTTGATAGGCTATTGTTTCCTTCTCTGGAACAGGAGAGAGGCTGCAGGGGCCACTGTGAACTTTCTTCTCATCATACTATATGTAGAAGTCTGGTGGCTAAGCAGCCTATTACCCATCCTCCATCCCATATCAGAAACTCCTCTTTAGCGGTCATGAGGCAGCCTCCTTTCCTGCAGCCTCTGGTGTCTTGATGGCCCTGGATGGGAGGCCTTCTGCTTACAATCCATGAATGTGATCAGATGGGTGCAGTTGGCTGGTCCACATTCCTGCAGTCTTAATATAATTCCTACAACGGGGTCCTCTGTGCAGCCTCTTCTCAAGTCTAAGAGGCCTCACTCAGGGTACAGAGCTTTGTCCGTGAAATGCTGAGAGTAAGTGCTTTGCAGGAGCTACCGAAGGAGTCTACAGCTCTGCTGTGGGCATCTCCCCAGCACCCCAATCACTGCACAGTAGCAAATGTCTGATAAGGATGTGGTAAGGCACTGGAATGGGCTACCTAGGGAGGTGGTGGGATCTCCATCCTTAGAGGTTTTTAAGGCCCCACTTGACAAAGCCCTGGCTGGGATGGTTTATTGGTGGTTGGTCCTGCTTTGAGCAGGGGGTTGGACTAGATGACCCCCTGAGGTCCCTTCCAACCCTCATCTTCTATGATTCTATGGTGTCACCAGCGTGCAGTAGAAATTGCATTGGAGTTTGTTTGCTTGGCCTTTTAGGCCTTTGAGAGTAGATTCTGCAGCGGAAAAGGTTGAAGTGCAGGAATTATGATCAGTGGGTGATTCCTAGATTTCAGATTCAGAAGGGACCATTGTGATCATCTCATGCATAATGCAGGCCAGAGAGCATCCCCCAAATAATCCCTACACTGTTTGATCAGTACTTGGGAGCAAGAACTCAAAACCATCTGGGCACCAGAGGTGGTTCAGGAGGTTGTCCTCTTCCTCCTGAGTGAGTGGGAATCATGTCCCCAGCGTGAAGTATGGTGCTGCGGGAGGTTCTGTCTTTCAGGTTGAACATAAAAGGATGGTCTCAATCACCCCTTTAAAGCAGACAAACAAAACCACAGTCTGCATCCCTCTTTTACAAAAGTAGGGGAATGTGTGTCCTGTCCAGAAATTCCCTCTGCAGTTTTGTTTGGGAACAGCATTCTTTTCCTCTTGTCCTAAATTGTTTAGCATTGCTGTGTGCTGTTACACATCCGTTAGTCTTCCTTATGAGTGGATGACATGATTTCACGTGTGTATCGTTTGCAACGTGAAAAGTGCTTTGGGCTCTTTGAAACAAATGGCTGATATTTCATTAGCACCTTTTATCCAAGTATTTCAGTGAATTTGTGCTTAATTTGATCTGTTGCTTGTTCTTATCAATACATTGGTATCTGCAAATTCTCATATAATCATATGTGCATCATGCATTGCCTTAAAGGAGGATCCCTCCCATAACTGGGAATGCTGTCAAATGAACATTGCAGTAAGCCAGGATACTGTGTGCATTAACTGACTATTGGTGCATGCCTGGAGTGTGTTGTGGGGCACAGGGATGAAGGCCTTATGACTTTACCATAGCCCATGCTGGCATCAGAGTACAGCTTATTAACTGTTTCTTTTGTATTTAAAAAGTTATGGTGCTTAATGTATTGCATCCTTCTACTATTAAAAATCTAGAAGGAGAGGAATAATAGGGGAAAAGGCTACAGAAGCCTCTCATAATATTTTTGATGATATTTTAAAATCCATTTTAACCTTCTCCTCCTTCTCTTATTACTTAACGTTTACTCTTTGTAGGTAACCTGAACTCCTCGGCCCCCCGTCTTCTCTAGGGTCCCATGAGCTATCGCTCTTTCAACTTCATTTGTGGCCAAGCAGCTGCTGCCAGCTCACTTTCTATTGAAGTTGAAATTTAAGACACCCAATTTTTTGTTTAAATAGCCATTGAGTTTTAAGGGACTAGAGGCCACAGACTGCTCCGGAGGGACAGTCAGGTTGCAAAGGCAGGGACAGTTTTAAAATGGTCATGCTTCTTTCTGGTGTTTCCAGCAGCGACTACACTGCCTCCTTCAGACTTTCCTGGTCGGTTTAAATACTGAATTTGGGAGCCTTAAACGAGCACCCAGAACAGTGCTCTAATGTTAAAAGCCTCCTCTGACCACTTCTCTAGTCTTGCTGAGTGATACGGATGGGGAAGGGGCATTTTCCCTGTAGAGACTGGCTTTGTTCACTAGAGCAGTGGCCAGGCTGCTTCTAAATTCCAGAGAGTCGGTCTGGGATTTACTTTAAGGCTCCCAGTTCAGCAGTTAAAATAACTCTCTCTTAACTCTGATAGGAATCTTTGAAGTTAGTTTGGTTCTTTGAGTATTTTTCTTTATAAAAATATAGTGTGTGTATTGCATGAGTATTCGTTAAATAGGGTTTGTCTGCTTTTGTTTTAGATACAGTACTTAACAATTAAAACATTCCATAATAATAAATGTCCCATAGAACTTCCCAAATGGTATACACGGAGCACAACCAAAATGCAGCCACTAAAAGGAGAGGAAATTTTGCTATGGGGTCCCAGGAAAAAAACCTACTCTTTATGAAGAGTACCATAGGATCTCTAATGCTCACAGCAAATAGGACCTTTGTTTTTAAGGTCTCATCTGAAAGCCAATGCTTCAGTGGGGTGGCTCTTAAGACAGGAAACAGAGAGGAGGGTATCGGGGCCATTCTCCTTTGATGTCACTATCTTCAGCAGTGTTATGCTACTTCTTGCTATTACAGAGTCAGAGCTGTGAATCCACAGCTAGGGCCGAGAAAGAGCAACTCATTTTAAATCCCCCTGTTTTCAGTTGCTTGTAACTTTCTCAACGTCTTTTCCCTTGGCACGCCTATGCTTGATCTCTGCCTCAGCCAAAAGGTTAGATTTAAATTCTGTGCATGTTCTTGATAGTTTTGTTTTGAGTCTTAAATGGCTTGGCCAGTTTTGGAATTGCATTTGTACAATTCTGATGAAATTGGCCATTTTGTAACTTCCTGGTAGCCTGGGGGTGTTGCATGACTTCTTGAAGATGGCTTCTAATATAGAGCAGCCAATATTACCCAGAATTAGTGGAAAACAGTTTTGGCAAAGGAGACAAAACAGCCTTTTATCCCCTATTTTAGAGTTATACGGCAGTGAATGTTATGGCACAGGTTAAAACATCCTTAATAGAGTTGAATTCAGCAGTATATTTACAATGCTATAAATAAGTAGCAATATTCTGTTAGGCTTAGGGTCAAATTCAAAGGTGATATGTGCAGGAATTTGTGTTTAGACCTCTTTTCACTAACTTAGATTCCCTTGCATATCAGCAGAGTAGGTGTAAGTCCGCATAAGGCAGCTTTGAATATATGGATTTCCGTTAGCGTGAGAGGGATGTTCATATTTGGATTTATAATCTCTCTATCTACTAATAAAAATAACACACTGCTGTTTTACAACAGAGTCTCATCCATGTCCTCCGAAACCAGACCCTGTAAAGAGTTTGTCCAGTTCTCTGAACAGTCTGACTCCTGCCAAGTTCACACCTGTCATAAACAATGGATCCCCAACTATCCTGGGAAAAAGAAGCTATGAGCAACACAATGGGATGGATGGTAAATATTTTTAGTACGCGTATGTTGTCATCTGTTGGGTGTTTCTTGTGTCTCAAGCAAAGTGCTCCTATTAATAATTTCCATTTCAGGATGCTGTAATGGAGTAGGAATATTGCCAAAGGGACAGCATCAGCCATATACCAGGGGAGATTGTGGTTTTTATTTTAGGGGCCTTAATTGTTTTGAACACAGAACAAGAAACATTATGGTTTACTTTTCTCTTCTTGCAAAGGCTGATTTTGTTTTATTTTGCTTGTGCAGGCAAGGACGTGTATGGTCTGAGCAGTGTATTTATATAGAGCTGTTAGACTAATGGAACTCTGCCCACTTAGACCATATCTTAATGTCAGGCTGATCTCAGCCTTGCAGACATGACGGAAAATGACAATCCTCTTTTTTTATTATTATCATGGTTACTACCACCATAGGAATTACTACAGAGAATTTCCCAGATGGTTTCTCCTCTTTCGTTAAGAATTTACTGCTTTTTTAAAAACCTTCAGAAACTGCCCAGTTCTCAGGTGGATGTCACCTCTGGATTGGCAGGGTATGAGGAAAGCCTTCAGGGCTGCTTTTCCAGGGAGGAAGGCAGGCTAGTGGTTAGCTGAACTGGAGCAGGACTAAGTGGGGAATCTTGCTTTTAGTCAGCCCTGCATTGCCTTACTTCGAGCCAACCCTTCTTCCCTGGCTGGCCTCTCAATGAGAGTCTCCTCTCACTGGAGGTGGGTCTCACCCCTACCGTCAGCCCAGTAAGCAGCATGGGTAAAGACAGCATGTGCTTGCAGCAGGAGATGGAGGCACAATTCTCCTGGCATGGAGTCCAGGGCTCTGTCCTGAAGAGCTGGCTGTTGGCTGAGCCTGGCACAGCTGGCTCCTCAATCAAGATTGAGCGGGCTTATTCAGGAATAGGAAGGTGGAGAATGGCTCACTTAAGAGGGGTGCATCTGGAGCATGGCACTTAAGTGATCATGACAGTGCAGGCCCGCCTATGGGGGGCAAAAGGAGCAATTGGCCAGGGGCCCAGTGGTGGGTGATGCTTCCCCTTGGGGAGGCTAGTTCCCCGTCCTGCCTCTTCCACCTGTGGCCCTGCCCACATTCCACTCCACCCCTATCCCCTGCCCTGCTCACTGCCACATCCCTTCCTCCTCTCCTTCCCTGCTCAACCCCCCGTCCCCCAGGCCGCTGCTCATCGCTGCCTAGGGGAAGAGGATGTGTGGAAGAGAGGAGGGGGATTTGGGGGGTGGGGCCTGGGACAGAAGGGCGGGACCACAGGCGGAAGCAGTGGGAAGCTTCACTTGCTGCCCATGGTCTTAAACCTCAGCCCTCCCTTTCTAGGGGAGCTGTTGACTGTTCTGCTCTGGGGCCTGGAATTGCTGTTGGTGGGCCTGTGACAGGGTGAGGAGAAAAATGAGCTTCCAACTTTCCCAGAAGTGAGCACAGCTGATTGTCAAACTATTACAGGTCTTCTCCTTCTGGAGTGAGACCAGATTCTCTCCCATTCTGCTCCATCCCTGTCAATTTACTGTGCTGCATTAAAGCAGTACTGCCACTGCATTTCAGTGCAACCATCTTTACATTTATTCTTAGATTAAATTAGCATTTATATTGAAGGCAAACTCCACAATCAGCAGTGAGTATCTTACTGTCTAATATTTAGCTTTTAAAAATGCCACTGTTCAGATTGCTGATATGGTGTTTTTTCTCTTTTCTCTTCACTTATGCTCTGTCAGGCAACGTGAAGAAGCGCCTGTTGATGCCTAGCAGGGGTAAGACCTCAGAGCTGCGCTCAGCTTATGCTAGGACAGTGTCTTTTTTCGTTTCATCTGTTGGCTTCTCTAGTTCGCTTGTCTGTGCCTTGTGGCTACTAATGCTCTGTGTAAATTTTGTGTTGGTGTCTAAATGTTCTTTGGATAATCTCTGTATCCATAGTCTATGCACTGCTAATTATTTTCCAGCCTTTTTTCACATGTGGGCATAATAGTTGTACAACCATAGTTGTTGCATGGAAGTGGTAATGAAATGAAAGATTTAATCTTCTACTACTAAAATCCCCAAATTATCAGACATTTTTCTAGCAGTTTTGTAAAAGATATTGAATGTTTAGGAATGTAAAGATAGTTTGAATATGTTTTTGGTTCACTATTTAACATTAAGAAATGTAGTCTTCAAATGTTCTATATGAATTTAAATATAAAAAACATACAGATCACAAAAGAATCAAAATATAATAGGATATTTTCTGCCTTGTATTCATGACCCTTTATAATGTTAGAGATACTGCTAGCTGTTTGATTAGCCAGTGCTGGTGTGCATATCTATCTTTATCAAACTAGCATCTGTAATTATAATAATTTGCTCTTACATAGTGCTTTTCGTTCATAGATCTCAAAGTGCTTTACAAGGTTAGTAAGAATTCTTTTTCTTCGAGTGCTGGTCCCTATGCATATTCCATTGTGGCATGTGCTCCATGCATCCGGAGTCGGAGGATTCTTGCAAGCAGCATCCATTTATCTTCCCATGCACCTTTTTCCTCCTAGTTTTTTCCAAATGAGGGCATAAATGGTGGAGTGGACCGACTGCCTCTCCAGTTTCTTCTTACTGCTGCATGGCCTGGGTCCCAACCTCCAGTGACCAGAGCTCTCCTTTGATTTCTTTGATCTGTAAATATTTCAACAATTGCCTTTGGTTTATTTTGTATACAGCTAGCTAGTTTTAATAGTGTTTAGCAAAGATTTCTAGTTAGATATATTCCCCGGCTTAGGAAAACTTCCCCTTATGACCCATTATGGTCATTTGAGTGTGCCCAGAACTCCAGGATTAAAAAAATGTGTCCGACCCCCGTTCCTTCTCTGTCAGTGATGACCATCAGCACTGCTTGTTCTGTTTCAGAGAGGCACACTATACTCCTTTCTGTAGCCATACACAAGTGGCACAGGAACTCCGGCTTAGAAAGCACCTCATGCAGAAAGCCATGAGGCCACAATCCGAGCCCCGTCTGAGGGATCCTGCCGTACATTGGCCTGATTCGACACACAGTGCGCCTCCTATCATGAGGTCCAACTCTGTTTCAAGAGAATCCATACCCACAGTTGGGGTCTCATCGAGAAGGCAGAGAACACTTGAACAAACAGAAGAGCAAGTCTTCCTTTAAGTTTGCTTCGATGATGTCTGACACAAGTTCGCTCAACCTCTAAGGACTTAAGACATACTAAGTCCCAGAACATGACTCTAAACCCCATAAAGCCAGGGCTTTATCGGTACAACCACACCAATTCAGCAGGTACCGTCCAAGTAAAAAAGTCAGGATCCATCGGTTCCACCACAGTCAGCTTTAACCACCGTTGGTACTATTGGTTCTCTCTCTCACATGGAGCCTCCCTTCTCTGACCCTATCAGCATGAATGGATTGGACCCCTTGCATTTCAGGGAGGTCAGATATTTCTGTTACCCTGAAGGGACATCTTTGCTCTTCCTGAGCCTCAGTTTCTCCCATCATTAAAACCGTCTCTCCCTAGGGAGATTGTGACTCCTCTAGGGGATGTTACTGAGGACAGAAACCTATATCCTCTTTCATCTACTGGCAGTGCCTTTCCTCCATTGGACCATTAATGCTGCCATTGGATCTGGACACATTTTTCTCTTCCTCGGTAGAATTGAAACCACCAGAGGAGCTATCATCTCATCCTCCAAGAATGCTAGTCAGAAAGGATATTCAGAGCCTCCTTGTACCATCCTCCACCTCGACATTTACCTTGGGAGTGTTGGTACCCGATGCCTTGGGAACCCCCACAACCTTCTCCTGACGCAGTTTATTGGCCGTACTGGGGAACATGGGACCCGTATGCCAGATATCCACCATGAGGAGGGAGCTGGGATTCTGTCAGTCATGAATCCGATGCTCCAAAATGACGATTGCAGACCGAAACTCAGTTTCCATGTTCTTACCACATCTTTTATAGTTACTGGCTCTCATGTAAGTCTGTGGGTCTTGCTGTGTCATGCTGCCTCCAGGTTCAGTATGGTTGTTAATCACCAGCTAATTGCTGGCATGACTATTTTCTTATTTCTGTACTTTGTCAGTTCCCAGGGTGGCTCCTTCTGTACTTTAGGGTCGTTATCTGCACTTCAGGGTGGTTGATATGCATTCTTCGGCCTTCAGGGTCAGGATGGCAGTTGGCGTTTTCACTTTCTTTTCTGTTAGAGCAGGTTAATTGACATCTTTTTATGGCCCTGCACATATATTCCTTACTCTCTCTCTCTCAGAGAATTCATCAAGATATTTTTAGATTCAGTAATACAAGTTTCAGGAAAGAGTTTACTTCAAGAAACTAACAAGATGGAATCCACTTATGCCACACTAAACAGTACTATACCATTATCATAACAGTAAAGGAAAAATCTATCTCTACCTTGATCTTTCTTATACAATAAAATAGAGTCTACATCTGATTCGTTTGCACAGCTCCTGGGGATGGCTCACAGGCTGCCGTGGAGAGATCTAGACAGCAACATCCACTCCTTCTGACAGGGAAGCTAAATTCCTCGGTTTGTTGGGAAGAAAGGTCTTCACATCCACAAGTCTTCTGTTTCATACAGCGAACTGTCAAGTGCTGTTGGCTAAATATGACTATCTGAACTGTTCCACATTCATAGGCTTTGGAGACAAGCTATCTCAAGAGGACACAGCTCACTTCCAGGCTCTTCCTGAAGAGGGTAAGCTGGGCCACAACTGCATGCCAATCAACAGTTGATGCAGCAGACACATCTTCCAGATTAATGGCAACAGCCGTCGTGATATGTCATGAGTCATGGCTACACACTTCAGGATTTCCCAGGGAGATCCCAAACACCATGGAGGACTCACCCTTCCGTGAAGCCCCCATTTTCCCTGAAAAGACAGATGAGTCCTTAGGTTCTTGCCTTCTGCTCCTTGGGAATATATACACCTACCCAAAAAGAAAGTATTACAGGCAGTCTTGCAAACCTAGACAGGGGACTTGATAGTTTTATCACCAATGATTTTACGACCCTCTTTGTGAGAGACAAAGGATACAGAAGTCTCATTTCCCTGCAACTCCTGTTTCTACAGCACCATCTCAGCTCCATCCCCCACCAAAAAATATTTTTGATGGGCGTTTGAGAGCTGCAAACCATTGATGAAGCCACCCCTATCCAATCCCCACATATCCTTTGGATGTCATTTAGCGCTCTGTTTTCACAACTGGAGTGCTAGAACAGTGGACAAGTGGGAATTTAGTTATCCATTCTCGCTGTGCTATTGAGTTTATTCTCCAAAACTGCCATCCATCTTCAAGGACTATTCTCAGGGAGACAGTGGAATCCCTCCTCCAGCCAGGAGCAATAAAGCAAGTACCTCTTCAACACCAGAAAATGTACTTCCTAGTCCCCAAAAAGAAGGGAAGTTGGAGACCTATCCTGAATCTCCACAATCTCAACCACTTCATTTGAAATTTTAGCTTGCGAATAGTCTCTGTGGCATCAATAATCCCATCTTGGAAAAGGATATTTGGTTTACAGCTCTCGATATGAAGAATGCTTAATTTCACTTGAATATTCACCTTGCCCACAAGCATTTTCTCAGATTCATGGTGGACCCTGACCACTTCCAGTACAGGTGCTTCCCATTCAGCATTCCCACTGCCCTCATGTCTTTACCAAGGTCTTTCTGATGGTAGCAGCTCATTTTAGATAGTAGAGCTTCACCATCTTCTCCTATCTCGATGACTGGCTTCTCATTGCCAGGACATGTCAAGAAGCCTGTGAGTTGACCTCATTAATGCTTCAGTTACTTCTCTCTCTAGAAGTCTCTGAACCTGGAAAAATCAATCCTCACTCCGACACAGACTATGGACTTCACAAGAACCACTTCTAGATTCCGTCATGGTGAGATATTATCTACAACAGGACAGGTTCTGCATCATGAACGACCGGATACACCAGGTTATATGCAAACCTCAAGCTCCAGTGAGAACTTGTCTTTTCCTGCTGGGGCACTTGGCTTCATGCACTTGTTACCCCATTCGTCTCACTCCATCTATGTTTCCTTCAGGTGTGGCTCCACACAATGTATTCACCAACCAAATTCTGCATAAATACTTGATAACCATTCCTTCCAGAGTAACTTAGTGAAAGGATCCTCATCAGGTATGTATGGTGTCCCCTTCGTACAATCCTCACCAGACAAGATGATCATTACAGGCATCACTCTCTTAGGCTGGGGAGGGAGCCCGCATTGACAGCCATATGGCACAGGGTGCTTGGATACCAAGATGCACATAAACCTTCTGGAACTTTGACCAGTCAGAGAAGCTTCAAAGGTTTTTCTGCAACTTATCCAGTTCCACCATGTCCTCATAATGTCAGGCAACATGACAACCCCCCCCTTACACAGTTCCCTAAGGTGACCGCATCTATACAAGATGGATCTCGCCCTTGCTTGTTTGTTGATGTGTCAGGAAACAAATCACCCTGTCAGCAGCTTACATTCCAGGAACTCAGAATGTGTTGGACACCCTTAATAGGCATTTTGTGGTCAATCATGAATGGGAATTGCACATTTCTGTGGTTAACAGAATCTTTGCTTGGTGGCGGACCCCAACCTGGCATCTGTTCTCCTCCCAAATGAACAGGAAATGCAACATCTACTATTCCAGAGGAGCTGTAGGTCTACGTTTTTGGGGAAATGCTCTCCTTCTTCCTATGGTCAGGACATCTGACCCATGTCTTTACTCCCTTACCACTTACGCCTTGAGTCTTACAGAAGATTTGACAGGAAAGGGTATATGTCATCCTCATCACCCTCTATTGGCCCAGACTGTTTTGGTTCCCAAATAGCTAATGAACAGGAGCAGCTAATGGGAGTTTTGTGAGGGAGTTTAGATGGGGAGTGGAAGAATGGGAGGGGAGAGGGGTAGAAACACTTCATTAGCATTCTGTAAACTAAAGACAATAATTCCTCTCTCCCCCTCCCCCCACCCTCTCCAAAATAAAATCCAAACAATAAAAGAAAAAGACAATCCCAGCGATTACAGGCTGGTAAACCTAACTTCATTACCCGGCAACTTGGTTGAAACTATAGTAAAGAACAGAATTATCAGACACACAGATGAATACAGTTTTCTGGGGAAGAGTCAACATAGTTTTTGTAAAGGGGAATCATGCCTCACCAATCCATTAGAATTCTTTGAGGGGATCAATAAGCATGTGGAGAAGGGTGATCCAGTGGATATAGTGTCCTTAGATTTTCAGAAAGCCTTTGAAATGGTCCCTCACCAAAGGTTCTTACACAAAATAAGCAGTCATGGGATAAGAGGGAAGGCCCTCTCCTGGAACAGTAGCTGGTTAAAAGATAGGAAACAGGGTAGGAATAAGTTGTCATTTTTCAGAATGGAGAGAGGTAAAATGGTGGTGTCCTCAGGAGTCTGTACGAGGACTAGTGCTGTTCAACATATTCATAAATAATCTGGGAAAAGGGGTAAACCATGAGGTGGCAAAATTTGCAGATGATACAAAACTACTCAACGTAGCTAAGTCCAAAGCAGACTGCGGAGAGTTACAAAGTGATCTCACAAAACTGGGTGAGTGGGTAACAAAATGGCAGATGAAATTCAATATCGATCAATGCAAAGTATTGCACACTGGAAAACATAATCCCAACTATACATATAAAATGATGGGGTCTAAATTAGCTGTTAACATTCAAGAAAGAGATCTTGGCGTCAGTGTGGATAGTTCTCTGAAAACATCCACTCAATGTGCAGCGGCAGTCAAAAAAGCTAACAATGTAGAGAATCATTGGGAAGGGGATAGATAAGACAGAAAATATATTGCCTTTTTATAAATTCATGGTACACCAATATCGTGAATACTGTGTGTACATCTGGTCACTCCATCTCAAAAAAGTTATATCAGAATTGGGAAAGATACAGAAAAGGGCAACAAAAATAATTAGGGATAGGGAACAGCTTCCATATGAAGCGAGATTAGTAAGACTGGGACTTTTCAGCTTGGAAAAGAGACTACTAAGGGAGGGATGTGATTGAGGTCTATAAAATCAGGACTGGTGTGGAGAAAGTGAATAAGGAAGTGTCATTTACTCCTTCTCATAACACAAGAACTAGGGATCACCAAAGGAAATTAATAGGAAGCAGGTTTAAAACAAACAAAAGGAAGTATTGCTTCACACAACACATAGTGAACCCGTGGAACTCCTTGCCAGAGGATGTTGTGAAGGCCAAGACTATAATGGGATTCACAAAAGAACTAGAGAAGTTCCTGGAGGATAGGTCCATCAATGGCTATTAGGGATTTCTGTTTGCAAGAAGTTGGGCATGGGATCCATCACTTCATTCCTTCTGAAGCACCTGGCATTGGTCACTGTTGGAAGATAGGATACTGGGCTAGATGGACCATTGGTCTGACCCAGTATGGCCATTCTTAAGTTCTTTCTAATGTCATCTCACCCTCTGATCAGCATCCAGTCTTTTCCCAATCTTTTGACCCATGAGAGGGGCAGGGTCAAGCATTCCGATTCTGAAGCACTCCATGCTATGGCTTGGTTTTCAGATGGACATCAATGCTAGAACCTTCCTTCTCTGAAACCTTACAAACCATCCTTAACAGCAGAAAAGAGTCCACTTGGAAATGATATTTAGCCAAGTGGAAGAGTTTCCCATCTGAACATAGCAGAAACACGCATCTCCTGAGTCAGCAGGTAGTCCGAAATAAGGGGAATATCTTTTCCTCAGTTCTATAGGAGTCCACCTGGCATCAGTCAGTGTGTGCCATCCACCATAGGATGGTTATTCAATAACCCATTGACTGACCGATTCTTAAAGGGCCGAAGCAGATCCTTCCCACAGGTAAGGAAAGCATGGGAATTTAAATCTTGTACTTGTCGCACTCACTAAGCCTCCCTTCAAACCATTAGGTTATTACCATTAGTGATAGTTGCATTCCTTTTGACCATCACCTCAGCCAGAAGGGTAGGTAAGTTGGGAGCCCTAACAGCAGATTTGCCATACACTGTATTCTGAAAGGACAAAGTCTCATTACGTTTACCTCTGAAATTCACCCCAAAGTAGTTTGGAGTGTCACATAAACCAGTCAGTCCACTTACCTGTGTCTTTTTGGAACTGTATGCATCTTAGGAGGAGAGGAGACTTCACTCCCTTGATGTAAAATGCACTCTCACTTTCTATTTGCAAAAGACAAAATCAGAAAATCACCTAGACTGGCTCTCGCTATTTCAAAACTAGTCCAAGGTCAAGCTATCCCAGAGACACTCTAAAAGGATCTTGAGCTGCATCCTGCTCTGTTACTTGTCGTTGCATCTTCCTTCCCCTTGTGTGGCGAGAGCTCATTCTGCAAGAGTGCAAACAACTTCAGTGGTATCACTTCAGGAAGTACCAATACTTGATGTTTGCAGGGCACCTACATGGAGTTCCAGCCACACGTTTGAAAGACATGATGGTCCAGTACAGAACTTCTCCTCTGATGCATCCTTTGGGACAGCAGTCGTCCAAATGGCTCTGCAGTCTGCATTCTTGCAGCCACCTCCTTCTTAAATACCGCTTGTCAGTCATCCACACTGGAATACACATAGGTATAGCACTTGAAGAAGAGAGAGTTACTTTCCATATACCAACTGGAAGTTCTTTGGGATGCGTGGTCCATATTTGTATTCCACAATCCAAGCTCCTTTCCCTCTGGTTTGGCTCTTTACTGGATTCATGATAAAGAAGGAACTGGAAAGAGTCAGTCCACTCTGCTATTTATGCCTTTGGTTGTAAACATAAGAAGAGTGAGGATGGACCAATAGATGCTGGTTGCAAGAATTCTCTGACTGGGTGTGGAGCACATGCAAATCCACAGTGGAATACTGACTGATAGGGACTATAGATCTCAAAGAACCTTTCAGTCGCAATAAGATAAGTAACTTCCTCGTGTCCCAGTTTTGCAAACGGAGAAACTGAGCCAAACTGATACATTCATTCAGTGTGTAGGCTAATCATCTAAGAGCTGGGAATAGAATCCAGGTATGCTGACAAAATGTTCTACTGCACATGTTCAGAACATAATTTTCAAAGGATCTTGACTATGTTAAATAAAAACTATTTTTTCCTGGTAAGCAAAGACACTGCTGTTCTAAAGACTGTATGTGCTAAGTCTCAAGTTTCACGCTTCCATTTTTTACTGAAGCTGTTTTTAAAAAGCATGGGAAGATTCTAACTCCCCCCCCTTCCCTCCCACAGTCATAGCAGGTGGAAAAGAATGTTCTCAATCTTCTTTGGTGAGAAACCAACCATTAAAACTTTTGTTTTGGAATAATTTGGAAAGCTATGTTTAGTAAGCGACTGGCATCTGCTGTAGTGAGTGGAGTAGAACAGTCTATTAATGCAGGTTTAGGTTGTGTTCAACAAAAATCAGGCAATGCAGAAGTGAAGGTTTGCACAATAAATATTTACTCAGCCATATTGCACATCCCTTGAATTTTAAGATTATATTAGCAGCCTAGTTAGTAGTTGAAAATATATATGTGAAATATGGGTGTGTTAGAGTTCGCATGAAAAGAATCTTCTATCTTCTGATTATTTTGTAAATCTAAACCTGAACTGTGCACTAAAGTGTAGCCCTTAATGTCATTTTTAATATTCTTTTTGAGGGTGAATTGAAAGAAAATAATAAAGAAAACTCTCCCATTCACCCACTTAGTCTGTCTCCACTGCCTCGTGGGCCTCCTCACCCTCCATGCCAGAGCTAAGGGATGTGCAGGGGAGCTCAAGCCTGCTGAGCAGCTTGCTGACTTTCCACATAGAATCATAGAACCAAAGAAGATCAGGATTGGAAGGGATCTCAGGAGGTCCAACTAGTCTAGTCCAACCCCCTGCTCAAAGTAGGACCAACCCTGACTAAATCATCCCAGCCAGGGCTTTGTCAAGCTGGACCATAAAAATCTCTAAGGATGGAGATTCCACCACCTTGCTAGGTAACCCGTTCCAGTGCTTCACCACCCTCCTAGAGAAAAAGATTTTCCTAATATCCAACCTAGACCTCCCCCACTGCAACTTGAGATCATTGCTCCTTGTTCTGTCATCTTCTACCATTGAGAACAGCCTAGCTCCATTCTCCCTGGAACCCCCTTTCAGGTAGTTAAAGGCTGCTATCTAATCCCCCCTCATTCTTCTCTTCTACAGACTAAACAAGCCCAGTTCCCTCAGCCTCTCCTCGTAAGACATGTGCTCAAAGGCATAAGAGTGAGAGTAATTAATCACTGGAACAGCTTGCCAAGGGTCGTGGTGGATTCTCCATCTCTGACAATTTTTACATCAAGATGGGGTGTGTTTCTACAAGATCTGCTCTAGGAATTGATTTGGGGCAATTATGTGGCCTGTGTCATGCAGATTGTCAAACTAATTGATCACAGTGGTCCCTTCTGGCCTGGGAATCTATGAATCTGACTGTGGACATCCAGCCCCAGGGGACCTTTGCTGAGATTCTGTGCTAAGCCCTTTAGTAATGGAACTGTGCTTCCAGATTCACGGGGGATAGTTTCTCACCTGACTGCTTTAAACTATCAGCTGGACAGGCATGCCACAGGTAGTCCTTTAATACGGTCAGGATGAAAGAGAGGATATTTTGTGGGGATTGAGGCTGGGATTTTCAAACATGGGTGCCTAAAGTTAGGCACTCAAAATCATTATATAGGCACACATGTGACTTGATTTTCAGATCCCTTTTACATCATTTGGTATGCAGGCTGTTTAGCACCTCCGGCAATGAGGTCACATGTTTAGGTGCTTAAAATATGGATTTAAATGCCTTACTCTAAGCACTCTTATTAGCAGATTTTGACCTGAGATTTCATCAGCTTTTAATGTAGGCAATCAGTGTTCAGAAACTTAGGACGTGTGATGTCATAATTGGTAATACAGGAATGGAACATCCTAAATGCCATCTGCTGTTTCTACACCAGGTAACCTCTCCTTGAGAAAAAACTGCTTAGAATGTTGTCCATTCCTTGTGATATGGATTGTAGATCTTTATCATTATAAATGATGTGCTCATTTATCTCTCTTTTTATATTGTGAGTGATGTGGACACGAATGCTCATAGAAACAAAATGTGTGAAAATCCAACTATATGGAAAAAGTTACATGAAGTAGCTTTATCCTTTCATATAAATCTACATTAATGTCAATTTATAAGCTTGAGGTGGTGGTAGCACTCAGGATCTTTCAGGACCAAAACCCTTTCAATACATTTATTGAAGGTTTAGGGCTACATTTAATAATATGATTGGTGGTAGAAATATGATTTCCACATCAGCAAATTTAACAGTGGTTTTACTTGCAATTGAATTAAGCTGATTTTCTTTTACTTTTATCTCAGCTGTGCCCTCAGACCTGATGAAAGAATTTAACTCTAGACATTTTAGAATTAGAGATTCAACCACCTAGTACTGAAATTTAATCTAAAAATCTTTAAATGGGGCAGGGGATGAAGTTTTTCTATGCCCCTTTGAAGTCTAGCAATCCAGCCAGCATCTGTCTTGCTTAGTTATAGCCAAAGTTTGTAAAGTTTGGATTATGGGTTCATCTGCTTAAGCATCTCAAACTAGTTGGCACTCAAATTATAGGAATCCTTCTAGAAGCACGACAGTGCAGCTCACTCCCCTTCCTCACACAACACTTCCTCTCCTCACCCACGTGCCCTGGCTAGCCTGTCCCACCACTATTTTCAGTACTCTCAGCGTGTGGGAGAAGCTTAGTGGTTTTCTTTCCATTAGTGGTTTCTGGGAAACCTGTTCTGTTCTTCCTCTCATCCTACTGGAGGTAACTTCTGAGCATAGGACATCTTCCCAACTCCCTGTTTTTCAGCCTGGGGCCTAGAACCACTCTGCAGATTCCACGGTTTCTAGCATTTTAAAGCACTCGGTTTCTGAGATGCCCTAGGTTCACTGGGGTATTTATAAATTTATTAACTTGTCATCTGTCTTTTGGTTTTAGTAGTTTTTTTTAATGTTCTGGAGTAAATAGCCTGCCAATATCTACTGCAAGTAAAACTCCTTGCTGAGAAAGATGAAGGCCCTTAACCAGAAGCTGTTAGGGTACCTTCGACATGTGTCCTGATCATTATCCAATAGGTCTAGATGGAAATTGCTCTGAATAAATTCCTTTAAATTGCCCCCCTTGATGATGCATTTGTGATAGGCCGTATCAGGGAAAGACACCACAGGAAATTCAGCTCTTCCTGTCAGAGAGCCATCCAATCCATGCATCCTTGTGAAAGAAATACAGAGCTCTGTTTCTGATACCCACAAGGGTGGAGGCTTTAAGGTCTGAGACCTTATATTTCTAGGAAAAAATCCTCTCTCCTCACAGGAAGAAAACTGACTTTGGGCTCTTGACTTTGCAAATGTCTGCTTCTCAGATTTCTAATATCAAAACAATACTAACAGTTCCCAGACTGGGGTCTCTATCCACCATGACCCCCTATGGTGTTTGAGTCACTGTTTCCTAGGATAATCAACTAAATGTGAGCTGAGCTCCCAGTGCAATACTGTAGTCAAAAGTGCTAATGTGACCCTGAGAGATATAAAGGGGACTATCGTATAGTCATTTTGTCTGTATTTGGCATTAGTGTGACTAGTATTGATATACTGTGTCCATTTCTGGTGTCCACAATTCAAGAAGAATATTGAAAAATCAGAGAGCATTCAGAAAAACGTCATGATGATTAAAAAATGGAAAACATGTCTTAAAGTGAAAGACCTGAGAAGGTGGGGGAGAGGGGAACTTGATCAATCTATAAGTACCGATACAGTGAACAGAAATTTAATAATAGAAGGATGTTTGATCTGTCAGACAAAGGTATAACAAGATCCAGTGGCTGGAAGTTGAAGCTAGACAAATCAGACTAAAAATGAGGCATACATTTCTCACAGTGATGGTAGTTAGCCATGGGAACAACTTACCCTGGTTTGTGCAGATTCTCCATCACAAGAAATCTTTCAATAGAGATTTGATGCTTTTCTAATGGATATGCCCCAGTTCAGTGGTTCTCAACCCATGGGACGCCTGTGGCCTAATCAGCACACAGCTGCAACCCATGTCATATCCTCAGGGTCATACAGGTAGTAAGTATTGAATGTGGCCCACAATGGTAAATAGGGTGAAAGCTACTGTCCTAGTTCAACTTCACCTGTGGGACTTGAAGCAGGAATTAATTCAGGGCAGTCCTATGACCTCTGTTATGCAGGTGATCAGTCTAGATGATCTTAATGGTCCCTTCTGGCCTTACAAAAATAAATAAATTAATTAAAATGATGTATTCCCTGTATTGCCTTTTGGGTTGGCGTTTATGCTACATAGATCTTACAGAAAGTATGGTTGTGACCATGTACTTATCTGGATCAAAGAGAGATGTTTGGAAGGGCAACCAGTGCTACCATTGTGCTACCGAAATCACTATCATTCAAGATGAGCTACCCAA
This sequence comes from Emydura macquarii macquarii, assembly GCF_026122565.2. Taxonomy (NCBI): domain Eukaryota; kingdom Metazoa; phylum Chordata; order Testudines; family Chelidae; genus Emydura; species Emydura macquarii. The sequence continues at coordinate 746,658 of NW_027133671.1, forward strand.
AGTCTCCGTTTGTCTCCCCAGAGCCCATTTAAATAAATTTGAGCCCTGGTAGGCATCGCTTTACTCAAAAGACTTGCTCCAGAAAAGGAGCCTGGATGCAGTGGTCCTCCAAAGTTAGCAGATACCTTAGTGCAAATGTTTAGAGACCTGCAAATCCATGGATATCTGCTTTATATCCATGGTTACCTGCATCCACGGATTTGGTTGTGTCATTTCCCCTCTTTGCAGATCGGATATTTTTGTATCCGTGCAGAGCTCTAACAGTGAGATAAGGTGCTTGTACAGATATGAATGCATATAAAAGGTGGCGTGCAGGTTGTGGGTTGGATACAAGTTAATTATCGTGGAGTAGATGCGGATCCAAATTTTTGCATCTGCACAGGGCTTTACAGATGTTAACCCTGAGGGCCCCAACAGTGGTGATACATGATGGCATGCTTCTGTGAGAGAACCCTTAGTTGAAGCTGTTAGTGGCATCAAACCACATAAAGTAGAAGAAAAAGATTCAGACGCTGAACAAAAGGATGAAATGGCATGGCTTGGAGGCATAGTTATATGCCAAGAATTAATTATTGAAAAGATCTGACTCTGATCCAGAAATCCCTGTAGCAGTGGCTTAAGGCCACTAACCCTAAAATCTCTGCAGTGTCCCCTACGGTGAATAAAAGTGCTGGCAAGCAAAATGAATGCCTGCAAAGGGTTGGTATGGGACTGAATGAAGATTTCTTTCCTTGAAGTCTGAGCTCACAAGAGGTTGCAGCAGCTGTTAAGAAAAACAGAAGAAACGGGGAAAAGGCATTTGGATACTCAGAGGAGAAATGGAATAAATCCTCACCCCATGGTGAGGACTCCAAAAGACAAAGGAGGAGAGCTTCCTCTTTTTGAAAGTGAGAAGCTTGGCCTACTGTGTGGACATAGGGGGGTGGGGGAGGGCTGAATCTGGACAGGGATCACGAGCAGCCTTGGGCAGTGATTATGCAGCTCTATAATTCTGTAGCTAAACTAAAGATCTTGGAAACCCCGCAAATATGCAATACTGTGGGAAGCCTGAAAGGTGAGATTTAATGAGAATGGAAAATTAGTCCAGGGAGGGGCTCAGTTGGCCTGAGGAGAATATTGAATATCATGAAAAGCTTACATGATCACTTTAGATGTAATAAGGGCTTGGTAAAAAGACTGTTCAGCTGCACAGAGCACAGCTTGAAATGAAGGTCAGGCAGATTCAAAACATAAAGGAAGTCAGCATGCTGGGTTTCCCTCCCCCCACGTAATGTTCTACTCTGTGGTGATTAGTGAGTTATGTTTGCAGAGCAGGGCTGAGTCTGTGCAAGGGGAAACAGAAGGAAGTATTTTCATTCTCCAAAAAGTGTATGCTCTATGTGGCCAAGTGGAAATAAAGCAAACATTGAAGAGAGCAGAACAATGTTTCAGGGCAAATTTCCCCAGCCTTGAAAATAAATGACTCCAAGTTTTGCTATTCAAATAGCAGCAGGACACAAGTGTTCTGACACTGGATTCCACTGGCATTCTCTTAGTGTAACATAGTCCTGAGCCATAGGAAATCTTTAAAAGTGTAACTTCAGCATTGTCGAGAAGGTTGACATATTTAGTTGTCTATACATATGCTAACCAGGCTGAGCTAGTGTAACTATAGTTATTTAAAATCCTTAATTATTCCCAAATTAGTATGAGGAATAGAGTTGGCGACTGCTCTGAAGAATATTGCTAGATCTCATATATTCATTCCGGATCAGGTTTTTGAATGAGCCTGAAGCAGAACTTCCATGAAAGGTGGAAAACTCTTACTCCCTGAAGGCTAGATTGTGCCCTGCCCTTACATAGCCATGCGGGGGCATAGGAGAAAGGAAGGGCCCAGCCACATTAGCAGCTGGAGTACTAATGGGTGTCCAGGGACTACAGCCTGGATCCTTCCTTCCCTCCCCCCCAAGGAGCTACTGAGTGGTGAATGGATGCAGCCATGGCTTCAGGTGCTTGCACATGGGTTAGTGGAGCTGGCTGGCTTCATGAGGGCAAATATTCTCCCCCCTTTAAAGGGAGGTAGTGAATCATTGCTGAGGTGATCCAGGCAGCATTGTTCAGAGTGCCTCCCAGTGCTGGGATGGTGGGCCTGTGATAAAAGCACAGTCTAGCCTTTAGAAGGCACTTGTCTCCTCTGCACACACGCACTTAGGAGATAAGCCACTTTGTGAGAAGCACATTGAACTGCATCTCTTCAAGGTACGATATTTATATTACAGTACAGTGCATAGAAGCCCTAATCAGGATGAAGATTTGTTCTACTAGACTCTGCACAAAATTAAGCACGGGCCATGTCCTGGAGAGCTTCGTCTAAAAAGATAGGGGGCAATGGAGACAGGTGTATACAGTTTTTATATTCAACTTTTCCACCTGTCCTCAGCCTAGCCATCGTATGTTGACTGGATTTTTACTGGTAGTGTGGGAAAAGTAGATCTGGAGAAGAGACTGCCACCTTCTCCTTCAAATCGCATGGATCTGTTCAGGAAAAGCATTCCAGGCATGTAAGGGACAGCTTGAAGGAAGGCACAGAGAGATTTGTTTAGAGTGACCGGATAGCAAGTGTGAAAAATCGGGACACTCTTTTCGGGTGGGGAGGTAAGGCATAGTTGTCTATATAAGACAAAGCCTCTAATGTTGGGACGTCAGGTCTCCCTAGCTTTGTTTGAAGAGCAGACATGGGCTGGCATTGCTGATGCGGTTAAGGAGCAGGGTGGTGACAGGACAAGAGCTGAGTTGTGAATGGCCTTGAAGATGATGACAGGTAGCTTGGACTCCTATCTGATATGTGGAGTTCCATTGCTTTGTCCCAGCTTGAACAGTAGCAGGTAACTCAGATGCTGACAGTTTCTATCATCCAGATTTGACAGTGTCCAAAGAAACAAGACTTCAGAGTGAACTTCTCTCTTCCTCCAGCACCTCTCAACTGGACAGAGTATAGAAATGCTGTTTCAGGGATGAAGCTGACTGCTACTGATCCATTCTGGACCAACCTCATCTAATCACCAGTGGCCTTTCTCATGTGGACTAGGACCTTACTTCACAAAGAGCACCATCACAGTCAGTGGGATAACATGTGGAGCAAGGTGCTACCCTGTGTGAGAGAGGGCATCGGAATCTGACCATATAGTATGTTCGTAGCAAACTGATTCAGTATAAACAGCTGTAGAACTGAGCATTTCAGGATCAACTGTCCAAGGCCAATAAATACATAACTAACATGCAAGCTATAGTGGAGGGACATGGGCAAAGAACGACTTTTTTTTTATGCCTAGAGAATCCAATATCTGGCCTTTGCTTTATCGCATATTTGGAGAAAATTAATTTCTATTTGATATTACACTAAATGAGGCAAGATTAAGCATTATAGAAACTCAGTCACTTTTGCCCTCCATTACAATCAAAATAGCTACTCTGTTTTTCTGCTTTTATTTCATGGTGCTTGGCTGCTGTATTCTGAATCACATATCATTCCTTTTTTAACTTTAAATCTTTTTTTCCCTTCTCCTTTGCCAATCTTGGTAGGAACTTATTTAGGTAAGTAACTTACAATTTTAACACTGTTATATGCCCAACAGACTTTTATAAGAAACCATTAGTCTAGTATAGGTGCTATTTGGTATAATCTAATCCTATTCTGCTAATGGCACTTCTGTACGTACACTCCTACAAGTTCACCCACTGTTTTAAGGTGGGTTTTAAGTTTTAAGGTGATGTTCATCTGGCAATCTGCACACAGCTCCAACAATGCACAATACTAGCGCTAGTTTCTCAGCAGTTAGAGTAGTCTATAACTTTCATGATTTATTTATGAAAATGGTGTGGGTATGCGTGTGTGTGTATACACACACACACACACACACACACGCACACAAATTCTATCACTATTTTAAAGTTAAGCTTGAAGTTCACTTAGCAACTTGAAAATGAAGTCTGTTTCCTTATCATAAAATATTTACTCTGCCATGTGCACACACTAGTTTGTTGTGGTTTGCTCATGAATGCGGGGCTGCTGATACATTTTGTTGTTGAACAGAGCAGGATCCCTGAAAATACTTTTTTGTTGTTTTTTGGTGGCAGGGAGAGGGAGAAAATAGATGTAAAACATCACATGGACTTTGAAAACAAATCTATGTATTTTAAAAGGTAGTCTAGATTTTAAATTTTCTAGTCTTGAGAATGTATCTCTCTGTACATCTGTTTATCAGAGCTACATTTCGGAATGACTTTTCATACTGCATGTTTTGCATGATAGCTCTCTTCAGCAAAGGGAAATAAAACATTTGAAGATTAACTTCTTGCTGTGCTGATTGACCAAAAGAGGTTCTTGGGTCTTTGGGAGGTGGATGTGCATTTTGGGAGAGCAAACTTTTGTGCCTTGGGGGGGTGACCATGCTTCATCATTGGGGAGGGAGTTAAATGTTTTATGTGCTATTAAATCAGGCCATCCCAAGTTTGCCCTAAATGGTTGGGTGCTGGACTGTGGGTTCCCTTGGAACTCAGTCGGTGCTTCAGAGGTTGGTTGTGAGGAGCTATAATAGAGCTGCTGGTAGAGGAAAGGGATTCAGGTGAAGGTTATGTGGTGCTGAGGTCAAGTTTGCATAAAATGAGGTAAGAGAGGTGTAGCAAGGCTTAGAGAGTGCTAGTTACATGAACAGCTGACTGGCAGATGGGGAGGTACCCACTTTCTATTCTGCAGCTTCCTGACTTTGGCCTTTGCTGGAAGGTCCCCCCCCCCCTTTGCCAGGCACCCCGCTGTGAATGAATACTTCCCAGAGACCAAGCTGGGGGGGGGATCTGGGTCTCCCACCTCTGGCAGTGACTGGAGTGCATTTTGTGGTGGTGCTGAGGAAGGAGATTGCGCTTCTGAAATGGGAGTAGGCAAGTTGCGGGGGAGAGTTATGATGCTACCACTGTGGCATGGCAAGGTCTCGCTGGACTCCATGTCAATTAGAGCATGCATGTCTGTGACCTTGCAGATTTCCCCAGGAAATCAGCCACTCTAGCAAGCTTCCTCGGTAGTGTGCCAGAAGCTAGAGACCCCTCTCTTATGCTATTCTGTGGCCCCAGCACAATGGCTCCTGCAGGAGATGCAGATTTCAGTGTTCGTTGGAGTCATGAGCTCCCTCAGGTCAGGTATTCATTGGATTCATTTTTAAAAAGGAGGGGGGGTTGGTGTATAAAAAGCAATGTTTTTGTGTTTTATTTCGGAGATCTAATCTAGGTTTTAAACTTGCCTTTATCTGATTGGAGTAATTAAATAGAAATGGAGTTTAGCTGCAGTGAAATTGAAATTCTGTTACATTGCCTCTCCTGGATCGCCTTGGGAGGAAGTCTATTCCTCGGCAGCTCTGACATTCTAAGATTGGCCAATCATAAGACCGTGTTAACCCACTGTGACTACTCCCTGTGAAGCAAGCTTTCCTCCGGAATAGGTCTTGTGCCAGAGAGCAAAGGTTTGAGGCCTTGTCCGCCATTCAAGAGCTAAGACATACTTTGAGGGTGTCATGCACTGTCCTGTAATATAGTTGCTTGCTCTATAGTCATTTCAATAATGCTCCAGAGTCATTTTTGGTTAAGGAATTCTAGGTTACCTGCGGAAGTGCAGTCAAAAGTTCTTGACTTAATTTGACCTTTTGAAGTTCCTCTGTTGTTCATATTTATTATACTATGAGGCTTTAGGAAAATTGCAAGGCAGTAGACACTCTCCAGGGCTATGGGTTTTTTCATATTGTTCTGTGGAAATAAATCCTAATCTTTGAGATTTCAGAAAGCATCTTAGTTTCCGTAGCCATCTGCCTTGTAGCTTTCATCCCCAAAAGGAGGAAAAATCTGGTTAGTCAGGAGAAGCTTATGGCCTTTCTCCTCAGTTTTGGATCTGTCATTGAATATCTCTTAGAAGCATGACTTGAAAGCATGCCTGAGGAACTTGAAATAAATGCTGTATTTTCTGGAGTTTCTCTGCCTTTGGGGGACAGTCAACCCAATATTTTCAGTCATGGCAGTCTATACATTCACAGGTCATCAAAAAGGGATATCCCAGGCTCCTTTCCTGGTCCCTTTTCAGGGATCCCTGTAATGAGACACTGCTAAGAGAGAAATTTTCCTTTTAAATATAGAGAGCTGTAGAAGGGGTGCCAGAGCCCTCTGGAGTTTTATTCCTAATATGTACTTAGACCTAAGAGGTTTATGTGTGCGTGTCTGTTTGTTGAGGGAGAAGGGTGTCTGTATTCCATTTTCAATCCCTGAAAAATTGAACAGCAGTTTAGGAAAGATCGTGTATCTCCAAGGCAATTATCATTCCTTCCCCAAACTCTCAGGTCTGGTTCATGAGCTTCAAGATGTATACTTCTACCTCTTGATAATGAGAAATCACCAAAAGTATGTCTGGTTCAAGCTAGGAATCTGTCACTACCAGTACAAAGTATTTTCCTTTGGCCTGGCAGCAGCTCTGAGAGTATATTTGGAATATGATATAGCTGTGGCACTGTATCTCTTTTACTGCCATGTGATAACTATTGGTAAATGGTGTATTTTAAATGGCCAGCCATTATTTCTGATGTAATTTTCTGTCATAACACACTTAGTTTTTTAGATGGCTTTTCCTGTATTCTTTCTTGTCTTGTACATTCCAGGTGTATACATTTGTTGAAAGGGAACAATCTCAAATAGTGAAAGATTAGTATATTACCTACATGCATCTTAACATCAAACATAATGTAATAGTAAGACTATAAAAATTGCTTTGAAAAATTTATCTATTTTATATTGCTGAGTTGTGGATCAGAAAAATAATCAACTACAACTGTGGGTTCCTTTTGCCCGGAAGGAGCAGTTTACTATTGAGGTTGGGTCCAGATGTTTAACAGAATTTTGTGTTTTTGCTACTATTGTCTATGGACTTGAGGCACAAGCTCTTGGAACCAGTAGTAATTTCTGCCCTGCTTTCACCTCTGAGTCTTGCTTTTGTCACACTCAACATGTGACAATTGTCTCCTCACCATGGAGGATCGGTATTAATCATGATTTTGGAACTGGGAGTAGCCTTGCTACTGACTACTACCTTGGCCCCAGTAGCGATCTCTCTTCTCTGAATGGAAATCCTTTGACACAAGTTGCTCCTGTGGCCTTTGTTTTCCTTGGCATCAAGCATATTGAGCCTTGTGCCTTCCATCCACAGAGCTCAAATTTTTTCACAAACATCGGTTAGTTAAAGCTCTCAATACCCTGTGAGCAAGGACGGTATTATCCTCGTTTTATAGAAAGGGGAACTGACACATGCCCACAGTTACACGACGGATAAAATTGCCAAGCAGTGACTAGAACTCAGCTCTCCTGACTTCGTCTCATGTTGCAACCTAATGTCCATGTTCCATCCGATAGCTGTGTTGAGCTCCTTGTCTATCTCAAATGGCTATTCCTGCTACTACTGCCTTTTGAATGTGGCTGCTGCTCTTCCCTTAAAGGTGTGAATCTATTTTCTGGAGACTTTTACATTCCCTTCACCAACTGAGCTACTTCCTGATACTGGATGTATCATTGACTGACCTCTCCGTCATCAGGGAGACAAGGTGGATGAGGCAATATATTATATTAGACCAACTTCTGTTGGTTGAAGGTACAAGCTTTTGAGCTACACAGAGCTCTTCCTTGGGTCCAGGGTCACCTACCTTGTCTCTTTAATATCATGGGACCCCAACACAGCTACAGCAATACTGCAAATAATCTTCATTAGATGATCTTCAGCTCTGTGTGGATGTTTGAGCACCGAAGTACTAGAAAATGAAGCCATGTGTGAATGTGTGTGTTTGTTTTCATATGCTGGTAGCTACTTATATCTGCCCTTTTGCAGACAGGTGCACTGTTACCGTATGTAATGCAAACTACTGATTTTAATACAATATTACAGTTGAAACCACTGAAGCACTCAAAAATAGGAAAGTCCAACAGTTGTATTTTTCCCCCTGAAACATTAACTTGGCCTTGTTGTATAGCCGATATGTTTTACTGGTGTACTTGCTGAGTATTTTAGCGTTTGTTATACAAAGGAATCTTCAGACATAGCCAGTTTTGATGTAGGCCATCTGTCTGACGATTATGGTCAGAATCTTTTAAAGCAGGAGCTGTGCGTGTGCATGAATTGTTGCTGAATTCTCAAATAGCAGCAGGGACTTTGCTCAAACATTTTTTTAAAATAAAAGTCAAAGACCAAATGAGGAAAAGCTCAGGCTAAGAGGATAATGTTTAGGAAAGTTGTGAGTGTGAAAGCAGGGTGATGATGCAAACCCATTTTGTAGCCAATGAAGGCACACTGGTAGTTGCTTCTTACAATACATATTCTCTTTATGTCTGGAGCAATTCCTTTCTGGGCTATAAAAGGGGCCCAGAGACACTCGTGCACTGCAATTGATGAAATGTGATTGATTGTTTTGGGAATGTGCACGCCAGTACAAATTAACTGACGTAGGACGATTTTTAATGTTACCTAGCTGAGCATAAAATAGTAAAAAGGTGGCAATGGAAAAGACTTATTAAGTTACCTAAGCCATTCCCTGCCAGACTTTTGCTGCAGCTTTATACCAGCACTTCATTCTCTTACATACTGAAAAAACTTGTACATGTCCAGTAATATTCCTCTTTCTTTAGAACTGTGGTTCAGTTTACACACTTGCTCTGCACCTAAAACATGGGCCTTTTGCAATGTGATGGAATATCTAATAATGTTACTAGACTACCACTTACTATATCAGATCACTGTGCCTGATGCTTTCCAGTACTGTTACTGGAGTACCACCTTGTGTGTGATGGAGAGGTTTGCTGAGCTCTATGACTGTCAGAGCTAAGATACTGGAAGCCTTTACTTGTGGCAGATTTTTATGGACTGAACAGTTCAATAGATATGATCTGATTGTACATCCAGAAGATAAAATCCAAAAGGAGTAGTTCCCTGGATTTTCCTGGATGTTGACAGTTTTTACTCTTTGCTCCCTTGATGTGCAAAACCCTCTTTCCCTTTAAGTCCATCATAAAATTTGAAAACTGGGGATTTTTCCAAGTAATTGAGAAGTAGTTTCTATATCTGAAAGTGGGGATTTGATTTTGATTGTGATGGTGGTTTCCTATGTATTGTCTAGTAAGGTAGGAGTGAATGGAGAATAAAATGAGTAGCATATTTTAACTTTTTGGCCTTGTTTTTTAGATTGTGTTGTTAGGGAGGCTATCTTCTCAGTTATCCCTCTAGGAGGGGGAGATATTAGGGTGGTAGAAAACTGCTACATCAGAAAACCAACCCAAATGCAAACATAGCTGTGTTTGTTTGATTTTTTTTTTTTTTTTTTGGTATTTTTTTCTGTCTTGGAAAATCACTGCTGTCTTACGAGCTCTATTCTCTTTCCTGTTTGTTAGGTCTGCCTAACCACGGACAAACCAGACAAATGGTAAGAGAATGTTCATTTAAACCAAAAACGGGAAAAAGAAAACAACAAAACAAAACACCCAAACTGTAACTCTCTCTAGATAGATTACCCCTTTAAAGCTTAGTTATTTCACTTCTGCCTTTGCTGTTCACAGCTATTCAGACTTTATCAATTTTTTTTTTTCAATTATCCAGGATGGTTCTATGTATGGAAAACAGATCTAGGCGTTTAAATGAAAAAGACACAATGCAGTCTGTATCAATGAAATTCTGTTTTGAATGGAACATTTTGGGTGTCCACTCAGATGGAAATCAAGAGAGTGGCTGTTTACAGCAAAGCCTCGACAAGCATTTTAGATGGAATGTGTTTCATTGAAGCAGGAAGGAAGGCATTTTGTTTGGAAAATGGTTTATTTTTTTTTTTTTTTTTTTTTTTTTGGAAAGTTGGTGTGCAAGTTGTCTGCCGAGAATGTGTGTGTTTTTAAAAGTAAAAAAATCATCTTTGCCTTTCATCCGTTATGCTGAGAGCTTTATCAGGGGACAGAAGCAAATAGCCAGTCTGAACGATGGGTCTCTGGCAAAGTGATTTTCATGGACTGCTCCTGGGGTGCACTTCACCCCTTTGCAGAGGGCAAACACAAAGAGGCGGCGCCACTTTAAGCCATGAAAATGGGATTTAATGGCCCTTGTTCTGGGTCTCTTCATAGGGAAGAATTTTTCACCCTGGAATTTTTGCTGCAAAACACCCTCATAGTGTTGCCATCATAGAATTTGCCCTGTTTGGTAAATTGCCACAATGTACTAGTGTGAATGGAGGCACTCAGAAATTAGTAAATCTGCAGCAGGTCTGAATGACAGCTATTGAATAATGACTGAGTATTATCAAATCTAATGCTTCTGTCTTGGGTAGAGTATAATATCTTATGGCCAGGATGTAACATTGTCATGCTATTCTAGTTGTAAGATCATGTTGTTTGTCACATTAGCATTTGATAAGAACTGGTGAATTTTTAATTGAATTCAGTTTCACCTCTTACTGCAGAGGAGACTGGCTACTTGTTTGTGTCTACTGTGTAAACCAACTCACAATCTAGTGGGAGAAATCTAAGAAATGGCCATACCTCCATCACCTGTAGGGATAAGAATGTTGAATTATCTTGCTTCTCTGCCTATTTGATAAAATGTTCTACTGAAAAGGAAAGGTCCACGTTTCAGGATGTACCAGTTGAACTGATTACCCTGTTTGGGGAGAGAAAAGGCAGACTCCAAGCATAGTTCCTCCTCTCTTCCAAACGTTTCTGAGAACTTTCACTGAGTCGTTCAGACTCTTAACACACTGCAGAAAATATTCTTCCCACCACAACGAGAAGGACAATTCTTCAGAAATCTGGCAACACCATATTTCAATCATTGTTCCCCAAACCACAAAAGTAAATGCTGAATTTGTGAAAGTATCTTGGTGGCTTGCTTTGATGCCAGTATTGTCTAAAATACAAAGGAGGCAGAAAAACTGAGAGAAAGTAGTCTATGCCATTTATAGAATATAACTGAGGGAGCTGCTCCCTGTTTTCAAGGAGTTAAGAAGGGAAAGGATTTAGCTCTTTTGCAGAGTTGTATTTGCTGAGAGAGAAGAGTAGGAAAATATATCCAACCTAAAGCAGCCAATGGCATTTACATTAGAGCAGGCTGAAAATTTTGTCACATCTTTTTTTGAGAGAAAATTAGATTTTTTGACTAAATGAAATTCTCACAAAGTATCTGCTTTCTGCAGAAAATTTAAATGATTTGCCCCAAAAAACCCAAACCCCTCACATCCCCTCCGTCCCCCACCCCTAAAAATATTTCAGTTTGGCTATGTTGCCACACTGCCTCTTGGGAATTGACGTTTGGGTGCTTTATGTTTGCATTCTCCTGTAGGGCTTCCCAGCCAGACTACATCTCCCATGATGCACCATGGCCAGAGACTCTCATGGTACACTACTTCCCCTCTTCAAGAGGGGTGACCATGGTGCATTGTGGCAGTTGTAGTCCTCCATGAGGTGCTGGGGCCGAATTTCCTAATCAGACTTTTTGTATTTTGGTCAGAATTTTTCAGGATTCCAATTTTCCCCCCAAAATCAAAATTTTCCATGGAAAACTTAGTTTTCACAAACTTATTTTTGTTTTCATCAACATTTTCTTTACATCTCTAGAAAATTTTCTGAACAGTTCTAATTTGCATATTTCAGAGCCTGATTCTGCTGATGAGCTCTGTTAATTTCAGTGGGATTACTCTAAATAGTACTTAGTTTGAGTACAGGTGGCAGAACTGGGCCCCAAGTGATGGAGGACAACCATACTTCAGTAGTTTTAATTCCTTGCATGCCCTCACCTGCATCTTTATAAAGGTAGACTTACAACTTTCAATGGAGTGGCAGTGGCTAACTTCATAAAGCAAGTTCAGTATCAGTGGGGGCATCAAAATAAGACAAATGTCAGTGAGACCTTCTGATGACCACCTTTAAAGTTTGCTATTTTAGCTTTTTCAAAAGCATCTTTAACTATATATTGCCCTTCTTAAAAATTAACCTCAAGGCAAAAGGGATGTGGGTGAGTGTGAGAGCTCAGTATAACCTTGGAACCAGATTTTTATGTTTTACTGGTTGTAAATCTAGATTTCATTCTCCTGGAATTTAATGGAATTACTCCAGATTTACAGCAGTGTGACTGAGAGCTTCATCCTGCACTCAGTCTTCCAAACTTGACAGGATCCTTCTGTGTACAAATGTTGGTTTACTGGCCTTGCTTTGTATTGTTTGTTAGAGTACTATCCTGTCCTAAACCTCTAGTACTAGTGGCCAGTTGCTTTTTCATGAAATTTACATTTACTCCTAGGCAGGCGGGGGAGAACTTGCAGTGAACTTTTAAAATCTGATTTGGCAGCTTTAAATCCTTCTCTCCTCTTGTTTAATTGTTTGTCTCATGCCACCATGGATTAGCTGCAGTCCATAATTTTACTTCTTTATATATTGTTAGGGACCAAGCCGAAACTTGCTGCTCAATGGGAAATCATACCCAACAAAAGTCCGATTAATTCGTGGTGGATCCATGCCTCCGGTGAAAAGGAGGAGGATGAACTGGATTGATGCGCCAGATGATGTGTTTTATCTGGCCACTGAGGAAACCAGGTAGGGAATATATGTCAATCCAGGGATTCTTACTGTGTGTGACTCCTTTTGGTTTCTACTTCTCATGTGTCACCCGCAGCACTATTTATGCACACTGATGACATTTGTATGATTGCTCAGAAATTCTCTTCACCAGGCCTGGTGTTTAAAAGGAATGGGCCCCTGGCCAACTGTATGCCACTGCAGTACACCACGTAAAGTGGATTCGTAGGGACATAAGACTTGAAGAGATCTCCTGGGTCATCAAATCCAGTCCTTTGCTTAGCAGGCAACTCATTATATAATCCCATTCATAAATTTATCAAGCTCCATCTTAAAACTGCTTGGGCAGTTTGCCTTTACTCCTCCTACTCTAAACCTTCTTCTCTCTGGAATCGAAAATTGCACCTATGAGCTCTTGATTTGAACTGGAGCAAGTGTGGATTTCTCTCTGATTTTGTGGCCCAATGAGGTGAAGAGCTTTAGGATTTCTTGGATTGAGTTGGTCACCTGCTGGACTGATCTTCACTGAATCAGCTAGTAGTTGAGGCAAGGGTTTCTCTGCCTCTTTAGGGGAACTGCCATGATTGCCAAACTTTTGGTGAATACCGTTGGTGTTGCAGAAAGAGCAAAGGGTAGGAGCCTGTACTGGAAATAACATGTTCTTACCAGGAATCTGAGGTGTTCCCTGTTGGCTGACTAAATGGATGCTTGTAAATAAGCATTTTGCAGGTAGAAAGCCACAAATCAGTCGTGAGGATCTAAGGAGGGAATCGTGGAGGCTAGAGTCATTGACACTAGTGGAGTCCTGAGTTTGAAACAATGGATGAATTGGAGATGTCAAAGAACCAGAATGGGATACAGCCTTCTTTCTTCATTGGAATGAGAAAATATCGTGAATAAAATTCCCTGACACTGAACTCTCTGGGCACCTTCTCCACTGCTCTCAGGTGTTGAAGGGAGTCCATTTCTTGTGTTAACAGTATCTTGTGAGAAGGGTCCGTGAAAAGGAACAGGGGAAGTAGGGGGAGAAAGGGTCTGAAGAGACTGGGACTGAATTAGAATACTGCTTCTTCACAAGCACCAGGACCCAGTGTCCCAGGTGATTACAGTCCAGGCTTCCTGAAAATATGAGGGGATTGCCAAAGGAGCAGAGGTGGAAAGGAAAATATCCTCTGGCACTTCTGTCAGGCTCTTCACCTTGGCGTCAAATCTGTGGCCTCAGGGAAGCACCAGACTGGCGGGAGGTCACCTTCAGTGGAATCTTTTCTGTACAATTCATGTTGTATTCAATGGCCAGAAGGGGAGAACGTGTAGAAAAACAAGTGATATTTCAGAAATACCAGGTTTTGGATACCAAATCAAAATGAGTTGGTTTGGAATGAAAACTTCAATTTGAGTCATTTTCCCATGAAAAATTTTGAATTTAAAATGTATTGTAGGAAGAAAATGTTTTTGTGACCAAATTTATAATGAATTTTCTGTACTTAAAAATATGGGAATCTCCCTTTACCAATGGGATAAAACCCTTGGATGAAATCCTGGCTCCATTGACATCAATGGCAAAACTTCTGTTGGAATTGATCAGGTTTTCACCTCTTGTTTCTAGCCCTAGCAGAGTACAAGATACCAAACTTCCAGGTAATTACATTTTGACACATAGGAAAGCTGTTACAGATAACGGGACTGAACATTACCCATTCTTGGGCTTGGGCCTGGGCCTGTGTCATTTTGATGAAATGAGAAATTCCACATTTGAGGGGAAAAGAGAAAATTTTTGGCTTTTTTAAAATTATTTTAACTGACAGCTGTTTGAACCTGCTCAGAAGTTTGGAATGTAATATGTCTAAAAGAGGTGGCTTTGTAGGCAGGTAAGGTAGCCAAAGTTGTATGATGGCTCTGAAATGTATCACATGGATATTATTGCCATGAGTGTTTGTGTAGGAATATTTTAAAATACCCAGGTTATTAATGAAAACTGTTTGGTTGCGGTAACTATTTCAGACATTACCTACATCTGCTCCAGTATAGGCTCTGATCCTGCAAACAATCCCATATGTGAATAGGCCACTAAAGTCAGAGGAGAAAAGTTAGAGAAATGGCAATCCTCTTTTTTGTTGGGTTTATTTTAAAAAAAAAAAAAAAAAAAGCTGAGAAGACTTGGCTGGAATAGGCATCTTCAACCCATCCCGTTAAGCACTCTGCGAAATAGGAAATAGTCATAAATGCCAGGATTTTCTGCCTTCGTGACCATCTCCTTTTTCTTTTCACTGTTTATAGGAAAATTCGCAAGCTGCTTTCATCATCTGAAGCCAAACGAGCCGCCAGACGCCCTTACAAGCCCATTATCCTCCGGCCAGTCCAGGCAGTGCAGTTACGACAGCCCATGAATGATGAACCGATAATCATTGAGGATTAAAACAAATTGATTAGCTCTCTTAGTGACAGTGGATCTGCCTGAAAGAATCTTCCCTCCTATACATACTTGAGTTTTTATGGCTATGGTGTTGAACTAACTGCTGAAGATTGGAAACCTTTAAGGAACTGTTTTGCATCTTTTAAACCCCTAAAAGGAACTCAGCCCCATCTGAGCCCAGATGACTACAGACTGCGCTCTCTCTCTTGCGCGTGCTTTCTCTCCTCCTCTCCTCTTCCTTTTTTTGGTAGCCTCTTTTCCCCCTCTTGCTTGTAGATTACTCAGCCTTTTTGTAGACATGTGGGAGGGAAGGTAAGTTTAACTTATTAAGAGAATGTGGAATAGTAATTTTTAGCTTTCTGTTTCCTCTGCCCTTCGAAAA
Source organism: Emydura macquarii macquarii (assembly GCF_026122565.2). Classification (NCBI taxonomy): domain Eukaryota; kingdom Metazoa; phylum Chordata; order Testudines; family Chelidae; genus Emydura; species Emydura macquarii. Next base: position 762,053 of record NW_027133671.1, read on the forward strand.
ACTAGAATCCTTCGTTTTGTGACTGAGCTCTTGTTGCTAACCATTTTTACAAGGCTGTGTTGTAAGAATTTTTTTTTTTTTAATTTTGTGGACGGTGCCATTTTTATTTCATTTTTTTATTTCTTTTGTAGATAAAGCTCTGATCTGTAACTCAGATATTTGGAAATACAGGATTTGAAAGCCAGCTACAGCTTTAGCTAGCTCTCTTGGTCCTGTCCCTTGTGTTTTTTGGATAATTTTGCATGGCCGATTTTGCTTGTGCTCAGGCACAAGACAGAAACAATTCAGGCTCAGAAAGGAGCGAGCTAAGAACTGAAGAATCTTGCAGAATATTACACTAACACTGAGCAACTGAGGACAGGTTACTGGCTGTTTTATTCCAGTCAATCCCAGGGAGATCTGGCTTGTGGCATTTTTCACAGTAACCAGAATTTTGTGTGCTGCTGTCTGCCTGCATCTGGAATCCTACGTGCTGTTGTAACAACGTGGACCAGCAGTAGGCCCTCCAGTGCAACTAGTGTAATGAATTGCTTTGCTCTGGCTCCAAGAGTCAAATCCACCAATGCCCAGGGACATTTTGCTTTGAATTCTGAACCTGTTTGTGCATCAGTGTTTTTGGACACACCTCTCCACGGTGAGCTTGGTTTTTGTTAAATTGCATTACTGTACATTTCCCGTTTGGAAGGAATTTAAAGTTAAATTACAATTGGGTTTTAATTAGAACAGACTGTGTCTGAAACTGTTTTCCCCTTGGCATTTAGTATTTGAGGTTTGTTTTTTGTTTTTCATCGCCTGAACTTATTATGTATTAGCAAGTCTGTGTGATTTCTTTTTCATTTGTCTTCTCATGGCGGTGCATTTGCAAAATGCCCTGCTTTGTTTCGAAAGGTTGTAAACTGTTGTTTGCAACTTGTGCCGATCTGTCCATGTACCTGCCTCAAGCAGATGACACAGCATGTAATAATTCCCAAGTCATTCCAGATGTGTCAGCAGTGAGATGAGCCAAAGTTGTATTTGGATTATCACAGTCCAGCCGTGATTCAGTGCAGCACTGCACCCCTTTGGGTAAGGCAGGAAGGAATCCCTACAGAACAAGAACAGTTAAGTTAACTTTACTTAATAAACCTGGAACCTGAGCTTTTGTGAAACCTCTGGCTTCTTGTCTGTGTTCTGCAATGTTAACTCGAACATGACCTTTGCCAAGGCACCATCTGCCTGTAAGCTGTGGAGCTGCACTGTTTCCCTGCCTCCTAGAAATCGCTTTGATTTGAAAAGTGCTTGGGGGACTGTTCTGCTGTGTTCTCAAATTTCTTCACACGTGTTCTGCCTGTCAACTTTGTCATTTTGGGCAAGCCCAATTTGTAGTTCGACCCTACCAGCAGACTTAGTGTTCTGTCTAACTACATTTTAAAACCTGCAGTGGCACCTCGGAGTCCAGACCTAGCTGAGGAGCTAAAAACAGCTGTGTAGATGTAGATGCTCAGGCTGTGAAACCCATCCCCTCCCCGAGCTTCAGAGCCAAAGCATGAACATCTACACAGCTGTTTTTAGTGCCATCACGCTAGACCAGACTCTGAGCCTCTCTGCCATGGGTTTTAAAATGCAGTGTAGACATGAAATACCTCTAGAACTATACCTCAGATCGTTTTAGAATCTGAAAAGTTAAATTATTCTCTCCCGCACATGGCTCTTTTAGGGATGAGGGGAACAGGATGCTAAGCCAGCGCCGGACTCTGAAAACTCTGCCCTGCATAAAAATAAAAGATTCAACACTGAAGCTTCTGAATGAAACTATTGAATGTGTGGTCCATACCATCATACTGAGCAGGGGCACGAGTGTATGTGGCAGGATAGAATCCCAGTGGGCTAACTTCTGAATAGGTTGACATTTAAATATTTCCCTTCCACATTAACTCACTATCAGGACAAGCAAAGTTAGTTCAGCTACAGTGGTGAGTCACTTTATACCGGGGACAAACTGATTCCTGTAGCTTATGCTGTCTGCAGCCGGGCACTTTATATTTTCCCTTCACTGTTGACCCCCAATTTCAAAAAGGAGAGGACAACCAGGGGCTGAAAAAATGTCAGATTTGCAAGGCAGCCATGTCCAGTAGCGCCGTGTGTCATAGGCCACAATGGAGAGTTGGTGTAGTAGTGCCGCCTTGTGCCTTGCACTCAGAGTTTTGCTTTGTTTTTCATCCACATACTGCCTGTGAGATCTGATGAAAGACACTGCCTTGGGCTGTTAGCTACAGGAAGGCCTCAAGTCCAGTAGCATGTGACTTTCCGCTAAGAGGAGGAGACCAGCCTGAAGTGACTACTCTGGAAATTGCAAAATTTAATCCTCGCAGACCACTTTAAAAATGTCTTTAGTTTCTGATTTAATGCCGCCAAAAGCTGGCGGTGAAGGTCATGGCTGATATTCCTATTGTACTGACTTACGTCCACTCAAACATACGCCTGTATTCAGAGATCTCGGGCTGGAGAGATGCATTTTGGTTTTCATTTGACAAATTACAGAGAATTTCTAATTTCAAACTACACAAAGTAGCTTAAAGTGAACACTTGAGGGCGCCAAGCCTGCAGTTTCAATGAGTGGAGCAATGTAAACAAATTCACGTGTCTTAACTAGGATGTTTCTCTGATTATTTAAAATCAGACTGGACAAACCCCTGGAGGATATCCCATACTGCACTGGCCTCTAGGATCACACGGCCATTACTTAATAGGGCTTCCCTAGCCTTTCTCTCCTGTGGCAGACTGCACTTAGCTGGGCCTTGGGGGACGGCAGATTAACGTTTTTATATGGCAACCACCAGGTCATGCTCTATGTCAAGAAGTGAACACTACTGAGGGGCAGCTCTGATAGCCTCTGTCGTCTTTGCCTCTCAGCTCTAGCACTCCTCAGCAACCGGACTGCCCCCGATCAAATCCTGTTAGACCAGCATCCATTGCAATACACTTCCCGCATCTCCCCAACAGCTCTTTCTTTCTTTCAAAGGGGGCTTTGAAAACCATTCTCCCCTCGAATGGTTGTGGTGGGCGGTGGTTCTCGTCAGGACCTTGTAAAGATGTGTGCAAAGCAGGGGAAGTGATTTGCCATTGGAGTCCTGTCGGGAGCCTACCCCTATCAGCCGCTGGGCTCTGGCCACTTCCCTAATCAGCCATCCTGTCTGGATGCCTTCCTGAGCGTAGTTCTCCAGTGACTCAGATGGGAGCTAGCTGCAGATTACACCAAATGAGCCACTTAGAGGTGATGTCTCATCTCTGTGTTTGGCACCCTCTGTGTTTCACGTTGCTGCTCATTGCGGTAGTATCTGAGCACCTCCCATGTAAAATCTGTAGCAAAGTCCCTAGTGGACTTCAAGAAGTTTCTGGCATTTCTCCCTGGTGGGGTCAGAATCCTGCTCGGGGATAGATTGTGTTGGGGCTGGGAAGGATTTGGAAATAACAAGGGTGTTTCACTTGTGAGTGTCGCTCATGGTGGAAAGGATGTCTCAAAGCAGAAGGCTTGGCCACGTTTCCTGATGCTGGTCAGATTCTGAATTTACCTCATCCCCTTTGGAAATGGTCCCGCTGTTAAATCCCCTTGGTGAAGAAAACTTTGGTCCCGGCTTTGTGTGATTTTTTGCCCCAGAGGAGCGGACAGATTGTTGATCTAAATTCTGTCTTTGATGTAGCTGGGGCTTGATCCATTCTCAGCGGCCTCAGCCTGAGGCAGGTAGTCAGCTACAGTCTATACCAGCCAGAGTCTGTGCATAGTCTTTACAGTCTGCTTCAGATGCAAGAAGCTACAGTGACCCAGCCAGGAGGTGACACGTTCATGGATTGCTGTGGCCAGGGTCTTGTCTGCGAGGAAGTTTCCTAGCCAGCAGGAGGTGAAAGGGGGCATTTTTGGAAACTTCTGCCATGTGCTCATCCACGCATAGTGAGGAGTCAAACGGGAGCCGGAGGCTTTGAATCACTCTGAGAAATGGGAGCTGTAGGTCTCCAATGGGAAGTGGTGACAGCATCTTGGCCAGGCCTTCAATGTGTTCTCCTCTCCGACCAGCATCACCTGGGTCCAGCTTCAGCCAGCTGCCTTTCACCTAGGAGTGACTTTCCTGTAGGCCCGCCGGAGTGGTGGCGGTTACGTTGGTGGAGTGGTATGTAGCCAAGTGTCATCAACATCCTGTCAGCAGCCAAGGCTGTGGCATCTCTCTCCTCCCACGCAGACATTGTGGGGAGATTCTTAGTGCCCCTGCAGCTGTCTATTTGCAGTGCCCTGGTTGTGAGGCATCCTAGCGTCACGTTGCTGTAGGAGTTTGGTGGCTACAAGAAACTGGCATGGGAGGGTGGAGTGGGAGCAAACCAGTAATGTGAGGGAGGTCAGGTAGTTTCTTTCTCTGCTACAGTCCTCTACATGCCCCTCTGCGCTAGGCTTAATCTCAGGCTGCTGGTGTATGTGCATGAACGCAGGGTGCAATACGATTCCTTCCTGTCCAGAGTGCGGCTGTGCAGCCATCAAGATGCTGCCAGCTGTTGGCAGAGGAGCTAGGCATGCAGTGGGCTTGAAATGTAGTCTCGCTTAAACTGCCTCATTTAACCCTATGTGTGCAGCACGTCAGGCTCAACACTTGCTGCACGCTGTACTAGGACAAGTAGCCTGGAGGCCTTTGTTTAGCCAATGCAGAGATGTCACGTAGATCAAATCTCAATCAGCAAGTCAGTCAGTTTTAAATGGATAATTTATGTGGTGAGTGGCCCGGCTTCAGCAGTGCAGACTCAACTCTGAGCTAGTGTGTCGGAGGAGAGGTGTTCCTTTAGCCTACAGAAGAGAGAGCATGAGGAAACTGCTGCAGGGACATTGCCTCTTATGATTGTGCCACTAGGAGTGGAAGTGTGTTAAGACCATTGCATTTGAGAACATATGGCTGAATAGTGTCTCAGAGCAAATCTTCTGATCGAGGGAAACATCTTTTGGATGCCTGTTGTGAGATTTGGGGCCCAGCAGGCCTACGTTGATGTCTTGAGGGTTGTGTCAACAAGTGACTGACAGGTAAACACGCTCTCACTAGCTCTGATATCAAGGAAAGATACAGCATAAAAATGAGAAGGAATGATGTTTCCACTCTTTAGGCAAACTCAGCTCTGGCAGAAACCAAAGGATTTTGCCTTGTTAAATTTTTTTTTTTTTTTTTTTTTAAACATAGGTGCTTCCAGAGGCTCATAAACAAATCAAAGCTTTTCTAGCTCCCAGCTCAGCTGAGTAAAACCTATCAGAGCCTGCATGTATCAGCCTGGATTTCCCCACCCTGGGAAGAGAAGGCTTACTTGCTGCCAAGTTTATGCCAAGGCAAGTGGTCTCCAACAGCATCCAGGAACGACATCTAGGGCAAATGTCTGAGCCAGTTGTCTCCACCACTGTGCCAGTGGAATGGGATTGGACCAGTAAAGCATGCCCATAGCATTCTTCTGATGAGTGCTTCCCCTGGAAGCTGTACAACTGGACATTTTTATTATAGGCACAGTGAGAATCCATGCCCTATGTGACATCTTGCACCATGGGAAACATTTATGTTCAGAGAGGAAGGATCCGGCTTCTAGGAGTCCTGCCTCCTCATTCAGCTGCTCAGACTGTCTGATGGCCAACTCCCTCCGCTCCCTCTCCAGTCATCAGAAAGATCGAGCCATAGAGGGCAATTCTGAGAGCCCTTGCTGGCCCTGATTCTTCGGCTTGAAAAGTCCCTCCACAGTAAATTCAGCTTGTCTGTCTGTTTTGCAGCATATTGACATTTACCTTTTTTTCTACCCTTAGCTACACCGTGTGAAACCCTTTCTCCTACTGCACATGCCCATGCAATGGGGGTGGTTTTAAATGTACCTAAATACAAATTTCTACTTCCCTGCCATAGATTCATTGATTCCAAAGCCAGAAGGAACCACTGATCATCTAGTCTGAGCTTCTGTATAGCACAGGCCAGAGACCTGCCCCCAAGTAATTCCTAGAGCAGAGCTTTTAGAAAAATTACCAATCTTGATTTTAAAAATTGTCAGTGATGGAGAATCCACCAGAACGCTTGGTAAATTGTTCCAATGGTTAACTACATTCACCGTTAAAAGATTACTCCTTATTTCCAGTCTGAATATGTCTAGCTTCAACTTCCAGCCATTGGATCATGTTCTACCTTCCTCTGCTAGACTGGAGAGCCCGTTATTAAATACTTGCTCCTGGTGTAGGTATTTATAACTATGTAATCAAGTCACCCCTTACCCTTCCCTTTGTTCAGCTAAATAGATTGAGCTCCATGTGTCTGTCACTCTGGCTCTTCTCTGAACCGTCTCCAATTTATCCACTTCCTTCTTGAATTGCAAGCATCAGACCTGGACACAGGATTCCAGCAGCGGTTGCAACCAGATGTCAAATACAGAAGTAAAATAACTCCTCTACCCCACTCCAGGTTCCCCTGTTTATGTATCCCATGCTCACACTAGCTCTTTCAGCTGCAGCATCACACTGAGAGCTCATTATGTATCGTGACCCCCAAATCTCTGTCTCTCTGCTTCCCAGGAGATTGTCCCCATCTTGTGAGTATGGCCAGCGTACTTTGTTCCTAGATGTGTGCATTTACATTTAGCAGTGTTAAAACATGCATTGTATGCTTGCACCCAGTGTACCAACCAATCTAAATAGGGGCTGGAATAATGTGTATGGGGGGAGAGGTGCTGAGAGCCATTGAACCAAACTGCAAGCCCTGGATGTGATGGAAACCACTTCCAGCCATGGGCTGCGGCATGTGCCTACTGCCAGCACCTATGAATCAGTGACCTGTCCTCATTATTTACCACACCCCGCATTTTCATGTAATCTGCAAACTTTATTGGTGATGATTGTATGTTTTCTTCCAGGTCATTGATAAAGATGTAAAGAGCGTAGGGACAAAACCCAATCCGGGGGGGGGACCACTGAAAACTCACCCACTTGATGACGTTTGCACATTTACTTACATTTTGAGACCTATCAGTTACCCAATTTTTAATCCATTTGCTATGTGCCTTGTTAATTTGATATAATTCTAATTTTTAATCAAAATGCCATTTGATAGCAAGTTGAGGTATATATCAGCACATTACCTTTATCAATCAAACTTATCTCATCAAAAAAGAAACCAAATTAGTTTAACAGAATTTTTTTCCATAAACCTATGTTGATTTGCGTTAATTACATTACCCTCTTTTAGTTCTTTATTAATTGAATCCCATATCAGCTGCTCCATTATCTTGCCTAATATTGATATCAAGCTGACCGGCCTATAATTACCCGGGTCATCTCTATTTGCCCTTTTTAAAAATTGGCACAGCATTACTTCTCTTCCAGTCTTCTAGAATTTCCCCAGTTTTCCAAAACTTATCATTATTATCAACATTAATGGTCCAGCGAGCTGCCCATGCAGCTCTCATAAAACACTTGCATGCAAGGTACCTGCACCTGCTGATTTAAAAATATTGGAAATGGACAGGATGATACCTATAGGAAAATGCCTCCCCCACCCACTCGCCCAGAACTGACAGGCAGCAGCGAGAGCCCCTACTACTCTCAGGAAGGGAATGTGGCAGTTGGATTAGGTCCCCGCATAGCATGCTCTTCTGTCCTGAAAAACGGCAGGCAGGGTCTACCAGCTTTGCTCTAAATACACTGAGACACAACAGGCTCTTTCTGCAAGTAAGCCATGGTTTCCTCTCGCTCCCAGCCCCGCAGTCTCAAGCTGGGATCTGAGAGTCAAGCCAGGATTCTTTGCTTCTCTGCCCACCTCTGTAACCCTATTTCTTCTTTCAGTGGCACCTGCTTTCAGTCATTTTTGACAGACGGGTTTGACTCTATATCAAATTCAGTAATCAATTCTGCTGTTGATGCGCATGAAGTCAATTCCAGCTGCCTCTTCTGTAGCCGAGCTGACTCTGCAGCAGGAATCCTAGGGACACATCACTTAGGGCATGCCTGCACAGCAAAAAAAGGGCCTGCGGCAGCGAGTCTCAGAGCCCAGGTCGCCTGACTTGGGCTCTCGGGTCTCGCACTGCAATGCTAAAAATCAGCAGTGTAGATGTTCCCAGCTTGTCTGAAAGCTGCGGAGTGGGGAGGGTCTCTGAGCCTGTGCTTAGGCTTGCCAGGTGTCTGTTTTTTGACCAGAAAGTTTGGTTACACTAGAAGTCGGGTTACCTGCAGTAACCGGCCTCCGCCACTGGCGGGAGGGAACAGCAGCTGCTGCTGCTAGAGTCTGGAGGAGCTCTCGGGAACGGCTCCGTCAGAGAGAGACACAGGCGGCTCCCCCACCCTGCCCCAGTCACCCCTGCCCATAGAGCCTTGCTCACTTGGCAGGAGGTGGGAGCAGCCAGTGATGGTGGGAGGGGATGAGGAGTGGGGAGCAGGGCCTCAGACAAAGGGGCAGAGCAGGGGGTGGGGGAGGTTCTGGTGGCAGCACCCAGTTTTCACAAATTACAGAGTTGGCTGCTCTACCTGGGCTCCAGCCTGAGCCCAAATATCTACCCGGCTATTTTTATCCCTGCAGTGCGAGCACCAGTCAGTTGACTGAGGCTCTGAGACTTGCTGCTGTGGGGTTTTTTCTGCTATGTAGACACAGCCTGAGTCTCCTCTTTTATGACCGCTGGCATATTTTGAAGATGCCATCATGCATTTCTAGCTCGCTCAGTTTAAAAAAAAAACTGTTGACATGACAAGGCATTCAGATGTTGCTAATGTTAGTGCATCGAACGTCTCTGGATGGGACGGATTTCAGAGTAGCAGCAAAAGGAAATGGGTTGTATACGTTGGCCTAAACTGTAAATCAGCCTCTCAAAAAGGCACCTGCGCTATTCATGGGTGTGTGTGTCTGTCTGTCTGTGTCTGTGTGCATAAAAATCTGCATTTGCTCACACAATGTACATTTGCATACGCAACTACTTATCTGCATGCATAATTAACCAGTTTGTCTACACACGTTTGGATTTGTGCCTGGCTGCATTTATTGACTTGGTAGAAGTTTGCCACAGTGTATACAGTTGACATTCCCCACCCCCAAATCACTGTTATCCCTTTCTGATATGGGCACAGTTCCAATCTGCCAGTTCCCCCCACACCAAATTATGCAGAGTTTTATTTATCCTTTGAGTGCTTAAGACTCATTTTATACCATAAAGCAGAAAGTGTGTATGTCTGCATTTCATTTTTCTCCCATTATGACTGCTGTACTGCTCTTCCTGGGATCCCCTATATCTCCCAGTATGGCCTCGCTCATTCTGTATTTAGAAACAGACGGCTTGTTGTTTTGTATAGTTGATTGCAATAGGAGATTTACTAGCAGGAAGCTTCTATGTAGTAATGTGTTGCCCTGTAGATAGCTGCATTCTTCTGCGTGTAGGCAGAATGAAGTCTTTTCAGGGTTAAATCCAGTGTCTTGAGCACTGCTTTTGAATAGTTATTTATACTAATTTCAGGAAATATGGCCTGGTGGGAGTGGAGTGTGTGATAAATCAGACTTCCTGTACTGTACCAGATCATTTGGTGCTTTGTGGCAGAGTCTCTCTTACTTTGATCAAGGTGCTGTCCTAGTAACTGGTTTCTTTTTCTGTATATTGCTTTGGCGGGTGTCTCCTCTTGTCTTGGCTTTGCAGACAGCTTGCGATTGCATAGCACCCAGGCCAGGTGCACAGTGAGGGATAAACGCTTCATAAATGCTGCTGTGATTTTTAAATAGGTTTTCACTCCAGCTGTGTTTGCCTTTGGCTCAAAAAGGTGGCATGGGAGTGGCGGTTCCCGGAGAGATTCCACTTCACAACTCAAAGGCACTTTATGCTGAAGCTTAGCGTAATGTGGGAGGAAGGGCTTTACCAAGGTGAGGTCACTCAGACGGCAGAGAGGAAGGAGGAGAATTCGGGTGACGATTCACATGGCTCCGCTAGTGGAATTGTGAATAGTGAGCAGCAGGCTGTTTGCCAGCAATCCATTGCCACAAACTTGCTCACATAAGACATTTGCTGTAGGTAGTAGGGAAAATAATTGGGGTAGGATGAGGTTGTGAGCTGACGGTTCAGATGGAAGATCAAGGCACAAGACTCTGGCCTCTCAGCTGACTTCACTGGAGCTGAATGGATTTAGCTGTTTGAAGAGCTGGCCCTACATTCTCTGCAGAGTGCTGAGAATTATTGGTCCAGCAGGACGTGGCCCTAGTTCCAGGATAAGGGATTGCAGTGAGGTCTGGCTCGGCCCTGAGTGGAGGGGATGCCCTGGAGTGCCTTTTGATGTCCTGTGAAAATCTGATCAAGTTATAAACTTCTCCTAATAGTTTGCACATACTCTGGGAAGGCTTGCATGAGTTTGGTAGCATTATTCATCGAAGATTCAATCTGTACTGAGTATGCTGCAGCCCAGCGCTACAGAGGACAGGCTAAACTTGCCCTGCAATTGCTGCCTCCAATAGCCGGGAGAAGCTGCGACACAAGGCACGGGAATTAAGTGCAGGGAGATTCTGCACTGAGGATTGAGAATGGGGGTGGGAGGGAGAAGGAACTGAGGGGCACAGCTAAGGAAGAGCGGAAGGGATGCTGTGGAGCAGGTTTTATAACCACTAGAGAACACTCCTCTCTAGAGCCTCAAAAAGGATCCAGGATTCCAGAGTCAAACATCTCTCTGCTGTCAGCAAACAAGTCTGAAACCCACTGGCAAAGTTTGGGTGTCAGCCTCTGTGAACAGGCCGCTAGCAGTGGGTAATGGCCTACTACTGCTACCAGTTACTGTTAACTCAAGTGGTGGATATCTGTGCTGTGCATCTAAAGAGTCCAATCCTGCTGATTACCTATGTGGGATCAACATGGTTCCAAATGATGGATTTTTTTTTTAATTTGCTTTTCTAAAAGCTTAGGAAATGACAAATAACTTAAAAAAAAAAAAAAAAAAGGTTGCCAAGTCGAGCACTCAAAAGTTAGGAAATGCCAGAATTAAGCACGCCCATGCCAAATTAATTGTACCCCTTTGCACATATGAATTATGCTAGTCTTTAATTACATGATCATATGTGGGCTGTACATGAGAGAACTTGGTTTTTATCTTTTTTCCCTGCTTTAAAACCTAAGTAATTATATACAAAAAGCTGTGCTAAACGAACATTTGCTTGCTTAGGTGGCAAGTGAAAGTTGGAGAAACTGCAGAATATGCATTGCAATAGTCTTTAATTAAATAATCACGTAGCATTTCTGCACAACCCACAGACCACTGCCTCGTTCATTGTACAGGGTGGACGGCACACTGATGCTGAATCAGGGTTGTGCAGTAAAGACAACTAAGATTCTTCCCTTATTTGTTGATGTGTGATGAATGAGGCAGGGGGTTGCAGGAAGAGAGACGAAGGTCTTGGAGTTAGGGCTGTCGAATGCCATGCTGGAATCCCTGCCTCGGCCCCAGAGTTCCTGTGTGATGCTGGGCAAGTCACGCAAAGCAGACTTTTCACAGGTGGCCACTGACTGTGTTCCTCATTTTCCAGATGCCTAACTTGAGGTAATGGGCCAGATCTGCACCTGAAGTCAGTGGGAGCCATGCTTTGAACACACAGTGCTAGAAAAATGGCCTAGGTGTCTCACCTGAAATTAGCAGACGCTTGACAACGTTGGCTTCCATCTCCCTGACTCAGTTCCCCAGCTGTCAAAGGGGGAGACTACCACTACACAAGGGTGTGGTGAAGATCAGTGACTGGTTGTGGAGCACTGATATTTGGAGAGCACCGGGACATGAATAACTGTGTATCCCCTGCAGGGTTTGGATGGCGTGTGGCCCATAAGGCAACACAAGCTCTGACTGGGTCGGAGATACCAAACCTCCATGAGATGGGAACCAAAAGCAATCTCTGCTTAGCAGGTCAGCATTCAAAGTGGTGCCCTCCAGGGATGGCCCTGCCCTGAGGCACCCAGCCCGCCCACCCCTAGGCACGAGGCTGACCCCTTAAGCAACGAGGCTGCTTCAAGGTAAGTTTATGGAATCCAGTCCTGACCTTTGTGGTGCTGAGCCAGGCAGGATCGCTCCCTGTTTTCAGTGTCAGACACGGCCAATTGCAGCCTATTCTAAAGGGGCAGCTCCCATTAACCATCGACCAATAAGATAAGTGCAACCATCAAAGAATTATTAGCCCAACAACATTCAGATTCAGTCTAAATAAAATGGCTAGCGATATACATCATTCCATTAGTTATGCCCGGGTCCTTACAGTAAAATTGATACACTTTTTCTTCACCCCACATGGGCCCCCAAAGCAGGGTTTGAACCCACAACCTTGAAATTGACAGCACAGACCTTTCCACCATCAGCCAATGAAGTAAATGTTGAGGGGGAGGGGCAAGCATGTGGTTATATTCCATGGACCACTTCACACTGAGAGAACCCCTTCACTGAGTCAGTGGGTGACACCACTGCGTGAGACATGGTAGGATTTATGGTTTCTCTTCCTGTCGCTGGAAGCCGAGTGGGGGCTAGTGGCTACAGACAGCCTAGCCATATCTTCCACCACCATGCCTGTTCTGGTAGTCCAGCGGAGACTGAACGTGCGGCTAAGAAAAGCACAAGTCTCCTCCACTTGAGCTAAATCCCCCAATCTGGCACGGAAACAGCAGCAGTCACAGATCTCCGTGCAGGTGGGAATGCAGAGCCATGCTGCAAGCAGGGCTTACCGAAGGCACAGTCCTTTTCAAAGGCTGTGGCAAAGAGGCTAATACCCGGCTCTGCTGCATTTGAGAATCCCAGTCTAGATCAGGATGCGGTGCTGTTTAGACTTCAGCTCGAGGGTTTCAGACGGGTGCCATCTTGCCCCAAAAGGCAGATTTTTAGGAATTGGTGTCTTCCCTAAGACTGAAATTTAAGATTCCCTAAAAGGTACGTTTGACTTAAATTTAGAAGTCCCTTGTCTTTGATCGTTACAATGAGTTACTGGCTCCTTCCTCTCCACTGCATCCAAGTGTCCCTATGCTACATCTGCAGTGAGAGAGTCCCCAGGCTAACATTTATTTCAGTGATTCTTTCCCTCTGGAATTGTCCATGTGGATCCTTGTTCTTGGGGAAGAACTAAGCAGTGAGCAGCGGAAGGAGGTCTGAGGAATATTGGAAGGGATACAGGATTGCCATCTTCAACTGACATCAGCCCTAGAGGTCAAACTGTGGGAGGCAAGGTGTGTAAAAAAGTACCAGAGTTCGATGTAATGGCCTTGCACATATTGGTCATGCCCACAGGGCACCTAGCTGAGTGGGCTGTAATATCACCAGGTAGTGAAAACCTGCTAGATCATGAACCCAGTGTGCGGACGGTCAGCCATTGGGCCTGTACCTCTCCAACCCTCCGGCTGACATTAGGTCTGTTTTCACAGACATGGTGTAGAGAACAATTGAACAGCGGTTCATACAGCTGCTCTACAAGCTTACCCAGAACAAGGAATCATGGAACAAGATGTCAGAAATACGGTTGCTGTCGGATGAGTAGAGACTATTGAGCTGTGCAGCAAAATGGAGTGGTCACCATTGGACCCTGACAAACGGTTTGAACAGCCTAAGACAAAGGCAGAGGAGGGACATATCAGATCTGCTCCCTTTACAGCTGCCCAGATGTAAAACCTTCCAATTTACTGAATAGGTGGGTCTGGTTGAAATCATCTCCTTTCCCCAATAGGATCCGTAGACTTTCAATAAAGCACCCTCCCTACTCCCCTGTCTAATGCTCCCAGCGTGCTAGAAGAAAGCAGTCAGCCTGAGACACTTGGGGCCTGGGAGAAGAATCTTACTCCAACCCGAAGATGGGAGAACTGGTGTGGAGTGGGAAGCAGAACTACTGGTGCTGACAGTTAGCTCCAGGAGTTTGAAAACCCTAAACCACTGAGCCACAGCTATCGACTGCATCTTGGCTCTGTCCTTGCCTGGCTTCGCAGATCAATCGAATCAAATAACTCCAGCATCAGTAGCAGCTGCTTCTCTGCCAAGTCCCACCGAGAGAGAAGCAGAGGCCTTCGGTGCTTTTCTGTGGCTAAGCACACTAAGTGAGCTGCCAGCTCACCTCAGGCCAGCGATCAGAAGGAATTGGAGGGTTGCTGGAGCCATGACCCCCACCCCATGTGGTCTGACGCGAGAGGCTATGGGGGTGAGCAACCCCAATTTAGACATCGGATCCCCACACTTGAGATGAGCACAAACCTAGCACAGGCAGTTCACGCTGCCAGTTTTCCAAGGAGGAAGATGGGGGTTGAACTGATAAAGCCACACCCAGGCCAATGGAAGCTGCTGGGTGCTTGCCATCTATGAGAACTGGACACTTCATTTAGATGCCTAAATTCAGGCCAGGACTTTCAACCCTGGTGTTCAAAGTGCTGAGGTCTGAAAAATCTATGGTAAGCATGAAATTGCCCCCTTCAGAAAATGGGGCTATATGCTAATTACGACAGACTCCAGAACCTGCATTACCCCAGCCAGAAATCTCTCTGAATTCAGTGAGATCAGAATGGACAAAACGATTGTCCTGAGGCATATAAATAAATCTCATCTGTGGGCCAGCTCAGTTCCACCTGGAGATCCCTTCAGAAGCAGCTGAAAAATGGGTCCTTCTGAGTAATGCAAGCCCAGGCGCCAAGGCCAGGAAATAGAGGCATATAAAAATGCTAAACGTTTGTTCAGAGAGAACACCAACTGTCTCTGCAGACATGCGGATGGTGGGCAACAAAAGAGGCGAGGAACTCTGGAACCGGAGTTAACGTCCATGTCCCCTCAGCCGCATTCCTAGGGATATTTCCAGCCACTACAGGCCGTCATGCACCTCGCCCACTGTCTGGTGCTGAGATTTCCACATTTCCTCCATGCTTGGTGGTCAAAGCTCCCATAAAAGGGCAGGGCTGCTCACACGCTCAGATTTCAGGATACGAAGCCTGCTGCTGGTATGGGGGCTAGCCACCATCAAGTGTTGCTTTCAATTGGTATCCTAAAGCCAGGAGCCTTGCAGCTGCTGCAACATTTGCCCTTTTAAGGGGATACCACTTTTGGAGGCTCATGCAAGCTTCCAAACAACCTGTGCTTGAGGAAGGGAGGATGATCTGAACTAGGCTAATTTACATCGGCCAAAGACCTAGACCAACATCTCTAATCTGAGCGTTCCTGGGGAAATGCCCCCACCCCACCCCCGCCGCACACACCAAATTTTGCGTACCTGTGCCAAAGTTCTAGTGTTTTCAATGAAACCAACTGAGAAAATGTAAGAGGCAAAACATTTTTCCCTAATCTCATTCTTGGAAATGACTGAACCAGTTTGGCTCAAACTTCACTCCCTAGCAGAAACTCAGCATGAAAGGCTGCTGCGCAAATGGTTAAAGTTAGTCCAAGTTACAAGTGACTGAAAACAGTCTTATAACAGAAAGCTTTAGGCAACCTTAACTGTAGGAGTTGCTGCCAACTCAGACTATCATTATTGTAATAAAGTAAGTTCAGAACTTAGAAACGTAGGACTGGAGTCCTAAGAAGTCGTGTAAAATTAAATGAAAATTCACTTGAATGAAAGTAGTTTAATACAATAGTCACATGCAAAAAATCCTCCGTTAATACAATATTGAGGTTGCACAGAGAAGAACTCAAAAGGAAAAGAAGTGCCAAAGTTAAGGATGAATACAAAACCTGAAGTTTGCTTATGTGTCATTACTCAGTCTTTACATACTATATTGTAAGTGGAAGCCTAGTCTATGTACATGTGCAGTCTTAATATTTGTGTCGCCCTTACACACAGTGGCAATCTTTAATGACTTAAAGCCCAATTTAGTGACTTCTATGGGTGCTGGGTCATTTAAATTTAGTTTAATGCAGCTTGATCACCTCATCATAATTTCCCCTTCCCCTTGCTGGGTGCAGCTGCTCCTCTGAACAGTATTTTACTAATTGCTGTAATGGTTTACCAACGATGAAATTCACCCCTGTGCAGAGGGCCAGCAAGGGGGCCAGTTTTACTCTAAATGTTGCTCAGAGAAATACTCATGTAGCTTGTTTTTCCCTCTAACTCAGAGTGGATTTACTGAATAACTCCACTGAAGTGACACGGATGAAGTTCAGTTAAATGAGAGGCATAACAGGTCTATAGAGTTGCATTAGCAGGATGGGTATTCTGATGCTGTTTGTTTTACAGCAGGCTAGGTGTAAGTCCACATTGAATTCAATGGGACCGTTCCAGTTTACACCGTGAGGGTTTGGCTGTATGTCTTGTATATAGATATGGATCTAATATTTCTCTTATGTAAATTTAAGAGTTTGGGGAAAGGTTAAATGTTGCTTTCTGAGAGTACTGGATGTAGTTAGAATGCTGTAATAAAACAAATTGTTTCATGTGCTCCCGTTTGTCCCTCCCATAATTGATTCATAATTTAGTTTAATTGTTAAATGCAGAAATAGATTTAAAGTGAAAACTGGCTTTTCCCCAGAAGGACAGAAGTTGTATGTGTTTTCCAAGCACTAAATGTTTATTTTTTTGTATCGAACAGTTCTTTGATGGTAATAGAATCATGCAGGTCTTTGAAGTCAGATGGGAGTCTGTACTGGATAAGCACTGACAGATTGGAGCCAATGGTTACTCTATTTATATTATATTACTCTCGCCATAAAAACAGTGTGATGTGGTTATTGAAAGAGTACTTGCTGCTGGTTTAATTGTGAAGACATAACGCTACTCAGTGCTACTGCATTTTGCTACACTGCAGCAGTAATGGGTTGCTTAAAGTTAATGAGGGTTAGTTCAGGAAATGTCTTTATTACAGGAAAATAATTAGTAAATTGTCAATATTTTGTATCTAAGAACAGCTAAACTAATCAAAGGTTTAAGAGATCTTGGCTATGATGGTTGGCTAGACTTGGGTTAAAGACTGGACAGTTTGGGAAAGAGGATGCTATAAGGTAATTTAATTAATAGACGTTAAGGTCAGAAGGAACCATTATGATCATCTCGTCTGAGCTCCTGTATAACACAGGTCAGAGAATTTCACCTACAATTCCTGAATCAAGTCCATATCTTGTGGATGAGCTACAGGTCTGTATTATAAAGAGACGGCCAATCCTGATTTGAAGTGATTGAGAATCCACCACCTCCTTGTGTAAATGGTTCCAGTAGTTAATTACCCTCCCTGTTTCCAGCCTGAATTTGTCTGCCTTCTGTTTTCAGTGATTGGATCTGGTTAGATCTTTGTCTGCTAGATTAGAGAGCTTTCTCACAGGGTTTACCCCATCTAAATATTTCTAGCCTGATCAAGTCGTCTCTTAGAGAGCTCAGTCTGTTTAGTTTTATCCAAGCGAAGGCTAAAGACTTTTATTGTAAGGCAGGTTTTCCAGAACGCAAGTAATTCCTATAGCGCTTTCCTGAACTTTTTCCCAGTTTGTCAACATTGTTTTTTAAATTTGGACACCGCAACCAGACACTGTTCTTCTTCGACTGCTTGCTCATGTCGATTCCATTGTAGGTGTGTGCGCGCCCCCGTGCAAGGTTACTGGAATTTTTTTCCCCTTAGTAGATCCCATAGGGCCAGCTTCGGTGCACCCTGGAGACCCGCACATATAGCGCGGTATATTAGGCACTGCCAGCCCTATGCCCCCTCAGTTCCTTCTTTCCGTCACTGATGGTTACTGGAATTGTGTTCTTGCTTGCATTGGCAAGTGCCTCTTAGCTGTAGTCTTTGTTCCACTTAAGTAGTTATTTAGGTAGTTGCTAAAGTTAATTGTTGTTGCCCATAGCAGCAGATAAGGTAGTCCCGTTAGGGACCTCCACCCAGCAACGGGGTATGCCCTGCTTGCCAGGCTTCAAGCCCCATAAATCCTACGGGAAGGCTTTCATGATCAGCGACCCCCATGAAGATTGTTTGAAGTGCCTTGGGGAGTCTCACAGGAAGGACAAGTGCCGCATCTGCAAGGTGTTCAAATGGAGGACTCAAAAGGACCGAGGTATCCGTCTGAAGGTCTTGTTAATGGAGGCGGCCCTGAGACCGGCGTCGGCACCGTCCTGCTCCCTTTAGCACTGAGCACCATGTCGGTGCAGAGTGCTGCACTGACACTGGCACCATCACGGCACTGGGCTTCCTCTTCACTGCCGAAGAAGAAGCCAAGAAAGCAACGTCTGGCAGACGACTGCTCCCCCCACATGAAAGAAGGTTAAGGACACGGGGTCGAGCTCCGGGGCAGCTCAGACCCAGTGTGCTGAGCAACCCCCGCAGGGGCAGGCCTTGCCCGGGGCTGTGAGCCCCTCCACAGCACGTCCTTCGACTCCGGAGAATGGAAGAGGGCCGAGGGCTGCTACACTTCACAGTGCCGTCAATGCCGGTGGCATTTCAGGCGGCAGTCAATCTGTTGGCCATGCCTGTTCCTCGCACCCCATCAGCCCAGATGGAATGGGTGAGGGGTAAGGCGCAACATCGAGGGGAAAACCTTCAACCTCGGACTAGAAGCGGAGGAGCTGCAGGAGCAGACGGATGACCTCTTTACTGTAGTGGCAGCAGCTGCGCCGTCCTGGGTTGCCCTGCCAGTGCACGGAGGAGTCCTAAAGTTGGCCAAGGATGTCTGGCAAACTCCATCCTCCCTGCTCCCGACCTGGAAGCAGGCAGAGAAAAAGCATTACATTCCTGTGAAAGGGTTTGAATACTTGTTCACATATCCTGCGCCGAGCTCCCTAGTGGTGGAGGCGGCAAATGAAAGGGACAGGCAGGAACAACCTGGCTCAACCCTCAAAAACAAGGACAGAAAGAAACTGGACTTGTTTGGGAGAAAAATTTATTCTACTGCCAGCCTCCAGTTCCGCGTCTCCAATCAACAGGAGTAGTTGGGGAGGTATAATTATAACTTGTGGGACTCCCTCAAACGTTTCAGGGAGGCCCCACCTCCGGAACAGGCCCAAGACTTCCCCACAGTTTTGGGGTAGGGCAGGACAGTGGACAGAGCAGCCTTACAGGCGGCCTCAGATGTGGCCGACTCAGCAGCAAGGTTCATGGCCTTGTGGATCTCCATACGCCGTTGCTCGTGGCTCCAGTCGTCCGGTCTCTCCCAGGGGGTGCAGCAGTCCATATAGGCTCTTGCAGTCGACAGGGCTGCACTCTTCTCGGAGCAGAGGAATGCGAAGCTCCATGGGCTTAAGGACTCACGGGCAACTGTGCGCTCATTGGGTCTGTACACTCCTCAGGTTTCCAGGAGGTCGTTTCAGCTCCAGCAGAGCCAGCAGCAGCAGCCCAGGTTCCCGGTGCAGCGCTTTGGAGCCTACAGGAGGAGAAAAAGGGAGAGAGATAATGGTCAGTGGCGCAGGTAGGGCCTGCCTCCTTCTTCGACTGTGCAGCCGCGTACCTCCTGACGCTCAGGCGGTCAGCCTCACTCATTTTGATGGTGCTCATGAGAACAGCATTCCAGCTCGCACCTGGATCCTGCACCCCCACCTTTTCTAGATCGTCTCGCACCTTTCCTCCCTGCCTAGGCCCATATACCATTGGTCTGCTGGTCCCTGGGCACCATTGGAACAGGCTATACCCTCCAATTTTCCTCTCCCCCTCCTCGCACCTTCCTGCCCCGTCCCTCTTCAGGGACCCCTCTCATAAGCAACTCCTCTTACAAGAGGTGCGCAATCTTCTCATCCTGGGAGCCGTAGAGGAGGTCCCGCTGGACATGAGGATGAGGTTTCTACTCCTGAGATTTCCTCATCCCCATGGTGAAAGGGGGCTTCAGACCCATCCTGGACCTGTGGGGCCTAAACAGGTACATCAGAAGGCAAAAATTCTGCACCGTTTCCCTGGCCTCTATTCTCCCCTCCCGGGATCTAGGAGACTGGTATGCTGCCCTCGATTTGAAGGACGCATGTTTTCACATCTATTTTTATGTGTCACAGAAGGTTTCTCAAGGCTGTGGTAGGGGGTGCCCACTGCCAGTTTACAGCCCTCCTGTTTGGCCTATCATCAGCCACGAGGGTGTTGACAAAGTGCATGGCAGTGGTGGCTGTATATCTCCAGCATCGAGGGATACAGATCTACCCATATCTGGATGACTGGTTAATCAGAGGCAGGTCGAGGGCTCAGACCCAAGCCAGTCTGGATCTCGAGTGAGCCACCTGGCACAGGCTGGGCCTGCTGATAAATGAGCAGAAGTTTGCTCTGGTGTCTGTGCAAAGGACAGAGTTTATTAGGGCAGTCCTATTTAATTTAATTATAAAATTTAAAACATTTTTGCAGTCACACTGGTCCATTAGAATAAAGAAATCAAGACAGTGACAGGATATAACACCTTTATAATGACCAAAAAGTTACAAAACAGTAGGCAGACTTGTAGGACTCTCAGGCTGGGTGTTATATTCAACAAAAATAGCAAAGGGGGGGGGGGGCATTTTTCAGAAATGTAGAATATGTAACAGTAATTTCACAATTCAAACCTTTTTTTGTGGCTCCTGAGATTGTATGTATGGGATGCGGGATTGGGGTATGTATGTGGGAGGGGCCTGTGTTACAAGTTTGTACTGGGCCCGAAAAAATTATGCGTGGGCCCTGTCTGTGGGGGCAGTTGCAGAGCAATAGTTATTGTTGATGCTCTTGTTGTTTGAGAGATGCGGGGGAGATGCCATGCCAAGGCAGCTCTTCTCTTCTCCAGTCCAGCAAAGGCCATGCTGGGACTGACAACAGCTGCTGGAAAAGTCGAATCCAAGCCAAAGCGCAGGTCGACCTAGAAAATGTCTTCAGGTTGTTCTGCCAAGATGGATTCCTCCTTACTCTCACTTGTCTTCACAGCAGCAAGACCCTCTCAGAGGGTGCCAATTTGTTTGGATATACTTGGCTCCTGCCTTACGCTTTGTCAACTGGAAAATACACAGGTAAAGTGAACGAGAAAAGCAGGTGTCTGATGCCCAGGTGCCAATCACGTCTTGGCCACTGCCACTTCTGAATGGCTGCTGAGCAGGGCTTGCAGAGGGAAGAGGGTGAGGGAATTGCTGCTGCATTGCCTTGGCTCACCGTTCTACAGCACCTTGTTCATCTGCCTCTAGCACCTGTGAGAGTTTCCTCAGCACAGGAGCCATGCACCAGAACCCAGGGCAACACTATGGCTGGTTCCCACCACAGCCATATAGCCAGCCTCTGATGGGAAAATTCCATGCTTTCATACAGCTTCCACAGGCAGGCGTGTTCTCAGAGATGCCAGGGGAAGTCACATTATCTATGGTACTTATGCAGCCCCTGTTATTGTATTATCTGTGGGCCTCTGAATTTTCACTGTTTATCCTGGGAAGCAGGGCAGTGCTGTTATCCGCATTGTAGAGATGGGAACCG
Source organism: Emydura macquarii macquarii (assembly GCF_026122565.2). Classification (NCBI taxonomy): domain Eukaryota; kingdom Metazoa; phylum Chordata; order Testudines; family Chelidae; genus Emydura; species Emydura macquarii. Next base: position 783,362 of record NW_027133671.1, read on the forward strand.
AGGCCCAGAGAGACTGAGGGCACGTCTACACTGCACAGAAAAACCCAGGGCGGGCGTGGGTTAGCCGTCAGCCTCAGACAGGAAGTGGAATTCTTGCTAGCAGTGCTTCAGCCTGACGCCGCAGCTGACGCTCCCCACAAGTCGCAGCAGCAACTCTCTAGTGTGCCAGGTGCACGTTGCTGAATAGAGCCAAAGTAGGTGCAATGGCAGGCCCATGTTTGTGTCACATCACAGGTTCACACAACCTTTGGCATTGCCCATCACACTGATGGCAACAGAACGGCGCAGGAATTCATAGCTCCTTCACAGGCCACAAGAGGGTGCCCTGCATTAGATTTCCTGCAAAAGGGCTCTGGAGGGGGATTTGTGCCCTTGCGCTGGTGGCTTCTGTTAGGCAGTGGCCAGATCCATCCTGAAAAGCTCCGTGTGGCGAGAGGGACTGGCAAAAAGGTTAACCCGAGGCCCTGATGGGGTTTGTAGTAGAACGGCATGCAGAGAATGTGCACTCTGTGCCAAGCGCTTAGCCCTCTGAAGGAGAGGCCTGTGAAAGCATCTGTACCGCTGGAATGGTCAGTCCTGCCCCCCTTTTCCGCAAGCCATAGCTAATGCTTTTAGAGGAGAGAGGATTATCCTTGGAGTCGGGGCCACATTCTGCCCAACCACGACTCATGTAATTCATAAAGCTAAGGAATCGCGGTAGACCAAAGGCGCTGCGGAGCACAGACTTTTGGAGGATTGCTGAAGGGCAATGCTTTTTGCCAGGCCTCCTACTTGGTACAGTTTATCAGTGACCAGTCCACATTCCTCTGCCCTGTACCACCCAGCAAAGCTAGATGCCTGTCTCCTTTAAACAGGCGATGCTAAGCACTGGGACAGAAGACCTCTTTCAGCTACATCTCACGTCTTGGATTGTTTTGTCAACATGAACACACCATGCGGCAAGCATGAGAGGAACCAGGGACATTCTGTGCTGTCTGGACACCAGTCGCCATAGGTTGAACCTACACTGGCTCATTGTTTTACGGGGGGCAGAGGAACAAAGAACGCAAGCTCTCACTTCAGAGCTCTCGCCAGTTGTACTTTGGCTGCTCTGCTTGCATTTGGACTGAGCAGCAATGGAGCAGCCAGTCAAAAAATGATGGCAATGTGCTATACTCAGAGGCCCGCTGTGATTATTAAATATGTATACTGCCACATTGCCCAGAACCCAGGCAGATCAGGGCCTGTCGCGCTAGGCTCTTATAAACCTAGAAGGTGATGGTGCCCTGCTCCTGCTGCATGACGGAGCTAAACCAGAAAGGCCAACCTCCGACTGTGCGGTGCAGCTGCTCCAGTTGGCAAATTTGCTGAGCTCCAGAACAGGAGACGGGGCAGCGCAGGGCATGTTGCATGCATTTGCTCTGGAATTACTGAGAACTCTTGCAACATCTCTCCCTGGAAGGGCAGCCGCTGAACTCAAGTGGCATAGGGAAGCACTGAACCCCTCATGCTGCTCGCTATCTACTTCTGGCTGTTCCCTGGGAGCAGAACACACTGAAGAAAGACAAGTTCAGAAGCCAGCTGTCAAACGGACACCTCCTGTAGGTGATGGAATACAGATGGGAGGCCCTGTTTGCCTAGCACTGCCCAGACACATGAAGGGTGGGAGGAGAACATTGCCCACCCCACACATAAGTCAACTCCCAAAAACAATTTTAAAAAGTCAGTCATAGCTTTCTGCCTGTCTTGGCCTTCAGGGGCAGTCCCTCCGCAGCTGGTGTGTGATCCAGCCTTTAACATGCGCCCAAATGTGTGCCATGGTCACAGCTCGGGGGGGCTTCACTAGGGCCAGTCTCCTTTCATGCTTTTCTGGCCACCACCAGTCCACGACATTCACTTGCCTCCCCACATATTTCCCCTCAGTCTCCTACCCGTCTTGTTCTGGCTTCCACACACCCCCTCCCCCGTACTCTGTGCCCCCTTCCCTCAGACTCGTCAGTTGCCCGTCCTGTACCTCAATCCTTTCTCTCTCCTGGATCCTACCTCCATATTCCCTTGTGCCCTGCCTGGCCCCATGTAGCCACTAAAGGGCCGCCCTCTTCCCTCACAGCAGCTGGCCTCCGCCCTGCTGAGAACAAGGGGCCAATGGCATCCATCTTTGGTGGTGCAACCTCCGTTTCCGCCACTCAGAGCGAAGGATCACGCAGCCATCTTGTCACAAGGCTCGCACTGATCATGGTAGCTGGTGACACCATCCCTGCCCTTCTTCCCCCTGCGTAGGGTCCGGTCGCAGGCACCAGCCCGGGGCTGCTTGTCTCCTCAGACGAAGCAAGACAAGGCCCTTGTCATGTTTTGAAAGCACAACAGAGGCGCTGAGCGCTGCCCATACCAGCTGTCATGAAAGGGGGGGGCCCCTCCCAGGCCACCTGCCTCAGTCTGGGAATCCAGCTACTGATCGACTTAGATGTTCTTGCAAGACCCACTGATTCTCCAAGGCCGATGCTCCCCCAACCTGATCAAGGACCTGATCACCGGTAGGTGGCCAAGTTTGAATGTCACTAATTGTTTGTGATACTTGAGATGTGCGCTAGATTTAGCTCCTGCTGCCATCCCTGGGATTCACCTTCATGTGGCTTTCTGGAAGAGCCAGGACACCGAGCAGCAGCTCCAGTGCTTGATGGCCACAGCATTTAAAATCTGGCCCACTGCGCTTGCCCAGGAATCGCTCGCTCCCTTCTGCCTTCCCATGCACAGCTCCGTGTTTGCAGTAGTAAAGCCTCCATTTTCTAGGGCTCTTGGCAGAGCTGCTACCTCAGGCCTTTTCTTCCCTCCCCAGGAGTGTTCTGGTTCCTCTTTCATCATCATCATCATCATGATCCCCATAACCTCAGAGCTGAAGAGCAGATTACGGTGGTGACAGGAGCTGTGAATCTCACTCGCAAGGCAGCGATAGTGGGAGCACAGGCATCCGGCTGTCAGTGCGCTCTTATTGCATGCGTTCCACGCTTCCAGGAGCAGCCCAGGGCCCAGCCGCGAGTGTGTATCCCCTGGCCCCACGTGGCCGCAATGCAGGACGCCTGGTGTGGTGGTCTCCCCTTGCCAGGCAGGTTAGAGATCGGAGGAGGGCGGGTGCTTTCTTGGATGCGTGCCGTGGCACCTCTGCCAGGCTGTAACTGGCTCTGGGTTTAGCTGCTGCTCCTCTGGTTTGGATGGCAAGTAAATTAGAAACAGGAGACCCCAGAACACTGCCTTTGCAAGCTAATCTGACCCGCCATGGCTGCCGGTCATTGGACCGGAACACAACTTCTTGGTTCACCAGCCCCAGAAAATGCATTCAAACAACTTAGGAGGCGTTTGTCGTAGGCTTGTGTCTCGGCGATCTCTTTATTCCATTTATAGGCCTGTTTTCCCTCCCTTCCTCCCCCTGCAGCTGCTCACACATTACCCACCTCTGCCCAGAGGGTGACGGCCTTGCTCTTTCCTGCCTAGCTCGGACACAGCTGCCTTTAAAGGAAACAAGCTACAAGCAGATTTCTGCAACTCTGCCTACAAGTAGTGAAGTGATTAAACCAATGACCTATCACTCCTCCCTCTTCCCCCCCCCCCCCCCCACACACACACACACACACACACACACACACCTCCTTCTCTGGCCCGGAGATAGCAGACAAATTGTGGCATGTGCTTCATGACAGATTCCAGCTGGGCGTGCATTGGCTCTGCCTCGTCTACACCCGCTCAGCCTGCTATCTCTTCAGAGGGGGGCTGATGGGGCTGCAGCTACAAGAGGTCGTTTCTAATTGTTATGCTGTCTGCAAGGCAGAGAACTAAGCCCTTTCCTTCAGCCATAGCCGTGCATCCTCTAAGTCCTCCTACTCAAGATGGACCAGTAGCCCTGTGTCCATGCCTCTCCGTGGCTCAGCAGCCTGCTTTATTCCTGGAAGGCTTCTCTAAAAGCCTCCAGGCATGACTTTCATTTTTAATGCAATATGTTCATACAGCTTCCCACTGCAGGGCTGGTGTCAGGTAGGAGGGGGAAGCATCTGCACACAGAGGATTGTGTATGTTGCAGGGAAGTGAAGTTCTTCCAAGCCAGGTGGTATTGGTTGGGGGAGGGGTCGGAGCAGAGCCGGTGGGGTTGAGCGGTGGAAAGTTTAGCCATGAAGAGAAGCCTAGGGGGACAGAGCTGTGTGTTTGGGAGGGGTGTCCGAGAGGTCATGACCATTCTGAACCAGGACAGATGGAAGCAATTGATGAATGACCAGCTGAGTGGATTTGGGGGGGGGGGGGGGAGAAGGAAAGATCCAGATTGAAGGAGGCGGTGGTGGGAGAGCACAGAGAAGAGAAAAGGGATGATAGGAAGCACTGGGCCTGCTATTTAAAGTTAAGGTTGCCTGACACTTGTTAGAAGATCCTGTTTTTAGCTGCCTATAAACTTTGCCAAACTTTAACCAGTTGGGCTGAAGTTTTTCAGAGCAGGTGTCTGTCTCTGGCGGAACATTTTAGTTTCAACTGCAATGGTTCAGCCATTTCTGAGAACAAGGCTAAGGAAAAAACATGTTTAGCCCCTGCTAAACTCGTATAAATATTTAACTGAAAAGCCCCAGGGGCGCCATGGTTTGGAACAGAGACATGATGGCCAGATGGGGTCAGACCAATGGTCCCTCTAGCCCAGGATCCTGGCTTCCAGGAGTGGCCAATGCCTGGTGCTTCAGAGGGGATGAACCAGAACAGGGCAATCATGGCGTGATCCATCCCCCAGTGACTTGGAAGTTAATTTGGGGGTGGGGGCTTGGCCTGATATCAGGCACTGCCTTTTCCTAACCCTAAAAAAAGCCATCCAAAGGTGACTAAGTTATAAGCCTCTGAAAGTCACAGCTTATCATAGGAGGCATGTGCCTTTCGTTTGGGGGAGGTTTATGGGAGTGCCTGACCGACCCTAGAAGTGGGGTAGGGGGGCCCACTGGCACCCGGACCACGGCCCCCCCCACAGCCCGGCCCCTGCTCTGCCTCTTCCCACCATGACTCCACCTGCAAGCCCCACTCCTGCTTGGCCTCTTCCACCAAGGCTGGGTGGAAGGGGGGGCCTTGGGAGGAGAAGGTGGAGTGGGAAGAGGCAGAGCAAGGGTGGGACCTTGGGGGAAGAGGAGGCATAGGGACAACGCAGGCGCGATGCTTCCACCACTGGCGCTCCAAAGGTGGTGGACCAGTGCTCCTCCAAAGGGAGATGACCCATGCTGCCTCAGCATTTCTTGCTCCTGCATGGCCAGCCTTTGTGGGGGACAGCTTAGCCTCCCTACGCCTCTTACATGCACTGCCATGCAGCTCACAGATGTGCAGTTGGAGGCTGGCAGTGTTGTTCGTTGTTGGTTCCAGGCCTCCTGTGTGCCAGCCAGGCTGAGTACGTGCCATATCCCCTGAGGAAGGCAGCATTCATCCTTCCCAGAGCTGCAGGCAGAGAGTAGGACTTTTCCTGGGATTTTGGTAGGCAGCCACAGTTTTGCTGAGGAACACAAGCGAGAGAAGGGTAGTTATTAAGTTCTCTGGCCTACCAAATGGTGATTTGTAACTGTTTATAACCCAGCCAAGCCTTTAGATGAATTTCATAGGCTAAGCAATGGCCCATTTCTAGCCCCAGGGCTTGGTCCTGCTGCGGTGCAGACAGTGCAGTTGTCTAATGCAGACAGTGGCGTTGCCAGAACTCCTGAAAAAGGTCACTAGAATTTCTTGTAACAGGACATGTTAGGCAGCGTAAATATAGAGATCACAGATTCATAGGTCTTGAGACCATGTGATCATCTACTCTGACCTCCTGGATAGCACAAGGCACAGAATTGCACCTGGGTTTGTCTGCATCATAACTTCTATAGCATGTACTTCAGAAAGAGATCTGCTCTGTAAATAAAGAATTCCAGTGCTGAAGAATCCACCACCAGCCCTTGGAAATTTGTTCCAATGTTTATTTATCCTCACTGATAAGAACTGGAACATTATTTGTAGCTGGAGTTTGTCTAGATTCAGGTTCCAAATCTTAAAATTTATGCCTTTGACTGCTAGCTTCAAAGAGCTTTCTACATCAGAAATCTCTTCTTTTGTAGGTCACCGCTTAGCTTTCTCCTTGGTTGCTACTAGATATCACCATAATGTAAATGCATGCGTGTAGCCTGAGATTTCCATTTTACTGAAGTTTTGATTTTTCTGTGGATCAGTTTGAGCAGCTGGAACTGCTAAGGAAGAAATATGTATGGCAGCATTTTTTTTATTTTAATGGAGAGAAGGTCAATAATACCTTCTGAGGCTGACTTAGTGCCCCCACAAACCTGAGTAAAAAGGCTGAAGAGTTTGATTTCCAAGAGAGAGAGATTTCCCACACAAAGTTAGCGATGGAATGTCTTAAAGTCGGACTTCCAGATCCAGATTTGGCTAGAGCCCACATCCTCAAAGTTCAAAGGCGTTAAAATGGTATTCTGGTTCTGATCCATCTCTCTGTGGCGGGCTTTTACAGACTACAAAAGTATGGTGTGTAAGAGAGAGGTTTTATATTTTAAACCACTCTAATCCATTGCTTGTGAGATGATGTGCCGCCTTTCAGCCCAGATTGCAGCGGGAGGGAGGAGGAAGAATCGGTACAGAGGCTTCATCGATTCCAAGACCAGCAGGGACCATTGTGATCACCTGTGACACGGGCCAGAGAGATCCCCAAAACAATTCCTAGCATATCTCTTTCAGGGAAATAGCCAATCTTCATTTAAAAATGGCCAGGGATGGAGAATCCATCACAGCCCTTGGTAAATTGTTTCAATGGCTAATTACCATCGCCGTGGGTGGCACATGACTCCTGCCTTTAGGAAGGCTGGATGTGGGGGCACTGGCGCTTGGACCATGGCCCTACCACCTCCCCCTGAGGCCCTGCCATGCTCCACCCCTGCTCCAAACTGGGCTCTGCTTCCACTCAGAGCCCCCACCCCTCAGAGCCCCCTGAGATCCAGCTGTGTCTGTACCGACCCCCTCTCACTCCTCAGGCCCCCTATGGATCCACTTATGCTGGTGATGATTCCCCTGCCCCCCAGACTATCCATAGATCCAGTTCTGCCCAGACTGACCCCCCCACCCCTTTCCTGCTCTCTTTCCCTGATCAGTGACCCCATCTATTTGTTCTGCTAAATAGATTGAGCGCCAGGAGTCTATCACTCCAAGGCAGGTTTTCTATCCTTCAATCATTCTTGTGGCTCTTCTCTGAACCTGCTCCAGTTTAACCGCAGCCTTCCTGAATTGTGGACACAAGATTCCAGAAATGGTCGCACCAGTACCAAATTTAGAGGTAAAATAATCTCTCTACTCCTATGCAAGATTCTCTTGTTTATGCATCTCAGGATTGCATTAGCCGTTTTGGTCAGAAGGTCACCCTGGGATCTCGAGTTCAGCTGATTATCCACCACGACATCCAAAGCTTTTTTAGTCACTGCTTCCCAGGTAGAGTCCCCATTCCCCATCCTGTTAGTATGGCCGACATTCATTGTTCCTAGATGTAGACATTTAGCTGTATTAAAAATGCATGTTGTTTGCTTGCACGCAAATCGCTCTGTATCAGTGATCTGTCTGCTTTATTATTTACTACTCCTGCATGCTTGGGTCATCTGCAAAATTTATCAGTGGTGATTTTGTTTTCTTCCAGCTCACTAATAAAAACAAATAAGATAGGACCATAATCTTCTCTTTGCGTCTCCACTAGAAAGGCACCCAATCAGTGATGATTCCCCATTTACAATTGCATTTTGAGAGCTATCAGTTAGCCAACTTTTAATCCTTTTAATGAATGCCATGTTATTTATACTGGTTTAGTTTTTAAATAAAATTGTCATGTGGTACTAAATGGCATGCCTTACAGAAATCTATTATGTCAACACTATTACCTTTATCAGCCAAGCCTGTGATCTCATCAAAAGAGATATGATGTTAGTGTAACAGGTTCTATAGTCCATAAACCCATGTTGAATTACATTACCCTTATTTAGTATTTCATTAATAGACTCCTGTATCAGCTGCTCCATTATCTTGCCCAGGATTGATGTCAGACTAACAGACCTATAATTACCCAGATCATCCCATTTATCTTTTTTAAATATTGGCACAACATTAGCTTTCTTCCAATCTTCTGGAAATTCCCCAATGTTCTAAGACTTATTGAAAAGCCAACAGACCAGCGAGCTTCTCAGCCAGCTTTTTTAAAACTCTTGGATACAAGTTGTTAAGGCCAACTCATTTAAAACGTCTATCTCTAGTAGCAGTTGTTTAATAATCTCCTAAGATACTAGTGGAATGGAAAGAGTGTTATCATATGACAAATCACCTATTCTTTTCCCAAATACAGAACAGAAATATTTATTGAAAATGCAGAAAAACCAGACATGATCGATAATTCTACCGCATCCATCTTATACTAGACCAACACCGTTGTTAGGATTCTTTTTGTTCCTAATATACTTTAAAAACCCCTTATTGTCTTTAAGTCTGCTGGGCATATATTTCTCTTTGTCTCTTTCATTTCCTTATCAATTTTCTACATATCCTAGCTTTTGATTTATATTCTCTATTATCAACTTCTCCTTTCTTCCTTTTGTGTTATTTTTTTATATATATTTATTTTATTTAAAAAGCTGCCTTCACTTTCCCTCTAAAAACCATCTTGGTTTCTTAACTAACATTTGGCATTGATTAACTGTTCTTAAACAATTCCCAGTTATCAGTCACATTTTTCTGATTAAATTCACCCTCCCAGTTGATTTGGCTTATAGCTGTTTTCAGCTTTGTGAAAATGGCCCTTTTAATGTACCAAGTATAATTCACAGATCTGGATTCTATTCTGCTTGCACATTATCAGTGTGATCAAGTCATGATCATTTGTGCCTAAGCTTACCCATTAATTTTTAGCTCTGTGATCAGTTCCTCTTTATCTGTCAAGACAAGGTCTAATACAAAATTGCCCCATGTTGGATGCACCACTTCTTGAGTTAAGAAACTGCCATCTAGAACTGTTTAGAAATTCCAAGGATGTTTTAGTGCTGGCAGCATGAGATCTCCAGCATGCCACTCAAAGTCCCCCAGCATCACACAGCTTTTTCTCCTATGCATTGTAGCTACGTGTCTGTCTTGTTCCTGATGTGATCTGTAGCAGACATCTCTAATAGCCTGTCTTGTACTCTCTTTGTTAGGACATTGATCTATAAGCATTCAAGATCATCGTCTTCGACATTATTGGTGGGTTGGAAACAGGTAATGGCTTTTAACGGAATGCCAAGCCCCTGCCCCTTTTGCCCACTTGATCTTTCCTTATAACAATTTCTAGTCGGGGATTGAGGGGGGGGTCTCTCCAGGCTGCCCAGCAATTAGTTACACATACACACAATCAATGCAGGGCACACCAGGCCCCCAGTGCTAGCTGACACCCCACCCCAGTCTACAGTGAATGTGACCCTTCCTTTCGCCCTTCCAGCTGAGAGGGGAGAAGCCAAACTGCCCCCAGAGGGAGGGGATTGTGGGAGGGAGGAGCTCTGCTGGGCTGACATGTCATGGGGGGGCTGAAGTGGGAAGAGCCTGATACATTAGCTCAGGGCTGGCTCTGATCACCCTTTCCCCCTCCCCCAATAATGCCATAACCCAGCAGTTCCTTTCTATCTTTATCCTGGTTCTCCTGGGCAGTCCCTGTCAGTACAGCTCCTCCGCCAGCCTCTCTGCCCTGGAAGCGTGCAGCTCCATGGATGTGGGGGTCAGGGGGGGTGGCCTACCATGCTGTTTAGTGCACCAGAGAGCTGTCCGTTTGAGCCTTCTATTTCAAGCTCTCCGGGGTAGGGACTGTCTCTTGTACCACGTACAGCTCCTAGCACAATGGAGCCCTGATCTCAGTTGGGACTGCTAGGCATTACTGCAGTTCCAATAATAAACTCCGCATTCCCAGCAAAATCCCAGCCTGGTGAAGACATCTTCACCAGTTAGCTACAACCCTCTGCAAACTTGTCTGCCGGGGTGACACGAGCCACCTACCTCCAGCTAGCAGCCGCCTACTTATTTCTTGTACATACCCTGTGCTGCGTGGCTGAGAGGCTACTGAGCCTGAGCTGCTGCTTGGTTCAGTTCACTATTTCCTTCCCAGCTTGGAGCCCCATGGCGTCCTTCCTTGGGCCCACCCCAGCCATCCTGGCCCCTGGAGAGACAATGTATCCAGTCAGACATTTTGGAAAGGGCAGATTTGGCATCCACCTATTAGGAAAAGAGAATTTGGCAGGAGCCTAGATATTTGGGGGGTAGGGGGCCAGGAGAAGGAGAGAATGGAGTCAAAGATCACTCAGGGTTTGTGGCTGGAGGCCAGACAGATAGTAAAGATGTCAGCAAAGGCAGAGGAGGAAGCCAGAAAGAGAAGTGATGTTCTGGTGAGTCTGAGACAGTGTCCAGACACTGCAAAAAGAGGCAGAAGAACTGGGTGAAACTTTTTCAGGTAAAAAGTTTGCCCCCAAACTTTTACCCCCCAAAATGCATTTTTCAGGGCTCTGAAACTATTCACAATTTTGGGTCAAATTGGTGACTGTCTTCAGCCAGAAAACTAAGTCGACATATTTTTGTTTAGCAAAGTAACACCCCGTAAAAATTCACCACCCAAAATGAAAGACTGGGAAAAATTTATTTTGTGTCAAACAAAATGTTTCATTTAACCTGATACAAAGTTTCTGGTTCTCTCTTCGAGTGATTGCTCATATGCATTCCAATGTAGGTGTGTGCGCGCCCCGTGCACAGATTCCCGGAACTTTTTTCCCTAGCAAGCCCCGCATGGCCAGCTCAGGCGCCCCCTGGAGTGCCGCGCTCATGTCGCGGTATAAAGGGCGCTGCTGGCTGCGCGGGTCCCCAGTTCCTTCTTTCCGCCTGTGACGGTTACTGGAACTATCGCCTCTTGCTGTGTGCAAGTAGCTCATTCCCTAGTTGTTTGACTGTTTTCAACATTTCTTGTTATAGTAGTAGTTATAGAGTTCGTTAGTTTGTAGTTGTAGTGACAAGTTAGAACCCCGGACGGGGTCCTCTTCTGCTGGGAGTCATGCCGGGGTCCACAGGCTTTAAGAACTGTGTCTTGTGTACTAAAGCCTTTCCTATTAGTGACCCGCATGACCGCTGTCTCCGGTGCCTTGGAGAAGAACACCGTCGAGACAAATGTAAGATTTGTAAGTCCTTTAAGCCTCGGACCCAGAAAGAACGAGACGCGAGGCTAAAGGCGATTCTAATGGAGTCGGCGCTCCGTCCAGCTTCCGAGCCGTCCCGGTCTCCGTCGGCACCGAGTGTGTCGTCGGTGCGGAGCGCCCCCCACCGGCACCGCTTTCGGCACCGCCGCGGGCCTCTAAGGTGGCCAAGAAGACGGCACGGCCTTCGGCCGCACCCAAGATCTCCCTCCGGCCCGCGCAGGGTGGAGGAAGTACGGAGACGCCCCAGCCAAGCGCCGTTGAGATTACTCCGGCACCGGGGTCTCCACGCGGGCTGCCTCCCCCGACTCCTGGTAGTGGGGGAGTGCACCTGCAAGGGCCGTCGACGCCGGAGGCGTTTACTGCGGCACGAGCCCTCATGGCCTTGCCCACGCCTCCGTCCCCCCTCGGCCGAGGGACAAGGGACCCGCGTCTCGGGGCAAACCCGCGCTGGGTGGTCCCGGTGGTTGGAGACGCTCCCAATCTAAGTCTCCTGCCAGACGGTCACGGAGGGTGGAGAGCGTCGGCTCCCCTCCGAGCTCCGACTCTAGGTCGTCGAGCGACTCGGCACCGCGGCACCGTGGGCGGTCCCGAGTCCGTCGCCGGAGCCGCAGATCCAGCTCCGATTCGAGCGGGGATCGGGATTCGGGCTCCCGATCTACGGTGCGGAGCCCGTCCCGGCACCGATCGAGGTCACTGTCGGTCGTTTCGAGAGGCAGCGACTCACATCTGACGGCACCGCCGATCCCGGCACCGCCGCCTGCTTCGGCACTGTTGCCGGCTCCGGCACCGGTGCAACCGGCACCGATGATGGCACCGTTGCAGCCGGCACCGATGATGGCACCGTTGCACCGGCACCGGTGATGGCACCGGCACCGACCTCGGGACGGCTGGACTCCCTTCAGCGTCACCATCGTCGGCACCGCTCTCGGTCTCGAGGGGGCAAGCGGCATCGCAAGTCCTCTCGCCGCAGGGGCAGGTCGGGTGCGTCGTCGTCGTCGTCCCCGTCCTCCTCTCACCGCCGGCACCGCAGACGTCGGCACCGGTCCACGTCGTCCTCATCGGACCGCTCCACGCGTCGGCGACATAAGCGACGCACGGGGGGCTCTGGTGACACTAGGGCGGTGCGGCTCCATCAGCCTTCCCTGCAGGCCGCGGGGTGGGCCCAGGGACCTTGGCAGTGGCCGTATTGGGGACCCTGGAATGCCTCTATGCCCCAGGGCTCGGTGTCATTGCATTCTGTGGTGGCCCCCCCAGTCCCCCCGGCCCCTAAGGTTCATGAGCAGGGTTCGGAGGACTCGGACCCTGGGGAGGGACCCTCTTCCGCACCCCTACCCTTCTCTTCCTCATCGTCACCGGATGAGGCAGCAGCAAGGGATCGTAAAGGGCCCCTGTTTGACTTCAGGGCCCACCAAGACCTCCTAAAGAGGGCTGCTGAGAACTTGGGCATGGAGTTTAAGCTCATGTCTGAGGAGGAGGACTCCCTCTTTGGGCCCTCGGGCTCTCTAGGACCCTCCCGGGCGACCTTGCCAGTGCATGACAATGTCATGAAGATAGCGAGGAAGCTGTGGCAGACCCCTTCCTCCCTGCCTTCCACCTCTAAGGGGGTGGAACGGAAATATTATGTCCCCAAGGAACCCTTTGAATTTCTATACAGCCACCCTGCGCCCAGTTCTCTGGTGGTCGATGCGGCCAACCAGAGGGACCGTCAGGGGGGTCAGGGTAGCACCCCTAAGGACAAGGAGGGCCGTAAACTGGACTTGTTCGGGAGGAAGATCTACTCTACTGCGGCGCTGCAGTTTAGAGTAGCGAACCACCAGGCCTTGTTTGGGAAGTATAATAAGAACCTGTGGGCCTCGATGCAGAGGTTTGCTTCCCAGCTGCCCCCTGACCAGGAGGCGGATTTTTCCACGGTTCTGCATGAAGGATCTGCGGTGGCTACCGCTGCGCTGCAGGCGGCTAGCGACGCGGCTGACACAGCCAGTAGGGCAATGGCCTCGGCGGTGGTGATGCGCCGCTGCTCGTGGCTTCAAGCCTCTGGCCTCACTCAAGAGGTTCAGCAGGCTATCCAGGACTTGCCGTTTGATGGCCTGGGTCTGTTTTCGGAAAAGACAGACGACAAGCTCCACGCTCTCAAGGACTCTCGGGCCACCCTGAAGTCTCTGGGGTTGTATACTCCTCAGGCCTCCAGGCAGCAGTCCAGACCGCAGGTCCAAGGGCAACCACCGCCCCCGCCCAGGCCGGCTCCTCGACCACCCCAGCAGAGGAGGGGTCGTGAGCGCTACCGCGGTCCCAGCAGGGGAGGCCGTCAGGGTCCTCTGCGAGGGGCCAGCATGGGCCTGCAAAAGGGGGTAATCAGCCTAATAAACGTTTTTGACCCAGAGCAGGAGGGTAGTACTCTTCCTTCTCTCTGGGATCCTGGTCGGCCGTTTGGGGACAGGCTTCGCCCTTTTCTTTCAGAATGGGAAGCCATCACTACGGACCGCTGGGTCCTGGAGGTGATTGCCAAAGGGTATGCCCTCCAGCTTACAACCTCCCCTCCCAACACCCCCCCAAGGCTGTCCCACATTGGGGATCCGGCCTCGGTTCAGCTCCTGGTGCAGGAGATTGGGTCGCTCCTCATGTTGGGGGCAGTGGAGGAAGTCCCACTGGCCGAAGAGGGCAGGGGCTTTTATTCTAAGTATTTCTTAATCCCCAAGGCGAAGGGAGGCCTTAGGCCCATTCTGGACCTCCGTGGCCTAAATAGATATATTAGGCGAGTTAAGTTTCGTATGGTCTCTCTCGCCACTATCATTCCGGTCCTTGACCCAGGGGATTGGTATGCTGCCCTGGACTTGAAGGATGCATACTTTCACATCTCGATATTACCGGCCCATAGGCGGTTTTTGAGGTTTGTGGTAGCGGGACACCATTATCAGTTTCGGTCCCTACCCTTTGGGCTCTCCTCAGCACCCAGGGTTTTTACTAAGTGCATGGCTGTGGTAGTAGCCCACCTGCGCCGTAAAGGTGTTCAAATCTTCCCTTACCTGGATGACTGGTTAATCAGGGGGAGGTCGAGTGCCCATGTGAGACATAGTCTGTTCCTCACACGCGACTTGTGTGCTAGACTGGGGCTGATTATCAATGAGCAAAAGTCCACACTCACTCCGGTTCAATGTATTGAGTTTATTGGAGCCAGGTTAGATGCAGTACAAGCCAGAGCCTTCCTGCCTCAAGCAAGATTTGAGGCGATGGCAGCCATAATATCGGATCTCCACTTGTCCCCCATGACGACAGCCAGGCACTGCCTGCAGCTGTTGGGACATATGGCGGCTTCTACATATGTAGTGAGACTGGCCCGATTGAGGCTTAGACCTCTCCAGGCGTGGTTGAATTCGGTGTATGTACCACACAGGCATTCTCTAACTAGAGTGGTCCTGGTTCCCCCACAGGTGCTGTCGTCCCTCGATTGGTGGAGGGACCCCAGGGAAGTGATGATGGGAGTCCCCTTCAGAGAGTTCACCCCATCTGTGACGCTCATCACAGACGCATCCGATCGGGGATGGGGAGCCCACATTTCTCACGATCAGGGCACCCAAGGGCTTTGGTCTCTGGAGGAGAGAGCTCTGCACATCAATGTGCGCGAGCTCAGAGCAGTCCGGTTGGCCTGCAGGGCCTTCCTCCCCTTTCAGGGGCAGAGTGGTCCAAGTCCTTACGGACAATACGGCAGCCATGTTCTACATGAACAGGCAGGGGGGGCACGCTCCTCGGCACTTTGCCAGGAAGCCATTCACCTCTGGAATTTCGCGGTGAGACACGGTTTTCATTTATCTGCCTCTCACCTCCCGGGGGTACGAAACAGCGAGGCGGACCGCCTCAGCAGAGTTTTTTCTCCCCGCCACGAATGGTCCTTACACCAGGACATAGTGGCTTCCCTTTTCCAACGGTGGGGTTCTCCCCGTCTGGACCTGTTCGCTACAGCGGAGAACAGGAAATGCCCGAGGTTTTGCTCGCTCAGGGGTCGCGAGCCGGGCTCTCTGTCCGATGCCTTTTTGGTTCCCTGGACAGGGGAGTTAATGTATGCTTTTCCCCCTGTCCCGCTCCTGCCCCAAGTCCTCCTAAAGATCAAGAGGGACAGGGCGGACGTTATACTGATTGCTCCAGCGTGGCCGAGGCAGCATTGGTACAGTATGCTGCTCGACCTCTCCATCACCGAACCGATTCCGCTACCCAGACGGTGTGACCTGATCTCCCAGGACCATGGGAGATTGTTGCACCCCGACCTGACCTCCCTCCACCTTACCGCCTGGAGACTTTGTGGCTGACGGAGGGAGAGAGGGCCTGTTCTATGCAGGTTCAACAGGTCCTCCTGGGCAGCAGGAAGCCGTCCACGCAAGTAACATACAAAGCTAAGTGGCGGAGGTTTTCGGGGTGGGCAGAAGCGAGAGGGTTACACCCTAGCATCTCCCCTATTCAGGCCATCCTGGAGTACTTACTGCAGCTTAAACTGCAGGGCCTGGCTTTGGCCTCCCTCAAGGTCCACCTGGCAGCCATCTCGGCCTTCCACCAACCCATGGAGGGCCGCTCCCTGTTTTCTCACCCTATGTCGGTGAGGTTCCTTAAGGGGGTGGAGAGGACTTTCCCTCAGGTGCGGGACCCGGTGCCACCCTGGGACCTCAACTTGGTCCTCAACGGGCTGATGGGTCACCCATTCGAGCCCTTGGCTACGTGCTCCCTTCTACTCTTGTCATGGAAGGTGGCCTTCCTAGTGGCTATCACCTCGGCCAGAAGGGTCTCCGAACTGAGGGCGTTAACCTCGGAGCCCCCCTACACGGTTTTTTATAAGGATAAGGTCCGGCTGAGGCCTCACCCGGCTTTTATGCCTAAGGTGGTGTCTCAGTTCCACTGTAACCAGGACATTTTCCTTCCTGTGTTCTTTCCCAAACCCCATGGGTCGGAGGAGGAAAGGAGGGGACATTCGCTGGACGTCAGGCGAGCCTTGGCCTTCTATCTCGAGAGGACCAAGCCTTTCCGGAAGTCGACACAGCTCTTCGTGGCTGTGGCGGATAGGATGAAGGGCTTGCCTGTCTCCACCCAGCGCATCTCCAAGTGGATTACTGCCTGCATTAAAGCATGCTATGAGCAGGCAGGAGTACCCCTCCCAGGGCCGGTGAGAGCACACTCCACTAGGGCCCAGGCCTCTTCCGCTGCCTTTCTAGAGAGGGTTCCCCTGCAGGACATCTGCAGGGCAGCGACCTGGTCGTCAGTCCATACGTTCACGTCGCATTACGCCATCGTGGAACAAGCAAGGGAAGACGCAGGGTTCGGCAGAGCCGTGCTGTCTAGAGCAGGTCACCGATAACTCCTACCCTCCTCCAAGGTACGGCTACGCAATCACCTACATTGGAATGCATATGAGCAATCACTCGAAGAGAGAAAACAAGGTTACTTACCAGTAACTGTTGTTCTTCGAGATGTGTTGCTCATATCCATTCCAAACCCACCCCCCGTCCCCGCTGTCGGAGTTGGCAGAAAGAAGGGACTGGGGACCCGCGCAGCCAGCAGCGCCGAATGGATATGAGCAACACATCTCGAAGAACAACAGTTACTGGTAAGTAACCTTGTTTTTCTTGTTTCAGTGAAGCAGGAAAAAAATTCTGCTTCAGTTCAAGCCGAATTCTTTTTCGGTTCAGCCCCCAGGCTCTTAAAAAATATCAGTTATTCACTCAGCTCTAGTGCTGAAGCGCAGACAGATGCAAATCTGGACCAGTCTTCCTCAACTTCAGAGGTGTGGAACCAGTCAGTTTGGAAGAGGTGGTAGGTGGAGCCTTGGGACTAGAAGACCAAAACTTGACCTGTTAGAGGAACTCTCAGATGGGGAGGAGGAAGACAGGAGCTTTTAAAGAGATAAGAGAGGAGAAGAGCCAAGAGAACAGAGAGCTTCTGAAGCCAAGAATGGGGAGAAAGCAGCAGAGTGTGAGAGAACAAGAAAGCTAAGCAAAGAAATCTGTTCCTTCCGCATAGGCGGGGGAAGGTCCTTGGAAGCTGCATCAGCAGAGGGGGGAGGACAGAAGCCACAGTGGAGGAGACTGGAGAAGGGGAGTTTAGGCATCAGGAGCCAAGTGCCTTGCCCAGGATTTCGGAGACAATGAAGGCAGAGATGGGGATAGGAGAGCGGTTGAAAAGACAAGCGGGATTGAGGGAAGGCTTGTTTGAGATAGGACCTGGCATGCTCAGACAAAGAGAGAACAGAGATCAGGAAGAGAGAGAGAGAGAGAGGGCAGGAAAGGGCTTAGGAAGGGAGTCAGGACCAACAGATGGTGGGACATAATGGGTCCGGGGCAGAGACGTCTCAGGAGTACAAGTAGAGAAGCAGCAAGTGGAGCCTGGGCTTTCAGAGAATAACACCCTGTCATACAGCTGCTTGGGAGGAGAAGCATTTGCCTGCAGTGACCTGTTGTTGTCTGCTAGAAAAGATCCATGCCACTGAAGATGTGTTCTTGGTCATCTCCCCACGGGACCTGTCTTATGGTCAGATCTGTTAACTCAGTCACCACTGCTGCATAGAGACCAATACAATTAGCTGCTTCAAACCCACAGAGAGACATTAAAATATCCACTGCTTAAATAGCCAGGGTAGCCTGTAGTCTGTACCCTGCTGCCATCTCTGCCCTTTTGGAAAGTCTTCCTCAACTTCAGAGGCATGGAACCAGCCATGTGTGGCTGTAATTTAATAAGGCTCCATGGAAGTTATTCTAGCCTGTAGAGGATTGAAGAGGGAATGTTAAACTTTCTGGGTTTTGGTTTTTTTTTAACCTCCATTATAACTGTATAGTGGGGATGTAATTTCCTGTTTAAAATCTGTAAGGCAGTGCATTGACCCAACAGAACAGATCGTTTTCTACTGCATTCTCCAGTCAGGAGCAGCTAAGGAATATAGTGTGAAGTGAGAGCGTCCAGCCCTTGGTTTTTTTTCCCCTCTTTATGGATTCTTCATCACAGACTAACAGATCTGCTCTAGGAATTATTTGGGGGCAGTCCTTTGGCCTGTGTTAGACAGGAAGTCAGATGAGATGGTCACCATGGTCCCTTTGGGCCGTGAAATCTATGATGTTCTAAGTTTTCTTCGAAATCCGAATGTATTTGTGTGCAAGTCATGCCTACTGGGCATGTAGCTGGTGTCCCTTCAGGTAGTGGCTAGATTACCTGCTCCAGGCTTGGGTGAGCAAGAGTAGCATCTTTTAGCTCAGGCTACAGAAGCGTATGCATTAAGATCCTGACATCCCAGGTTGGATTTCTGCTACCAGCGACCCACTCCAAGGCTTGCAGTTACATATGCTTATGTTCTGGCAAATGTCTGAATTATTCTATAGGCACCATAACCTGGCATATGTGGAGCAATAACGTTAATGGTTCCTAGCTATTACATAGCACGTTCCATATGAAGACAGTAGAGAACTTTACAAAGGAAGGTCTGTATCATTTCCACTTTACAAATAGGGAATCTGAGGCTGGGAGAGGAAGAGTAACTGGCACAAGATCACCCAGCAGAGCCCGGAATCCAGTATCCTGAGTCCCACTCTAGTCCCCACATTAATACATCCCGTCTAGCCAATTCTCCCAGGCACTCGCTCAGAACATGACAGAGTTCTGCTTCTCTTTTGCCATAGATAAAGTGCTACCCCCAAGATGGCCCAGTACTTGGATCAGGTGAGCTTTGTGAAGAAGAGTAGCTGGCTTAAGCTGACCCTGAACTAGAGAGAGGCCCTGCGGGTGGGCAGAGGAAAGCGTTTTGATGGATCTGCAGTTATGGTGCAGCCTCGTGTGGTGGGAGGTCATTCTATAGTCTAGGAGCACTCTTGGATTTATTCCATGTTGACGCTGAGCTCTCACGTCGCAGCATTCATGACTAGTGCTTTCCACCCACCCTGGCTGGCTAAGAAACGCCATCTCCTCCTGACAAACAATCCATGGGCCTCACTTATTTATGTTTGGCGCTTCCCAGCTGGACCACAGCCATGCAACATACTTTGGCATGAACACTTCAGCACTTAGGCAACTGCTCGCTATAAAATACGATCATCTCCACCCTAACGTGGGCTGTCCTGTGCCCATCACACCTGTCCTTGAACACTGATGATCTCGGTCCCTATTTTCAAATCTCTCAGTGGCCTGGGCCCATGATTATCTGAAAGAGCGTAAGGCTCTGGAATGAAGCCTGTGTCAACAGCTCCATTTCCTGGCTCCGTGGAGCTCTACCACAAGAGTCCAGCTCATCTGTAAGGCTGCCAGAGCTTTTCCAGGGGTTTATCCGAGCCTGTGGAACAGACCCCGCCCAGGAACCAAGACCCATCGCAAACCTCAGCTCCAAGTACAAGGCACATTTCTTCAGTCTGCGTTCTCCAATATAAACCCAGCATATATGTTTAAAAAAACCCTCCCAAACCAATGTTCTCCAGCTCAGGAGAGGATGAGCAAGAGAACCAACCACAGACAGAGGCCGGTCATGTCACTTAATGCATCAGGAGAAGGCACTCGGTTCCTGTGGTGATGAGAGCGGTATGAGAACTAATACAGGACATGGGGGGTAGTCAAAACTATACACTCTTATTTCTCTGAAGTCTCTAATTAGGCTGATGATGCTTGTTATACATTTAAGTGATGAAACTCCATGCTCCTTTGCAGTATTTGCTTGGCACATAACCCCCCTCACCGACCAGGCAAGGGAAAGAACCCAGTTAGCCATGCTCTGCTGCTGGGGGGCGAGTCATTGTCTTTGGGCTGGAAGAGATGGAGCTAAGCATCCTGAGTAGACTAACGGTGCTTAGTTGGAGCGAGAGTGAGGTGAGGCTGCAAAGGAGTTGGGTCTCTGCAGGAGAAGAGCTCTGACAGGCTGAATACCATGGAGGCAGAAACTACAGGAGTGAGCAAGATAGCTACAGGGGAAGCCCTGAGGGAGATGAAGGGCTGTGAGTTGGCAGATTTGTTTGGGGTGTGGCTACGGGGGTTAGACGTTCATGGGACTTGGCCGGAGGGCTCCCAGAAGGGGAGCTGGGAGAAGATACAGGCTGAGGTAGGCCATTGCCAGTCAATGAACTGGCCCATGGGGATGAAAGAGGTGAAGTCCCTGGCAATGCTGCATCCATGCATGAAGGGGTCGTCCTAGAGGTGAGGACGTGCTTAGGCAGCAGAGTTAGTGTGGCTGGCCCCCATGTACCAAGCCCCTCTGTTATCCACACCTATATTTAACCTTCAGCTTTCTTTGCCATGTCTGAATGAGTTGAAAGAAGAGGACAGCCCGGTGTGCTGAGAGAGCCAGAATTTCAAAGATATCGAACGGATTCTGTAAGGTGTCCCCTGTCTCCGCCTCCCTTCCAGGATTCCAGGGGAAAGTGATCATGCATCCGTGCTACGTGGTTATCAGTGGGAAAGTTAACTCCGACACTCCCTGCACCCACTGCATCTTCGGGCCTCGCCACTGTATCATGTTTCCCTCACGCACCCATTAGCAAAGATTTTTAATGAATGTGTAAACTCGGGCTGTACCGTATGACTGGAGCGTTGCTAACATAGTTCATTTTTTTAAGAAAGGGAAAAAAAGTGATCTGGGTAACTACAGGCCTGTTAGTTTGACCTCAGTAGTATGCAAGGTCTTGGAAAAAATTTTGAAAGAGAAAGTAGTTAAAGACATCAAGGTTAATGGTAATTGGGACAAAATACAACATGGCTTTATCAAAGGTAGATTGTGCCAGACCAACCTGATCTCCTTTTTTGAGAAGATAACAGACTTTTTAGACAAAGGAAATGCAGTGGATCTAATTTACCTAGATTTTAGTAAGGCATTTGATATGGTTCCACATGGGAAATTATTAGTGAAACTGGAAAAGAGGGGGATTAATATGAAAATTGGAAGGTGGATAAGGAACAGGTTAAACTACAACGGGTCATACTGAAAGGTGAACTGTCAGGCTGGAGGGAGGTTACAAGTGGAGTTCCTCAGGGATCAGTTTTGGGACCAATCTTATTTAACCTTTTTATTACTGACTTTGGCACAAAAAGTGGGAATGTGCTAATAAAGTTTGCGGATGACACAAAGTCATTGCCAATACAGAGAAGGACCGGGATATCATACAGGAAGATCTGGATGACCTTGTAAACTGGAATAATAGAAATAGGATGAAATTTAACAGTGGAAAGTGCAAGGTCATGCACTTAGGGATGAATAACAAGAACTTTTGCTATAAGCTGGGGATGCATCAGTTGGAAGTGACAGAGGAAGAGAAGGACCTGGATGTATTGGTTGATCACAGGAGGACTATGAGACGCCAATGTGATGTGGTCATGAAAAAAACTAATGTGGTATTTGGATGCATCAGGTGAGGTATTTCTAGTGGAGATAGGGAGGTGTTAGTACCTTTATTCAAGGCGCTGGTGAGACCTCATCTGGAATACTTTGTGTAGTTCTGGTCCCCCATGTTTAAGAAAGATGAATTCAAATTGGAACAGGTGCAGAGAAGGGCTATTCCAATGATCTGAGGAATGGAAAACCTGCCTTATGAGAGGCAACTCAAGAGTTTGGCTTGTTTAGCCTAACCAAAAGAAGGTTGAGGGGAGATATGATTGCTCTCTATAAATATATCAGCGGGATAAATAAATACTAGGGAGGGAGAGGAATTATTTAAGTTCAACACCAATGTGGACACAAGAACTAATGGATATAAACTGGCCATCTGGAAGTTTATACTTGAAATTAGATGAAGGTTTCTAACCATCAGAGGAGTGAAGTTCTGGAATAGCCTCCCAAGGGGAGCAGTGGGGGCCAAACACCCAGCTGGCTTCAAAACTAAGCTTGATAAATTTATGGAGCGGATGGTCTGATGGGACAGTCTAATTTGGCAACTGACTGATCTTTGACTACTGGTGGTAGATATGCCAATGGGTTCTGAGTTATTACGGAGAATTATTTCTTGGGTGTCTGGTTGGTGAGTCTTGCCCATATGCTCATGATTTAACTGATCGACATATTTGGGGTCAAGAAGGAATTTTTCCCCTGGGCAGATTGGCAAAGGCTCTGGGGTTTTTTCACCTTCCTCTGTAGCATGGGGCATGACTCACTTGCTGGTGGATTCTCTGTACGTTGAAGTCTTTAAACCATGATTTAAGGACTTTAATAACTCAGTCGTAGGTTAGAGGTTTATTACATGAGTGGGTGGATGTGGTTAAGAGGAGGTCAGACTAGATTATCATATTGGTCCCTTCTGACCTTGGAGTCTACGCGTCTATGAGACCAGGGAGCTTTGTAGGGAAGTGTGTGTTCTGTGTCTTTTACAGCAGACAGCCTGCAAAGAGCCAGCCTAGAGTGAGGAAGGCTGAATTTTCCTTGCTTCTTAGGGAGCAGCCTGATTTCTTTCTCTCTCTTTTTGTTTCTTGTGTGTTAAGGTTCTGGATTTTAAGAAATAAGTGTTACACTGCAACCTTCCAGAAAGATTAAAAACATAAACCATTCTAACTTCTCCGTTTGTATGCTGCCAACATAACAGCCGCAATGCTCTTAAGGAGACTCGGAAACCGTTCCTGCTCCTGCTTTGACATTTGTGTTCCCAAATATATGGAAGCTTACTATTGTCTGATTGTGATTTGGTTGGCTGAGTAGGGCTGGCTGGTTTAATTACTTAATTTGTAATCCTTAATAGTAATTCTCTATTTATAGACCCTCTTTAGCCAAAGATTTTAAAGTACCTTGCAAACATTAACCTTCACATGTAAAGTAGGTAAATATTACAGATGGGGAAACTGAGTCAGATAGAGCCTGGGTAACTTGCCCAAGGTCACATAGTAAATCAGGAACGGCCCAGGATTAGAACCCAGGATTCTGTTCCAAGCCTGGCTGCCATTTCCCCTTCCACTGTGCCTGATGTCTTTTATATTTCAGTATTTAAATATATTAAAATAATGTGAAAATCCTTGTGCAGCCATTTATGTTGCTGAATACACAGCCTGGGAAACAATGCAGACTCTACCCATAAATGGCACCCACTCTGCTGCTTCATGCAGAGGGCAAGCGGGCTGTCAATCATAAAGAACACCCCCTTGTTTTGGTGCAAATAAGTAATTGGTTAATGATGGTAATACGAAGATCAATGAATATCAAATATTAATGCTGCACACTGTGATAGTTATTCAGCCAGCAACTCTGGAAAGCGGAAGCTGCTCAGAAAATCCAGCTGCCGTTAACAGTGGGTCTTTTAATGAGACGAGGCTGAACTGACAGATTCTCCTGCTGTATGATTGGTGGAAAATGGGTCACTTAACTATCTGGGGAATAATTCACTTCCCTTGCACAGAGTTGTCAGAGAGGATAGATGTAAGATGGTGCTGTGTGAGGAACGCTCACACTAGGCCAGGTAGAATAGAGATCCAGTGTGCTAGCTCTGTGTCCCCAAAACAGTGTTGTGATTTCCTTCCCCCTCCTGTGAGCAGGGGGTGAGGCGGAGGGGTTGCTGAAGGCACCTCGTTCTGTTCTTTCCTAGGATGACAGTTTTGGAATTTGCTCTGCATTTTAAGAAAATGGGAGGGCAGGGCAGAAAGAGCAGTTGTAATGTAACATCAATGGCTGTTGCTAGGGAAACCCAGACTCCTCACTCAGGTCTTGGCAGGTAAGAAAAAGCAGAATCAATAAATTTTGGTTTTAAAATGCAGCTGTATCTATTGGTTCAAGGATGCATATTGCTTTTTCTGCCTGATCTAGGGTCTTAGAGTGGATGATTCTTCCCTGTGGTTCTAGTGCACATATAGAACGCAAGAGGCAGTACTATCCCACGATTTCGGGGGCCTGGCTGGAGGTGAGTTTCCTGTTGGAAGAGAAATTGGTGACACAGGCAGGATGTTTTCATGGAGTAGCATATTTACTTACACGATAGAGACATGCCCAACTTGCCTGGACCAGAAGTGGTCACAAACATTGTCTGGTCCCTTTTGCAGAAACCTCTGCCTTGTCACCACTCTCCTGATGCTGTCTGCTTAAAAACACCAGTCATTCTTTGTGGCTAGCGCCCCTCAGCTGGGAAAGCCCTAGTCCAAAGCTCTTCACCCAGGACAGCAGAGGAGCCTGGATGTAGTTATGGCAGGAGGTCCCTTTCTCACCTGGTTAGTAATGATGTGCATGACTGGAATGTTTAAAATCCATGGTTATAACCTATTGAGGAAGGATTGAGTGGGCAAAAGGGGAGGGGGAAGGGCACTCTGGGCCAAAAATAGCATCACCTGATTCCAAGTCACAGATAGCTCAGAAGAAAAGGATCTTGAATGCTTATGGATGAATGCCCTTGCAGATCAGGCATAAGATACTGTATTAGTTGGTATCTGCTACAGACCATCAAATCATGCGAGTGCAGTGGTTTTCAACCTGTGGTCCGCGGCTCCTTGGGAGGCTGCAGACTTTGTGTAAGATTTCCAAAAGGGTCTGCACTTCTATTTGAAATTTTTTAGGGGTCCACAAATGAAAAAAGGTTGAAAACCACTGCACTAGGGAACAGGATGGCTGGCTCCTTATGCCCCAGTCTACAATATGCAAGGGAAAAAAGCTGTGTGATTGTGGCGGACTGCTGTCTGAGTGACGTGTGCTGGGGGGGTCACACGCTGCCAGGACTAAAATGGCCTTGGAATATTCTGAACATTATAGGTGACAATTTCCCAACTCAGAAAGTGTTGTATCCAACACAAGGGAATTCTGCCCATCTGGCAGTGACACTAGAGCTGGGTGGTTTGGTGACATCACAATTAATTTTTAAATTCCCCTCTGCATGTATTCCCTTCTTATGGGTGTGCTGGCCAAACAAAACTGTTTGGCAACAATAGAAATACCACAGAACAACAGCTGGATAGAAGCTTGACTACAATATGCACTCCCATGCATGCTAGAATAACCAAATTAAATCAAAACACAAATGCAGTAGGAATGTCACTGCAAGAACTAAATATAATCACTGTGCTGTTGTGTTGAAGCAGGTAGTGTTATTCCAGGAGCTGCTGAGGTTTCTGCTCTTGCATTGCATGGTTTCTGTCCATTGCCACTTAAATGTTTTTATTGCAAATACATCACAGGCATTTTGGAAACTGCAAGGGGACCTCAAGGTCTCGTGTGAGTGGTGCCTGGAGTCCTGGAGCTGAACAAATGGAGGTGGTAAATCTCAAATCCAATAGCTCAATGAATACTTGGAGCCTGCCCCCAAATCCTTTTGTATGTCCTGTAAGATCAGGCTGCCGTTGGCAGCATGGTCAAATGGGCTGCTGGCGAGAAACACAGGAGTTTTGGTCTCATTGGCCACGCAGTCTGTGGTGCGGCCTTTGGCACCTCTCTTAACTTCACTGCCTCATCTGTAGAATCAGGGTAATTATAATTTGTGGAGCACTTAGTGCATCAGAGGTAATTCAGAATGAGAGGCCTAGTGATTCACTTGTGCCAGGGCTGAGCCCCGGCACCTCTGGGCCTGGGCAGTTCCTAGCCCTGGCACCTCTGGGCTTGCCATGTCAATTATGAAAGTAAAAAAAAAATTGCTTGAGCCTCAGCCCCTCTTTCATTACAAATTAAGCCCTGTATAGGTCCCTGTTTAGAGGAACTTTTTATCATCAGCCTCAAAGGGCCATTCTGACCATGATGTTTATACAGAGCTAGCCTAATGCACCATGGTAGCACTAAGGATGGCTGCTCTGCTGCAACGACATTTTCAAGTGAGCAGTTCCTCTGGGGGAGAAGTCCCTGGCCTAGACTTGGGACAGTTCTCTCTTGTTTACCATGTGGACCCAAGTCCTGTTCACCTGGAACAAAGAGAGTTCCACTCAAGCGAGCCACTTAATGCACATGGCTCTCAGCACCTCCTACCAGCAGCTTCGCCCTCTGACTCTGTGCTGCTGCCAGTAGTCCTGCTGCTAAAATGGGGCTGGATGAGGGTTTCCAGGCCCCAAAGCCGCGTGTTGTTGCAGCAGTAGTGGCATCTTTGGTGAGGGGTGCCAGTCGGACTGGAGCACCAACATGCAGGGTGCTGGAGAGGCATGCGGTAAAAAGACAATCTGACCCCCAAAGAGATTGCAATCTGTGTTGTGGCAAGAGGCAACAGCTGGGTGAGCCAGACAAGCAGGGGGTGTGTGTGTGGAGGGGAGAGGGGAGTGGAGAAGGTAACAGTAAAGTGAACAAGGCATAATACAATAAGTAGGGGGTCTGGGTGCATCCCTAGCCTAGCTCTTGTCCGTGGGGGCACTTTGCAGGCAAGAATGCAGAAGTAAGTTTAAAGGACTCTCTCTCTCTCTGACCACGTGGACTCTCTCCTTCTCACTGCTCAGCTGGCATTGGTCTAGCCGGGTCTGGCTGTTAACCCCTGCACTTATCTGCTCTGCAGCTTCTTAGCGAGGTTCAGCCATGGCCCACGAACCTGCACCTGCAAACCGTGCTGGGACTGGAGCAGGAGTTAGATGAAAGGAACTCCCCTCAGCTGGGGGCAGCACTGGGAAGGGAACGGGCTTAGCTTCTCCGGCCTCCGAGAGAGGGCTGACAGCCTGCAGAGCCCCTGCCCTTGCAGGAGCAGAGTGCGGCTCCTCTGAGCAATAGAGGAAAAGAGCTGAGACTCTCCCTGGAGCCCTGTGACTTCTCACGTGGACGGAGACACTCTCAGGGGCCCTTTGAAGCCAGAAAAGCCCATAGCACAGAGGGAGCTGCCTACAGGCTTTTCTTTACCTTGCTGTTGGTATAGCCCCTTTTGCTGACTACAGGTGGTTTGGTGGCATCACTGAGGACACAGAGAGGGGAAGGAGATCGTCAACAGGCCCTGGCTGGAAGGTGAGTGCCAGCCAGCTAGAAAGATGCCCCACAGCACCTGCTGGGGTGGGAATGGAATAATTGGACTCATGTGCGTGCACTTCCCACGCAACCTAAAGCTGGTGCCCTGCCACAGATTCATGAAAAGCACACATTAAATGGATTAAAAACTAGCTAACTGATAGGTCTCAAAATGTAACTGTACATGGGTAATGGTCATTGAGTGTGTGTGTTTCCAGTGGGGTCCCACAGGGATCAGTTCTTGGCCCTACGCTATTTAACAGTTTTATCAATGACTTGGAAGAAAACTTAAAATCATCACTGATACAAAAACTGGGGGAGTGGTAAATAATGAAGAGGACAGGTCACTGATTCAGAATGATCTCGATGGCTTGATAAACTAGGCGCAAGCAAACATTAGGTGTTTTAATACTGCTAAATATAAATGTACACATCTAGGAATGAAGAATGTGAGGCATACTTACAGGAGGGGGCACTCTACCTGGGAAGCAGTGACTGAAAAAGATTTGGGCATCATGGTGGATAATCAGCTAAACATGAGCTCCCAGGATGATGATGTAGCAAAAAGCCATTGTGATCTTGTGATGCATACATGGGAATTTTGTGTAGGAGCAGAGAGGTTATTTTACCTCTATATTTCACACTAGTACAAGTGCTGCTGGAATATTGTGTCCCGTTCTGTTGCCCACAATTCATGAAGGTAGTTGATAAATGGGAGAGGGTTCAGAGAAGAGCCACGCGAATGATTAAAGGATTAGAAAACCTGCCTTATAATGATAGACACAAAGAGCTCAATCTATTATTTAACGAACTGGTGGCTTGACTAGTCTGTAAGTACCTACATCGGGAACAAGTATTTAGTAACGGGCTCTCCAACCTAGCAGAGAAAGATCTAACATGATCTAATGGCTGGAAGTTGAAGCTAGACAAATTCAGACTGGAAATAAGGTGTACATTTGTAACAGTGAGGATAATTAACCACTGGAACATTGTATCAAGGGGAGGGTGGATTCTATGTCAGTGACCATTTTTACATCAAGATTGGCTGTTTTTCTAAAAGCTCTGCTCTAGGAATTATGTTGGGGCTGTTCTCTGGCCTGTGCCATAGATGATCACTATGCTCCCTTCTGGCCTTGAAATCTATTAATCTATTTCAACATTGCTGGAATTTTTGTTTGCCAGGGGAGTTTTTTTCAGCTGAAACTGTTCGACGAATTAGACACAAATCGTTTCGCTGCCCTGAAAAATGCATTTTTCTGAAAATTTGCTATTTGTTTTATTTAAAAAAAAAAAAAAAAGTCAACCAGCTGAACTATCATACTGAAATCCATCATGCGGCCTAACGGCTCTCTGCCCTGCTGTCCCTTTTAATATCAGCAAGGCCCTGTCTTCCCGCTCCCTTGCCTCTGCAGGACTTTACTAAAAGCCGGGTATCTGTCAGATCTCCAGAGTTTCATCTTGAATCTTCTTTCTGTGTAATAAACTGCTGAAGGAAGTTTGACACTGTGGTTGCTATGGTAACTAAGCAAAACCAGTGCAGCAGCTCCCTGGGGCCTGCGAGCTGTCTGATGTTGTGGCACTAAATAGGAATAATCCTTTTAATTGGGTTTTGTAAGGGCTTGTTGCTGCCCAGCCTCCTGTGGGCCTGGAAGGGGCAGAAAGGCACCTTTCTTCATTTCCTGGCTCTGGGCAGAATCTGGACACAGGGGTAAGGAGGGATGTAGGCAGCAGATCCTTCACCGTTGGAACCAAAGGATGGTGAAGCAGCTGTGTGCCCCCAATCTCCAAGAGACATGGAGGCCTAGTACCTCCTGGAGTTCCCAGGGAGTCGTACGTCTCCTATAGCCCAACATGGGATGTGGCTGAGGGCCCATGACTGACCAGTGCCATGTGGTGTAGTTTGCCCCCCAGCCTGGGCGTCAAGAAAATGCTGGAGCTGGGGCAGAGTAAGACCCAGGAATTCCTCCCTCTCCTGGGCTTCTTGGCAAGAGTAAGGATCAGGCAGGAAAGGAGCACGAGGAGCTCACCCATGACCAGGCCCTGATGCTTCATACATCACAGCAGGGGAGGCTGTGCTGAATGCTGGAGAGAGCCGGCGGCCTGTTCAGAGTGAAGAGGAGGCCTGGTTATGCTGGGATGAGCTAACCCTGTGACAACCATGCTCTTAGCTCCCCCATCACATGCTCAACCCAGCTGCTTCAACGTCAGAAAACGTCTCAGTAATGGCATCATCAATCCCCCATGGAGAAACATACCTTCTTACTGCAGGCAATTCAAAACCCCCCGCAGCAGCACCACCTTCACTAAATGTTAAACCCCTGGACTGCATGAGTCCCCAGGTTAAGGAGGGGTAGTTACTCGACAAGGAAAGAATGGCTCCCCTGAAGCCCTTCTGGTACACCTGACACCATTCCAGAGCTAATCTAGCCCTGCAGGGGACTCCGATAATCCCCCCAACGCCTAACAAAACATATAGTCGATGTGATGGCACAGCCACCTGTGTGCTGATGCTTCCTCAGGCAATGCCTTACCCAGTGCACTACCAGGCCTGTTGTCTAGGCTACTTCATCTTTGTTTTTTTAACAATTATCCTAGCTGAGAAAAAGGTGGCTAATCATAATACATGTGCACCATGCTTTTTCCCCCTGTAGAGATCAAAACCGGGGATGGGAGCAGCCCTATTTTTACAGGTAGTCTAAGTACAGAGGTCTTAAGCTGTTTTCATAAGAGGCTCTGGGACCTGGTGACTCCAATGTGGGCCCATCACATCCCAGTTCATTGGCCTTTTCCCAGTTCTGCCAGAGGCTTTCTATGTAATCTTTGCAAATTGCTTAAACCCTCTAGGCCTTTATTGCTGCTGCCTTGTCACAGCATCATGGGGATAGGTACCACTGTGCTTGGGTAGCATGAGGAGTAAAGTAGGGGAAAATCAGGCCTTCTGTTACTCCCTCTGTAAAACAGAGCTGGGCATTTTAGCCCAGATCTTCAAAGCTATTTAGGCATCGAATTCCCCTTTATTTCAGTTGAAGTGAGGAGCCAAACTACCTTTGAGGAGCTGGGTCTTTTCATCCTAGGCAAAGGGGAACTGAGAGAAAGGACCAACTCCATCCGTGACAGGGTTTGCCTTGACCTGTGAAAAGGAGCAGGCTGACGACAAAGACATTCTCCATCATTTCCACTTTGTGTATGTCTCAGCTCACGCTCAGAGAATCTGGTCTAGTTTTCAAAGAAGGGCAGTTTCCAAAGCCCTTTTGCTATTGCTGCTGTTGAAAACTGCCTCTAGCATGCGGCTGTGTTAAAACCTCCCTGTGTCTCATAAGGTGTGGTGGAATGTGATTTCAAGGGATGCACAGAAGCATTAGATGCTTGGTAAACAATACAGAATGGGGCCATTTATTTGTAAGTCTTTACTGTAACAGGACATCCTTACTCACACAAATCAGTATTTTCAGAAAAACTTCTCTAGTGTGGGAATGTGAATAATGCTTTCTAGACTTCCATCCTGTCCTGGCAGATGAAGACCTGGCCTTAGTTATTTTTGAGTTTGTCACTGCTTGGCTGGATGACAGCAGTGTGACATAGCTGGGCATGAAGCCTTCAGCACTTGAGAAATTCCAGCTTGTACAGAATGCTGCAGTGGGTCTCCTCACCAACATATGCTGGATAGCGAGGCACTTATCGGACCTGCCCTCTATTCCCTACAGTGGGTCCCCATATTTACTGAGTCAGGTTCAAGGTCTTGGGAGCTCCAGGGCCTGGGCTCAGGGTACCTGAAAGGGCCTAGAGCAATGAGATGAGGGCCATGGCTGTGAACTTCACTCCTCTGGCACAGTGGAACCGTCTAGCACAAGAGCAAGACTTGTCTGTGCCGGCGACAGACTTTTTTTTTTTTTTTTTTTTTGGGGGGGGGGGGGACTGTGTGAGACTGTGGCATGACTTCCCCCAGAAATTAAGGACCATCCCAACCCACCCCCCCTTCAGCTCCAAGGGCCAGGCATGGTCCGTTGACTAGATTTTGCTGATGGAGTCACCTGTGCATGTTAAAAGCTTCCCAAATAAAACACTCCCCTGCACCCCCTTCTCCCTGAGGGGAGAGACTGGGAGAACACACACAGGCCAGCTGTTAGCCAGGTCTCTAAATACACTAGCGGAAGGCACTCAGGCCCTACCGGGATGAGCGTGGCATACAAACCGATAGAGAACAGATCTGTTTGAGGCATTGGCTATAACAAGACACGTCTGAGCAATGGGTGCAGGGCTCAGGAAAATCCCACCTTCTGCCTTGGCTCCTTTGAGTCTGAAAATGGATTGTTACGGCCCCTTCCATCTTCCCATGTGGTTAAGTCTCCCTCGGCTATCAGCCCCCGGCGCTGTTGGAAGGAAGGCGATTGCCATGAAGCAAATGGATTAGCGTTTTGTTGTTTTTCCATCAATTTCAAACAGAGGCATGGAAGCCCCGCCCCGCCCCGTCCCGTCCCGTCCCGTCCGGCCGCCTCTGTGCCCCTTCGCACACCCGAGCCCCGGTGTGACAGGCTTCACCTTCCCACTAGCCCCGGGCCCAACTCGCTGCGAGCCCTGTCAGCGGGCGGCGGAGGGGGGGTGCGTGTGTCTACACAGCAGTGCGGGTCCCTGCCCAGCCGCGTGACACGTGTGCTAGGGGAGCCCTGCGCAGTCTGGCTGGTGTAGGGGTCGGGTCCCGCGGCTGGGGGGGCCAGACTGGGAGGACTCGGAGCCTCTCGCCCTGGCTCTGCGCTCGGCCCCGGGTGCTCAGCGAGGACGCGACTCCCTGCACCTGCCGACGGGTCCGACCCCCGGCGCGCACCGGCTGGGGGGAGACACGCTGGGCGAGGCGGGGAAGGAGCCGCCCCCCGCCCCCGGCTCAGCCGCGGCCAATGAGCGGGCGGCCCGGGCTGTGGGCGGAGCCGAGCCGAGCCGGGATTCTGGCTCAGCCAGCCCTGCACACTCGGTCCTGCTCCCGGTCCCCAGCGTGTCCCACTCGCCAGCTGCGCGCCCTGCGGCATGGCAGCCAAGTGCCCCAAGTGCGCCAAGGCCGTCTACTTCGGTGAGTGAGTGCCCGCCTGGGGCAGCTCCCCCCTCCCCCCAGGAACTGGGGTATTCCCCGGCTCTCCCAGCCTGGCTGCGGAGCTCCTCCTCCCCGGGAGCAGGGACTAGTGTCTCCCCGTCTCGCACTGCTCCGCTCCCTTTCCTCCAGCCTGGGTGCTACCAACCCCTTTGGAGAGCAGGGGCTGCTCCCCTCCCCCCATGCTCCACGGGCCTGCAACCGCCCCACTCTGGATCCTCCCCCCTGCCCGGGAGCGGAGCGGCGTCCATCCCAAGGGTGGGGGTGCCCACGTCCCGGGGGCAACTGCTGTTTCCCCACCCCAGCCTGCGTGTGCCCCGATCTGAGAATCGGGGCTGGGTGCGCCCCGGTCCCGCTCTGCAGGTTCCCCATCTCTGGATGCAGCGGGCCTTTGGTCTCTGGCGCTGGGCTTGGGTTTCAGGTGCGGAGGGCTTCCTGAGGCTGCAAGAACAGGGCGTGGCAGGGAAAGGGTTACAGCCACAGCGCCGCTCCTGTGCTTGGGGAGGGAGAAACCCCTGGATGGTTTGTATTTGTGAAGTTGTCACGGCTCCACCAGATCTCCTGGTCGTCCGTGCGCCTGGCTCCCGGGGAGGGTCCCCGTGTGCGCTCGCTGGGGATCGGGATCCCTGCTAGCAGACCCCCTGCCCTGAGGGGTCTGCGCCTCTGACCCAGGCCAAGAGCTGGGGAGCCAAACTCCCGAGTACTCAGTTCTGCTGCTTAGCCAGCGCTCCCTGTGCTGAGATCCTAGCCTCACAGACATGTAGGACTTTCAGAAACCATCATGTCCAGCCTCTGTGCTGTGCAGGGCCAAATATACCTACACCGTCCCTGGCAACTGTCTGTCCAAACTGTTCTTAACCGCCTCCAGTGACAGGGGTCCTACAACCTCCCTCTGAAGATTGGTCCAGAGCTCAACTGCCTTTGTAGCTGGAAAGTTTTTCCTAAGATCTAACCTAAACCTCCTTTGCTGCAGATTTATCCCATTACTTCTTGTCCTGTCTTCAGGGACATGGAGAACAAATGATCCCTGTCCTCTTTATAACACAGCTGAAGACTCTTCTCAGGTCCCGCTCAGTCTTCTTTTCCCAAGACTGACCATGCCCAGTATTTTAACCTTTCCTTAGAAGTCAGGTTTTCTAAACCTTGGATCATTTGTTTTTGCTCTTCTCTGGACTCTCTCCAGCTTACCCACCTCTTTCTTAATGAGAACTGGAGACAGCACTCCAGCTGAGGCCTCAGGAGTGCCAAGCAGACAGGACAATTACCTCCTGCATCTTACATCTGCCCCTCCAGTTAATACATCCCAGAATGATATTAGACTTTTTTCCAACTGCGTCACAGTATTGATTCAAAAATTTGATGTGTGATCCACTATCACCCCTGATCCTTTTCAGCAGTACTACCTCCTAGCCACTTATGTCCCATTTTGTAGTTGTGCATTTAGTTATTCATATTGTTGAATTGAGACCAATTCTCCAATTTGTCAAGGTTTTTTAGAATTCAAATCCTGAGCTCCAAAGTGCTTCCAACTCCTCCGTGCTTGGTGTCCCCCACAGATTTACCGTTCTCATTATCCATTTCATTAATGAAAATATTGACTAGTACCAGACCTAGGACTGCCCCTGTAGGACCACACTGGATTGCCTTCCCCAGTTTGACAGCAACCCATTGATAATGACTCTTTGAGTACTGTCTTCCAACCAGCTGTGCATCCACCTTACGGTAATTTCAGCTAGACCCCATTTCCCTAGTTTGCTTATGAAAATGTTATGTGATGCTGTGTCCAAAGCATACTAAATTCAATATAATATCAAGCTACTGCTTCACCCCTATCCACTAGGTCAGTAACCTTGTCAAAGAGGGAAATTAATCTGGTTTGGCAAGATTTGTTCTTGAGAAATCCATACTGGCTATTTCTTATAACCCTATTATCCTCTAGGTGCTTGCAAATTGATTGGTAAGATACAGGCACAAGTTATTAAACAGATAGCAAAGTTATCATCAGTGGTCAGTTATTAAACAGAGAGCAAAGTTATCATCAGTGGTCAGTAATCATCTGCAAATCTCATCCTGATTGTGGGTGCTGAGTGGCTTTGAAACGCTGACCTGTCTAGTATTGTGAGAATAGTGGTAACAGGCTGCCTGCCTGAGTTGAGGCATGTTGACTTTCCAGAGGATGGGCAAAGTTGCTCTTAGAAAGACTGGAGAATGTGGCAGTAGTGGGAAGCATAGGTGGTGAAAGTCAGAAATGAGTTCCAGGAGCAGCTACAGACAGCGAAGAGCTAGCCTGCAAAGGTTAACTACATGTGCACACCACACCTCTGCATGGTGAAGTACACAATGTCTCATTCAAATCATTTCCAAAGTCTCTGCACTGCTTTGTTCTCCTTTACTGTACATTTATGTAAATACTCTACTTATAGAGCACTTCACCAATAGCTCCCTCAGCACATTACAAAGGTGGGCAAGCAGTATTAGTTCCATTTGACAGATGGGGAAACTGAGGCACAGAGAGACATTTTTAAAAGTGGCTTCTGAATTTGAGGATATCATTTCTTGGGGTAGCCCAGCCTGAGGCATCTTGGACCCAATTCTCAGAAGCACCAAGTATCCACAGTTCCTGCTGACTGCAGTTGGAGTTACAGGAGCTCCACACCACTAAAAATCAGACCCAGGGGGTCTCCAGTTGAGCATCTGGGGCTTAGTGACTTTCCACAGCTTACAGAGCTAGTCGTGGCCCGACTGGGACTAGAGCCCAGATCTCCTCACTAGTCCTTGCTGTGCGTTGCTGCCATTTGAAAATATACCTCTTGCAATACTGCTGCCTAGCCTTTTATTACATGAAAAATACACAGTCCAGAATTCAGCTTGGCACCAACTAGAACAGAGCTTTGACTTGCTGCCTCTTCCAACCTGTCATGATTTTAGAGTTCTGGAAATTACTGCTGAAGATTAGGATCATTTTAATGGCTAAGGGAATTAATCTCCATTACCCAGATCACTTTCTGATTGAATTAGTTAGCTTTGCATTCTGGCTTAGTTTTGGCTATTGTTGCTTGCTCGTTATTCCCAGCCTGGCCCTGGAGGCCTATCTCCCTCTTGTGGTCTACTGCCATGTAGTGAAGTGTGTGACAACTCAAGCATCCATCTTCTCCAATCCTCACTGCTCCTGTGGTTTATTTTGGTAGAGAAATACCACTGGTTCTGATAGTGTCTGAGCGTTCAAAGCTTTGGGAAGGGCCGTGCACTTTCATTCCGCTCCAGCCATCTCCAAGTAAACACTGAGAAATAGGAATTTGCTTTTTTTTTTTTCCACTTCTAAGTAAATCTTTTTGTGGGGGCGGGAATAGCTCAGCCTGTTGGATTTCTTTCCTTGCGTGAATCTTTCCCTTTTAAGCTGAAAATAACGTGTCTCTTTTCCTGGCAGCCCCTAGGCTGACGTTGGTTGCTTTCTCCCTTGCTCTCTGGGTGACCCTGTTCTCCTGGAATCAGCGGTTGCTGTTGGCAGTGGGGAAGATTGTCTTCTCCTGACCGTGCCAGGTGCATTCAGGGAGATGGGACCATGTTGTGCCCAAGCAGAAGTACCCATGGCAGTGAGCCAGGGGAACCATGACCTCACAAAGTTCACTTCCAATCTTCCCCTTCTACGGAGGGATCAGGCCAGCTTTCCCAGGATCTGTGGAGAGCATCTGCAGAAGCTATGTGTTCCTTTCCTTCTCCCTCCCTCTTGTCCCAGGGAAGATGGGTTTATGCAGGCGCCGTGCTGTCCCTGAGTGACCATCCACCCACACCTATGTAAATAAGCTGCCTAGATGCACGGGGCAAGTGATTAGAGAGAGAGACACCACCCGCCCTGCACTCTTGCAGCAAGAGCATGCAGAAAGCTGCTTGGATAGAAGCCATCTGTGGAAGGGGTGCATGCTGTGGCTGCTCCCTGGCTCCTACCAGTCCCATCTCAGCCTTTGCTGCCTGACATCCCATGGAGATCTGGCTTTGTGGGGGCTGAGGGGTTCTGTGGGATCCCAGGAAGGGGGTGCAGGGGAGGCTGTCACAGAGCTAGTGCTAGTTCTATGCCTCTTTCCTAGAGCTGCCCAGCCAAGGTGATCTTTCATGGGAGTGGAGGGAGCTGGTCCAAAATTTTCTGTGGAAACCCTTTTTTTGACGGACAATGTTGCAAAAACTGTCTATTTTGTTGAAACATCTTGCATTTTTGTCAAAAGCCCACCCCCAACCCAAAGAGCAAAACATGTTCATTTCTTTTTATTGGAAAATTTAAAAAAAAACCCAACAACCACCGTTTTTCTGCAGGGTGGGGAAATCACTTCTCAACCAGATCTAATCCAAATACATCAGGGAAATGGCAGAGGGGAGTTGTTTTCCTGTTTCTTGTTCCCAAGGGCTTGTTATTTTGAACTTCTACTGCAATTGACTCGTGGGAATGCAATAGTGGAATTGTCTTCCACAGGTTGTATGTGTGTATATGAATTCCTTTATTGCCCCTTAAATTAGCGGAGACTAATTAATAGAGTCCTGCTTGTTTGGAAGTATTACTTTTTTGGCTGTAATTTTTTAGATACCAGGAGCTGTGATTCTGAATCTCATGAAAATGTAGCCAAATTCTTTTTCTTTCACTTCCCCCTTCAGACCTGTTGAGATGCTCATGTACTGAAAGGGGCAGCTGACCAGAAATAACTGTAATGTTGTTGATGGAAAATTAACTTCCAGTCTGCCTGTTGCCTTTTACTCCATAGAAAAATCTGGCAGACCCTTCCTTCTGGAGTGAGAGGGTTGTGGGTGTTTCTTGAGTTACAGGATGAGGTTGAAGTGCAGAAAAACATAAAAATGTTTTTTGTTTTTGTTTTTAGTTTTTGTTGGGGGGGAGAGGGAGGCAGGCACATTGTGGCTTGGGACATTCTTCCCAGCAGCTTGACTAAAACTTGTTTTTATAATTGAGATTTGAAAGATCAAATGAATAAGTGTTGGAATATTAAAGTGCAAAAATAACTGCTTGATGCTAATTCTCCATAGCTGACTTCTAGACCCCTAGCCACAAGGAGCCCATGTTTTGGTCTGCTCCACCACAAAGAGTTGGTGGTGACAGCCAGCCTGAAGCAAAACAACTCAATATTTCCTAAACTGTCGATACAAAAGAGAGGCCTTCCAGTGAGTTTTGCAGGATCACTGCCTTTGTGGCCTGTGCCTAGGAGGAGATTCTGAATTGCCCTCTCTACCTGCCTTTGTTTTCAGACGGGTGAACTGCCAGAGAGGACTGCAGCTGCTGGAGTCTTGCTGCTTCCTCTGTGCAACGTTTATCTCCGAATACTGAGCTGAATACAAAGCTGAAAGACAAAATATGTAACAAATGCACATGATTTATTGTCCATCTGCTGGAATCCAGGCAGGCAGATAACAAACAGGCCCTTTTGTTCCTGATGGCATTGTTCGAAAAGGCCTCGGCTGAAGGCAGCGTGTGTGAGAGAGCCCAGGCAGTTACAAGGGCAGGGAGCTTTGCTGCAAGGGGGTGGCTTTCTCTGTGCAAAGAATAGCATGGGGGGGGGGGGGTGTACTCCCAGCATGAGGAAGTGGCCAGACAGCCTCAGAATTTAGCATCTCTGGGTACCGGGGTGGGGGAACCTTGTATGTGTGGAAGGAGGAGGCTGCTGTCTGGGGGCAGCAGGGAGAGAGCCGTTTGCTTGCCAGTATCAGAGGCTGAGTGCTGCTGAGTTGTGGGAGGTGGGGCTCATGCAGCTGTTCCCTGGACAGACCAGCATCGGCCTCTGTAGCTTGGGCTCAGCAATACCCACCACACTGGAGAAGAATGGAGACCGAGCTGCATCTCATTGACAAGCTTAAGCCCAACCAAGCTCCCCACATGGGAAGCCTTGGCAAGCAGCAGCCCAGCATCACTGGGAGAAGAGGGGGAAACAAGTGTTGGCGGGTGGCTAGCAGACCATCTGTAAGGTGGGTCTGAGTGCAGCGAAGGGGGTTCTGGTTGCTGCAGCTGGGTCTGGGCTCAGGAAAGGAGCCCAATGGCTGGCATTGAAGTGCCCAATGTCCATCATTGCTACACTGGTCACTTATGGATCAGCTTCTTCCTGCATCTGTGTTCAGGAATAAAATAGCCTCACCTGTCCTGCTTCCTTCTGTACTTTGCAGAGCTCTGTGCAGTGCTCTGGAGAAATTCAAGCTAGAAGAGCAGAAGCAGCTCTGCAATTAATAAGTAACTACTGTCCTTGGAAATAGATGCTTGCTATTTTCCAGTGATCATGGCCTGAAAATCCCCAGACCCGGTCAGCTCTGCATGGCTGAGTGCGAGGATTTTGTTTATACATGTATTATAGTTTTTCTTAAAATACTGAGAAAACACCAGCCTTCTCTTAAGCACTGCCTGCCTGGCAGTGACCATATGGGTGACTTAAGCGCAGCTGCTTTATTGCCAGGGATAATGCTGATGTCCTGGAAGCGGCTTCTATATAATCTCCTATTTTGATGTCTGTGAGGCTGTTCTTTGGGAGTGTCCATCTCAGGAGTAGAGTTTCTAACCACCTGGATCCTGTATCAGAATACAAGCAGCTGATGGGGATTTATCTGTGGACATCCTAGAGAGGGGGAAATGGCCCAGAGGTGCAGAGTGGGGTGACTAGCACGGTTATAGTGTACTTGGACAAATACTGCAAATGACAGAAAATTGCACAGGCCGTCCTGCAGCAGCAGCCTACAGCCTTCCTTCTTGCCTCCTCACTTGGGTATGTGACATGTCTGCTACTTATGAGTAAACTTTTATATAGCAGCAATGGCCATGGGTCACAACCATGGTCCTGAGTGTGGTGGAGACATGAATGCAAGCCCTGCCCCCAAAGAGCTTGTGGTCTAAAAGAGACAATGCCAGTTGCTAACTGTTTCATAGATTCCAAGACTGGAAGGGACCACTTGTGATCATCTGATCTAACCTCCTGCATAGCACAGGCCAGAGAACTCCTCTGAAATGATTCCTAGAGCAGATCTCGACAGGTTAATTAACACACCTGGTTAATTACCCACTTGTTCCTACCTGTGTTCCATCCCAGAAGCAGCAATTAGCATAGAGACAGCCTTTCAGAAAGCACCGCAGGAGGTGAGAACACCAAAAGCGCTGCTGCGGTGCGTCCTTGCAGTTCTCAGCAGCTTCCCAACTCCTCTGCTTTTCACTGGGAACCAGCTCTCACTTCTCCTGAACAGCTGAGAGGCAAATTGGGTGTGCCTGGGACTGGCAGGAGACTCCTTTGCAAGCCAGCTACACCTGCCTAGGTTTTTCCATGCTGATCATTAGGTCAGCAGGGAGTGAGTATCTCTTCCACTTCTCACTGAACTGCTGATTGACTGCAGGCATGGAGAGAAGCTAGGCCCTGAGCCGGGGCACACTCTCCTGTGCTGTGCCAGTGTTTTCAGGAACAGGAGCTTAGTTTTCAGGCTGCAAGGGAGCAGTTAGGAGGGAGGTTTATTTATTGATCACTGTCCTGGCAAGAGCATGGGGAGGGGGAAAATGGAGAGAGGGAAAGGAAATTGAATGGAGGGGGAAGAAAAGTTAGAGGTACACCTGGAAAAAGGCAGATAGAAGAGAGCAAGAGAGAAACAAATAGAAATGAAACAAAATAATTGTAGAGAGAATTGGTTAAGAAAATGTTACAATGAAACAGAAAGGATGAATGGACTCTGTTACAGCACATAGGTATGCCTTTATGTATCCAGGGTCAGGACTGAGCCTAGCCACCCGTATATGTTACCGCTGCTGCCTTTAGAGGGAAAGCCATCCTGCTCTTATCACCTGCTGAATGGGCTATATAAGCACTAGGGATGACAAGGGTTGGGGAGATCTTGCTGAGAATGGGAGGTGGCTCCCAGGAGTCCAGTGCGGGTCAGTAGAGAACCTGTTTGGGTTTTGCTTTCTTGTCTAATATTAATGTTGCCTTTTTGTGTGGTGTTCTTCCTGGTTTTGTGTGTGTCTGATGGGTTGTACCCAGCTGCCTTTTGGGTCTTGGCCAGTCAGAATGGAGTTTGTTGGCTTTCCAACAGGATGAAACATGCCCCCGGGGATTTGGTTTAATGCCGAACTCCATGGAGACAGGTAGATTTAAAAAAAAATAAAATAAAATAAAGCTTTGGCCTGAAATGTCTGAAATCTTGTAACATGCAGGAAATTGCATTGGGTGTTTTGCCGATGTCCCTGGGCACGCACAGGCATCGCTCCATGCCAGTCTCTTCTGTGCGTGTGCAACCCACGCAAGGAAAGGGGGTTCTTTGTCCTTCTCTGGTGGCTGGTTCTTCTAAGAAGTTTGAGTCCGCTAATGGACTTCGTCCTACAGTGGTAAAAGCTCATAGCACTCAATGGCCTAGGTTCAAACCCTGCTCGCGGTCCAAGTGGGTTTGGTTACATTTGTCCTTATGAAATTGTGGAGGGAGGGTTTCCAGGAGGTTGCATCATCCACCCTGTTCACCCACACCTTCCTGTCACTTAGTTGCAGGCCTGAAAGGGGACGACACCTTTCTAGGCTGAGAAGCTACTGAATGAGTGGTGCAGGAGGGGAGGGAAGAATGCTTCTGGCTTCCCTTCTTAGCAATCAAGCACATGTGCTGTTTGACACCTGACTCTTTGGTCCAGTGGGCTTCCTTTTGATTAAAGTTAGCGTGGCTAATTTTGAAGGACTGAGAATCTGCACAAAAAGGAGTGTGCCTGCAGTGCGTTGCGGCACTGGTCCCTTCTTAGCCTTGGAAGGAAGGAGAACTCTTGTCTGCCTGGTTGCGCTGGGCTGGGTGCTGTGTTGGCTGGTGACTTTGCACCAGCCGGCCCTGTTGTGCAGTTACTTCCACCCATCTGGTGGGGTGGTGAAGGGGAATCGGTAGAGCTGGTGTTCCCGGAGTGAATGTGTGAAGTTATCTGTGGGTAGCTGGAAGGTCTCTAGGACCTTGCACTACAGGTCTGGAGGAATCCGAAACTGGAGGGGTAGCTAGGATGTGTGGTTTACAAGGCTCGGATACATCATAAAGCAACAGGTCCAAGGCCTGCGGAGGGCCTCCAGTGGATGAGGGGTGCACGCAGTGTGTGATGCTGCGCCGACTCATGTTTGTGTTAATGCTTTGGCCAGTGAATTCCTGTCCCGTGTGGTGCTGGGCTCTCATCGGCACAGACCAGTCAGTCAGATTGCGTCATCAGACCCCTGCATCCTCCTGGATAAAATGGGGAGTGGTCCCTGGTTCCCAGCAGCCATGGGGAATACTGGAAACCTGGTGTGTATCTATGGGAGAGGGCAAGAATGAGTACTATAGAATGTCCTTCTGTGGCTGGCAAGGCAGTGAGGTGATGACATTACTCCTCTGTACTTTCTGCCTCAGCAAATCAAGGGGCTCCAGAAAGCAGGCCCCTGTCAGGAACTCCTTGGGGCAGATTTCATAGAGCTTGCCCTAGCCACAAGCTTTAACAGTCTAGGGCCTTGTGTCCCCTGCTGTGGAAGGGGATGCTATAAAGAGCAGTGCAGTTTCGCACAGGCCAAATTAGCCAATGAAAGGTACGCATGCTGGGTTGGAGTGGGTCACTGACCAGACCAGCCTTGTTTCTTTGACTGT
Source organism: Emydura macquarii macquarii (assembly GCF_026122565.2). Lineage (NCBI taxonomy): Eukaryota > Metazoa > Chordata > Testudines > Chelidae > Emydura > Emydura macquarii. The sequence continues at coordinate 825,054 of NW_027133671.1, forward strand.
TTGGTCACAAACTCTATGTAACTTTCTATGGACTCATGCTGGCAGGCAGATGCATTGGTGCTTTTTTTAATAAAACAGCCATGTTAACCAGCTGTCAGCAGCAGTGTGGCGCTACTGTGAGCCCAGCCTGGGGCCCCGCAGTGTATCTGGTGAGCGGAGAACACCAGCTCACGGACTGAGTGATTGATGTCGGTTTGCAGCCTCCGAGGGCTTGTGATGGAGAGGGGCTTAACAATGAAAGCACTCCTGTGATAGTGATCCGAATCCGAGATTTACAATGTGGATGGATATACATCAGGGTAGGGTGAGAGGGCAGCCTGATAGAGTGGTGAACAAATTTCCTTCTCCCATTACCTTTCAGGGCTGTGTGTTTTCCCTGCAAGTCTTGATGCTGTTACAAGGGAGCTGGGCAGTTTTTCCAGCATCATGTATTAGAGGTAATCTCCTGTTTAGCAGGGGCAGCAGAGAGCCTCAGACTCAGGCCCTAGCAGTTAGCAGGCATGTAGGTTCAGTGCTCAGATGTACTTATCTGCCATTTTTCAGGCTGCCAGTGTGTCCTGTTATATTTAAAATAAACTGATTAATGCAGTAATTGCCTTTGCTGTACATTCAGATGCAGAGCTGAAGGCAGGTGCACAGTGTGTGCAAAATGCTAGTCCGTTGGAGTGGGAGCTGTTTATACTTGTTTTGCGCTGGTATGAATGACAGTACAAAGTGCCAGGGCAATGGAGAATCAGGCCCCAGCTGCCTGAAGAAGCGACTGTCTCCTGTAGGGCTTGAGTCAGCTCTCGCTGAAGTCTCATAGACTTTAAGGTCAGAAGAGACCAATATGATCATCTGTCTGACCTCCTGCACAATGCAGGCTATATCTGCCCACTCCTGTAATAAACCTCTAACCTATGACTGAGTTATTCAAGTCCTCAAATCATGGTTTAAAGACTTTAAGGTACAGAGATTCCATCAGCAAGTGAGCTGTGCCCCATGCTACAGAGGAAGGCAAAAAACCCCCAGAGCCTTTGCCAATCTGCCCTGGGGAAAATTCCTTCCCAACCCCAAATACGGCAATCAGCTAAACCCTGAACATGTGGACAAGACTCACCAGCCAGACACCCAAGAAAGAATTCTCTGTAGTAACTCAGAACCATCCCCATCAAATGTCCCATCACAGGCCATTGGCATATCTTCCAGTCTGTGGGATGCTCTCCATGGACTCCCCCGCTTGTGGGATTGGGCTCTCTCCGAAGCCACTGGGGATTGCAGATGCAGGTGGTGGAACAGAAGTGCAAGTTGATAATTTATGGCATCCGCTGCGGAGGCAGGAGAAAGATAGGCTGGCTTCTCTTTGAAGAGTGCGCTTTTGCCTGTGGAAAGAAAGGGAAGAAAGCCCCTTATTATCCTTGAAGTGAGAGATTTATTTAGGGCTTGTCCTGGCGAAGGGGGAAGGTAGATTTCTAGAGCATGTTAGCGACCACGTTCTAACACTCGAGGGTAGACAAGGCAGGCTGTGCTCCCCCATGTGCTAGCTGGTTGAGCTGCCGTGCGGGACGAGCCGGGGTTTGACTTGAAGTTGTATTACAACGTGCTAGCAACATTCTAAAATCCCCCACTCCCCATCCTTGTCCAGACACACCATTAGGAATGGCAGGGTCACAGCCCGACTGTAGCTGTTTCCTCTGAACTGGTTTTGTGTATTTTTAGCTTGGCTAATCTGGGTCCTGTCAGCAGCAAGAGGGGGAGAGGAGCTGTGCGTGGGGCCAGGATGTTCTTGTTTGGTTGATTAAATAACCCGGAGTGGGTCCTGAGCTCGTGGGCAGAACAGGGAGGCCTTGACCATTGCCGAGTGCCAGGAAATAGGCTGTGAAGTGCAGAAAGTGCCGTGGACAGATTGCTAATGCTGCACTGCCAGGCATCACCGGAGCATCAGGAAATGCCCATGTTCAGAATGGCTTTGCCTCTGCAGCCCTCCACCTTGTGTGTAGACGCTTAGCTACAGGACACTGCAGCCATTTAAAATAAATCATCTCTAGTCGCAGTGTGAACCTTGCTTGCCTGCATTGTGCCGGGGAGCCCAAGATGACTGTCGCTGACAGGGAGTAGGTGGGGAAAGCATTTCCCTCCATTGTTTGCTCCTTTGTGTGATTGACAGCATGCTGTAGACTCCGTTCTGCTGTTTCCCCTGTGTGTGTTAGGCCCTGATCCTGAAAAGTGGTGCTCCCCTTTCTCTGCAGAGAGTCCTATGATTGCAGATTCAGGACCTATGTGATGTGATTTCCCTTCTTCTTTGTGAGAGTGTCTCATGCAGCAGCTGGAGGGGGAGAAGGTTCCTTTAGAAAGAGGAAAATGTGATCGTAAATCCACAGCTGCTGGCATGAGACAGATGCAGGACTGAACGCAAGCTTCAATCCCTTCTCTGGAACCCAGTAAGTTTCAGATTCATGGTGTCTCTGTGATCACATGCTGCTTCTTGAATACAGAACAATGTCAAATGGTTTTGACCAGCACTTTAGACTCATAGACTCTAAGGTCAGAAGGGACCAATATGATCATCTAGTCTGACCTCCTGTACAACGCAGGCCACAGAAACTCACGCACCCACTCCCGTAATAGACCTCTAACCTAAGACTGAGTCACTGAAGTCCTCAAATCATGATTTAAAGACTTCAAGGTACAGAGAATCCATCAGCACGTGACCTGTGCCCCATGCTACAGAGGAAGGTGAAAAACCCTTGGGGCCTCTGCCAATCTGCCCTGGGGGAAAAATTCCTTCCCAACCCCAAATATGGCAATCAGTTAAAATCTGAACATGTGGGCAAGACTCACCTGCCAGATACCCGGAAAGAATTCTCTGTAGTAACTCAGAACCCACCCATCTAACATCCATTCACAGGCCATTGGTATATTTACTGCTAGTAGTCAAAGATCAATCAATAGCCAAACTAGGCTGTCCCATCAGACCATCCCCTCCATAAACTTATCAAGCTCAGTTCTGAAGCCAGCTAGGTGTCTTACCCCCGCTGCTCCCTTTGGAAGGCTGTTCCAGAACTTCACTCCCCTGATGGTTAGAAACCTACATCTAATTTCAAGTCTAAACTTCCTGATGGCCAGTTTATATCCATTAGTTCTTGTGTCCACATTGGCGCTGAACTTAAATAATTCCTCTCCCTCCATGGTATTTATCCCTCTGATGTATTTATAGAGAGCAATCGTATTTCCCCTCAGTCTTCTTTTGGTTAGGCTAAACAAGCCAAGCTCTTTGAGTCTTCTCTCATAAGGCAGGTTTTCCATTCCTCAGATCATCCTAATAGCCCTTCTCTGCACCTGTTCCAGTTTGAATGAATCTTTCTTAAACATGGGAGACCAGAACTGCACACAATATTCCAGATGAGGTCTCACCAGCGCCTTGTATAATGGTACGAACACCTCCCTATCTCTACTGGAAATACCTCGTCTGATGCATCCAAGGACCGCCTTAGCTTTTTTCACGGCCACATCGCATTGGTGGCTCATAGTCATCCTGTGATCAACCAATACATCCAGGTCCTTCTCTTCCTCTGTCACTTCCAACTGAGGCATCCCCAGCTTATAGCAAAAGTTCTTGTTATTCATCCCTAAGTGCATGACCTTGCACTTTCCACTGTTAAATTTCATCCTATTTCTATTATTCCAGTTTACAAGGTCATCCAGATCTTCCTGTATGATATCCCGGTCCTTCTCTGTATTGGCAATGACTTTGTGTCATCCACAAACTTTATTAGCACATTCCCACTTTTTGTGCCAAAGTCAGTAATAAAAAGGTTAAATAAGATCCCTGAGGATCTCCACTTGTAACCTCCCTCCAGCCTGACAATTCACCTTTCAGTATGACCCATTGTAGTCTCCCCTTTAACCAGTCCCTTATCCACCTTCCAATTTTCATATTAATCCCCCTCTTTTCCAGTTTCACTAATAATTGCTCATGTGGAACCGTATCAAATGCCTTATTGAAATTTAGGTAAATTAGATCCACTGCATTCCCTTTGTCTAAAAAATCTGTTATCTTCTCAAAAAAGGAGATCAGGTTGGTCTGGTACAATCTATCTTTTGTAAAGCCATGTTGTATTTTATCCCAATTACCATTAATCTCAATGTTCTTAACTACTTTCTCTTTCAAAATTTTTTCCAACACCTTGCATACTACAAAGGTCAAACTAACAGGCTTGTAGTTACCCGGATCACTTTTTTCCTCTTTCTTAAAAAAGGAACTGTGTTAGCAATTCTCCAGTCATATGGTACAGCCCTCTTGTTGGTTCAGCGACTGTTTGGCGAAGGAATCCATCAGCTATCACACCCAGGAAAATCCGAGCCCTATTATTATTACTAGCACTAATCTTCCAGTCTATATGTGAGAAGGTAGTCTCTCATAATCACACAATTTACTTCATTAAAACCTTATGGAGTCTCTCTCCAGATCCAAATCTGATCCTGGTGGTCTGTAACACACTTCAAGCACTATCCCAGGGGGAAACTCTAGCAGTTTTCTTCCCCAATGTGATTTTTGCCCAGATAGACTCTGTCTTATCCATTGCATCACTTCTAATTTCTTTACAGTCTACTTCATCATTGATATACAATGCTACTCCACCACCTTTGCCTTTATATCCGTCTTTCCTAAACAGCACATACCATCAATACCTGTACTCCAGTCATGACTACTATTCCACTATGTTTCTGTTATCCCTATAATATCTGGGTTCTCTTCCTGCACCAGTAGCTCTAGTTCCTCCATTTTGTTACCCAGGCTCCTCACATTGGTGTACAAACATCTTCATTTTTGCTGTTTGGCTTTTCTCACATTCATGATTTGCCACAGTCATTCTACTGCCAGTATTAGATGAACAGATGTAGCATCTGGTGATAGCATTCTGCATTCTCGTACACTGGTTCCTATCCTAGCTTCCCTGTCCTGGCCCAGTGTATTTGTGCTGATATTGTGCCGGATCTGACCTCTGCTTACACCTGTGAGGCACTTGACTCATGGGAGTGGGAGTTTGTAGGATTGGGGGTGGGGGGGGGGGGGAGGAGTTAGACTTCTTATCCAAAAAACTTTTTAAAATAAAGAGATGTGAGCTCAGGTCCAGATTCTACTCTTGTTAAAGCCAATAGAAAACTCCCACTGATTGCACTCACTGAAGTGAGTTCGGTTTGCCACCAATTACATGAGATGGTGCCTAGATACAGTGGTGACAGGCACGCTGAAAGTGCCTCAGATCTGTCGGGCACTGGTGACAGGCAGCCTGGTCTTCTGATCTGTTCAGTGCAACTGCCCCACCTAAAGCCACCGCAAAGAAGATCTGAAATCTACAAGAGATGCTGCCCTTTTCAGTCCTTGGGGGGCCCTGCCAGGGAGTGGGTTTGTGGAGGCTCAGGAGTTGGGTGTCTGTGTGGATTCCCCTCCGAGTCGGTGTCTGTGATTACACAGTCCACAGTTACAAACTAAAGCACCAAGCTAGGTCTCTCTGCTGCCCTGCGCAGCCGTCTGTGAGTCACCCATCAGGCTTTTATCAGGCGCTCTATGGGTATGCTGGCTGAGGAGAGGTTTCCAGCTGTTTGAATGCCCCTTTCTCTTCACAGCCTGAGGGCAAGAGGAAATGGCCTCACTGGGAAACAACTTTATTTTTCAGACTGTTCCAGTGACTGCTCCTTGTCTGGGCTGGACGCAATGTTCTGGGCATGTTGGTTGGTTCCTGGGGGCTGGGTTTGGCCCTTGATCGGGGGGCAGCTCAGACATCAATATGTCACACTGGAGGGCGGCTCATTGCATCCTATGGTCTGCCTTAAGCAAGAAGGCAGCCAATCTTTTGGGCGCAGACCTGGCAGTGTGTGAGGCTGATCGGAAGGGTGTAAAGCTGGAGCTTCCTCTCCGATGCTTCAAGCCTCCCACCTGCAAATCACGCTGCGGATGGAAGATGTTCTACCGACACCGATAAGCTAGCAGCAGTTTGCCTTGGTAGTATCTGGAAGTGTTGGTAGCTGATGGTGTTTGTCCTAGTGTAGATAGCTGAAACCTGCTGGGCTAGTTATTTGAACTGGAATGCTAGTGTATGGGTGCAGTCCGAGATGGCTGGTGCTATATATCACTAGCCGTCAACATTAAATGGAGTATATTTTTGTACAGTACAACACCTTTCATGCCAACGAATCTCACAGTACATTGCAGAATGTACAGCACAGTAGCCAGACCTATCAAATAAATCCATTACTGAAATATACCTACTTATGGGGTGGAGTGAATCAAATGCTTAGCAGCTGAGAGCAGTGCGACACACCACATTAGAACAAATGTTCAAGTTACAGAACCAGTGTGATATCCTCTTTATTAAATTGTATGGCAGCCAAATGAAAAACACTAGAGAAATTGCAGTTGGCAACTGCTACATACTCTTCAGGATGGGAGGAAAATGGGTGAAGAATTCCCAGATGAGCTGGAAGAAACGTGCACAAAGATAATTAGGGGTTGAAGGGACTAGACAAGAGTAGTAAAAAAGCAGAATGTATTATTGCAGAGTGCTAATATTATTGGACAGGAAATAAAATGAGAGGCAAAATAATCTGAAACACAGCTATTCAATAGGAGTGAGAAATCGAGAAAGCAATGATGTAGAGACACTGGGGCAATAATGGAGCGCAAATTAGATATGCAGCATGGCTGCCAAAAAAGGGCAGAGCAATTTTAGGCTGCATAGCTAGAACCCGATTCTGTTCCCACTCTCACTGGTGTTCTGGTAGGTTGGGGTAACTGACTGGCTGATACCCGTGTGGGTGACAGCTCTCCTCTCTGTGGGTGAGACTGCACAGCAAGAATGCTTTGTGGAGGTGATTCTAAGGCTGGAGGGATTGAATTACTGGCAAAGAACTAAATATGCATGTCTTGGCCGCACAAGAAAGTGGGAGACATAACAGCCAACAAATGCTTGAAAGCTGGAGATGAGGAGGAGGCAGAGGAATTGTTTAGAAAAGTCCAAGGAGGTAGAAGTGGGAGTGTAATGGGATGAAATGCAGCTAAATATCAAAAAAGATTTCCCAGTGGAGAGTCTGTTAGGGCACTGAGCAATCTGAAGGGAAGGGATGGAGGCCAGTAGCATAGTTCACTTAATGCTGGAGCCCTGGAGGACAGTCTGTAGGACAGTGCTCCCTGCCCATAGTGGAGGAACAAGTTGACCATCTCCCATTTGTATGGTTTGCTGAAAGGAGATGGGGGAGGAAGTCCAGCCATCCTGAGACACCAGAGGGAAGGTCAGGGAGACCTACAAATGTGGGGAAGCCTTGAATTTTCCAATGAAGTATTGAGGAAGGCATGGTTTCATAGATAATGCTGCAGGCTCTGACCACTGGGATGCAGGGAGGTATCGGCAGTGGAGGAAAACTAGAGGCTTGTAATCTTGCATGTGCACTGGCTTTGTCTGATGATCTGCTGTGACTAGAAGTAGCAGATAAGGTTTTCAGCTGCCTGGTGTTTCTCTTGGCTTTATTTTCAGTGCAGCCTTTTACTAGGTCCCTTTTTCTACTCTTATCTCCACCTCCTCTGTGCCCTCAATGCTTTGAGCCATCCCCCGACACACTTCAAAGGCTTCCCCCTTTCTCAGGGTTGTCGCTCATCTTCGCCCTCCCTGCCATGTGGCTCTGGCATCCCTCTCCCTTTCTGAATGTTGTTTCTGTCAGGAATGGAGAAACGTGGGGCCCAGGCTACAGAGAGAGTCCTTTACGCTAAAGGAAGGAATCACACAGCACTGTCCGATTCTGACCTGTCTAATATTTGTGTGGCCCTTGTTTTGGGTCTCACTGGCTGCTTCTCACATTTGAGCCATGGCAAGGTGAGGGGGCATGGCTTGGAGGATATTCTTTTTTCGTCTTCAGACTGGCAAGACGAAATGAATCCATTGACCACTAGGGAGGTGGTGGAAGCTCCTTTGCTGGAGGTTTCCAAAAGGGGGCTGGATAGCCACCTGTCTTGGATGGTTGAGACACAACAAATCCTGCATCTTGGCAGTGGGTTAGACTAGATGACCCTTGCGGTCTCTTCTCACCCTGTGGTTCTATGATTGCCAGAAGGGTATCACAATATACTTCAGTCTCTCTTCCTTAGTGAGGAGCAACTCCAGCCTCCAATGGAAGCCCCCACCCAAAGAGAGAGTCCCCTTCGGTGTTTCCCCGAGGGGGTTATTTAGCAAGGAGTAGAGTCCAGTGGGGGAAACTCACAGAGGAAAACAAGCTTTCCACTGACCCAGGGGAACACAGCTGCCCCTCAGGGGTGAAGCTGGGAGGACTGATGCGTCCCTTCCATGTCCCTTTCTGAGGAGCTGCTTGTCCAGACGCTAGCCTCCTTTTCTGGCCTGTCTGCTCCAGTCTCCTGCTATGGTGCTTTAGGAGAAGGGTGACTGCCTGGCCTGAGGGCTGGCAGGATGATGAAGGAACGAGTCTCTGCATCTCTTGGGGTAGGGCTCTTGGAACAATCTCTTGGCAGACAGGTTTCCTTCACTAACATGAATCTCGTTTGATAATCCTGTACTCTGTGTCTTTCCTCTGCGCTGCTCATCTGGCAGTATCCCTGCGTAGCACACTGGTTCCCAAAGTGTAGGCCGTGATGGGTAACACGCCTCACTTACGGTCCCACTTGTCCTACTCCAGCTTTGACTCTGATTCACAGGCTTACTGTGCCTGGGAATGACTTGCTTTTGAATGGCAGCCAGGAGCCTGGCCCCTTAAGGTAACTGACTTGGAGCTTGCGTCACTCACAGGAGTAAAGAAAGTGCGATTTGACTCTGTGTATGGAGAGGGAGAAAATTTGTGGGGGGTGGAGATGGAAAGAGCCTTTGAAATGTTCTTTGGCACACAAGGTGCATGTGGCATGTCAGAATTCCCTGGGGCCGGACCTCAGTTTCCCTCCCTTTCTCCCCCCTCCCAATTTAAAACTGATTGCCTTTGCCCAGCTCTCCAGAGTTTCTCCATTTCTGGATTGCTGGCTCCGGCCTGAGCCCGTGTGGTTACTGTTCAAGGCCTGACGTGCGTCAGAGGGCCGTAGTGGGTTTTTGTCCCAGGCAGCAGGTCATCTGTGGCCCCTGTGTAGCACATGTTTCTGAGTGGCGGGACGAGGTTGTGATGTTTTGCTGGGCACCTCCCTGGAGGCAGGGCTGTTGAGTGTTGTGGCACAGATCTGTGCGGATTATTCCTGGGGCTCTGGATGCTATCCTTGGCTGTGACGGGGTGTGTGGATGCTGAAACGAAAGCCTTTCTCGGGGAAGCCCTCAAGACTATACGCTGCCTTGTATGTCTGTGTGGGGGCAGATTGAATGGGCTTCCCATCTGAGAGACACTGAGAGCAAAGGCATGGGGGAGTCGCAGGAGCGTGTGTGCGCATCCAATCAGATAGTGTCTCCATGTGCCCGGCCAGCTGATCATCAGGAAACCCAGCTCCTTGAGTGGGGAGGGATGTATCCAGTGATGGTGGAGTGACAGCCTGGCACCATGCAGAGCAGTGGCTGACCGTACGCCTCCCCTTCCCAGGCCAGGCCTGCTGCCTTCTAGCCCCTCGGAGACGACAGCAGGCCAATCAGATTAACAACCGGCGCCTCGCTGGAAATCAGCCATTGCCCCTTCGCTGAGTGTCCCCGGGCTGCTGCATCACCAGCTGAGCCCTCCACCCTGCTTCCGAATGGCAGAGAGCTGCGCCGTGCTGCTGGGTTCGAGCCCCCACTGCTCCCCAGGCTTTGTTCCCTGGGCTTTGCTTGGATGCTCTAGCCATGCTGTGTGCTGGCCCTGTGCTCCCCCTGCCCTGCCTCGGGGGCATGCCCCCATTCTCCAGCGCGGGACAGGCTGGTGGAGATGGAACAGACCTCCATTGCAGCTCCCCTCTCCTCTCAGTGTAGCTTCAAACCCACTGGGTGCAGTTCTTTCTTGCTATTTCCCTGGCTCTGCGATCTGCTGGCTGGACAGCTGTTCTGTCCATGGCTGCTCACAGCTGTGTGGCCTCTGATTAGCTGGGAGAGACAGACTCTGGAGTGATGCACTCAGAGTGAGTGCAAACAGTGGGTGGTGCTCAGTGGCGGCTCCATGTCTGAGTCATACCGGCAGCTTCTCACAGCTGCATCCAGTGCACCGCAGCCAGGCACAGATGTGCTCCTGTTTCCCGGGAGCAAGACGGGAGGGACAGGCAATGTCGCACGAACAGATGGCCTGGGCTCCCTTTTGCTGACATTTCTTGTCCCTCGCTGGCTGACCTAGGCCCGCTCATTAGAGCGGGAGCCAATCCAAGCTGATCCTCTACATGTGCTGCTCAGGGCAGGAAAGAAGGGTACATGGGGAACACGCTCTTCATGCAGAGCCTTCCCACTCCACAGCCAGGAGAGGGACTTCTCCCTCCCGCCCTGAGGCCCCGTGCAGCCCCAGCAGGGCTGTCGGCTTTCTTTGTACGCCTTTCTTCTTTGCTGGTTTGCAGGATGCTTTGGCAGCCACTCCCCCATTTGTGCCCCACTTCTAGGCCACAGGCAGTACTTGAGGCCAGATTGCTGGGGCGGAGAGACACTGGAAGAGGTGGGAGTGAAGGCTGCAGCAGGCCAGGGGCGCTTAGTGCCACAGCCATCATGAGCGGTGCGTTCAGGCCAAGTGCAGAGATGAGCCACACGCCGATTACTTCCCATCGTGGGCCGCCGCAGAGAGGCGCCTTGCCTGGCCAGAGAGGGGAATGCCTGTGCTCCCTGGGCCAAGCCGCTCCCTTGATCCCTGCCCAGTGGCATGCCTGGGAGTCCCCCTTCAGGAGTGGTCGGGTGCTCTTGGGATCTCCTGTGTCCTCGTAGCATGGACACTTGCAGAGGCTCAACAGTGCCCCTCCTCCCTCCCCCCGGCCCGGGCGTGATGCACGCTTAGGTGTGGCACGGACTGGCTGAGCTGAGAGACTCCGGCTTGCCAGCTTGCTGTGAGGCGTACCACAGCTTGTGCCCCTGCAGAAGGGCCTGCCGGTGGGCGCATCCCCGTGGCAGTCACGTGCACCCTCTCTTGGTTTGAGTCTGCCCCAGCACGCAGGTGTGGGGTGGGTAGCTGGCCCCAGCTAGGGACGGCTGGGAGGCACTAGCCCTGCTGGCTGATCTGCGAAGCAGTAGCAGTGTAGGGCCCTAAGACTGGGGGAGCGTTTCTTCCAGATAATTCCCAGTTGGACCAGAGACAGGCAGAGCCCTGTTGCCCCGGGAAATGCCAGCCCTGTGGGAGAAAGGGCTCAGGTGCTGGGGGGCAGTGTGGATGGATCCAGGTTGGGCCAGGAGGGAGGTGAAAGCACCCCCCCTGCTCTCACCATCCTGGGCTCCCTAGCTGATGTGTCACAAGCATGCCGGGGAGGTGAGGGCTGCCACCCAGCGGACTGGCTGGTCTCCAAGCCCAGCAAAGAGGCCATGCCTTGTCTGCTCATCCTTCCAGCCTGCACCATGGACTGTGTCCTGCAGGCCTCGGTTTTGGGCTGACCTGAGCTCTGGAGGCGTCCCCAGAAGGGTTTTCTGGCTCCCCCTTGCTAGCTACAGAAATGCCAGCACTGCCCTGGGTCCCCCCACCCTATCCTTTAGCAGGGCGGCCAGGGCTCCGTGGGTCGGGATCCGCCCGCTGGGACAGGCTAAAGAACAGTGACTCAGAGCCAAGAGTCCAAACAAAGCCCTGATTCATTCAGCCAGGTGAAGCCGTCCAAGGGGTTGGCAGGGCAAAGCAGCCTTGGGGAACATGTCTCTGTCCGGAATGGAACAGGGCTTGGCCATGGGGCTGTGCCGGCTGAGAGTATGTTAGTATCAGAGCAGGGGCTTGGAGCCTGACTCCTGGCAGGGGCTGTGCTTGGGTTTACAGAGAGGAGCCAGGAAACCGAGACTTTCTGCCTCAGCTCTCTCTGACAGTGGGCAAGTTGCTCTCACTCTGTGCTTCAGTTTCCCCATTGGCAAAATGGGGGTGACACCTCCCCTACAGAGGAGCTGGGACCATGTATGTTGTTGAGCTGCCCTTGCTACCCGTGGCTTGGCCCTGGGAAATAGAGTCCCTCCCTTACTGCTCGTGTTGTAACAGATCATTGGTAGGGGGCTGGTGTTTCGGTGACTTTCCCTTTTCCAGCTCCGCACTAGTTGAGGGTGTCCCCTAAAATGGGCTCCCAGCTGGCCTGCCGGGGGCTGTGGGTGCTGAGCAGGGATGTTTTTAGTGTCTGTCACTGCTCTGTCCTGGAAAGGATTTGCTGCATCAGGAGAGGTGTCATGCCCTAGGCCTGCCATCTCTGCTGTGTCAGGGGCAGTCTCTGGCCTGACTGGGAGCCAGCCACACCAGCTCTGCTCATCAGGCACCTGTGTATGTGATCCAGCCGAGGGGGATCACAGCTGGGGGACCTGCGATTGAAGGCGGTTGGCCACCTTGCCTCTGAAGACTGGTGTCGTTTGAAAGACGAGTGATGAGGCGTCGCAGAAGGCTACAGTCTGTTCCTGAGCTGCAGCCTTTACCCATCAGCTGACTGCAGCATGTGATGTCCAAGTGCGTTGCATGTGCAGACTGCAGGGAGGGCACGTTCCTCCACTTTGCCCACCATTGCCAAGCAGAGGGTTTACATGGAGTTGCTTGCTCCTTTGGCCAGGTTCGCTGCACCTTGGCCAGGTATCGCGGTGGCTGACTGCAGCAGCTGTCTCTGACATATCTCGATGATGCTGGTCGTCCTGAGTCTGGCTAAGCGGAGGGAATGTGGAGTTCTTTACTGCTACATTCTGGGCAATAAAAAACATATTGTAGTGTTTTTGGAGTGGCTTAATTTCCCCTTTGGCGGGAACACGGAGCTTCTGTGCAGGCAGCTGGCAGAGCGTCGCCGGGTGCTGGAAATGGAACATTACATCATTGCTGCATCCTGTGCTGGAATCTGGCTGCGAAATACAGAAATCCATTTTCTGGTTTGGCGTTCGTTTTTGTTTTAAATTCTTCTCCTTCTCCAGGCATTTGGATGCTGGAGGGCGGTTCTTGTGCAAGTTACAGAGCCCCAGGTGCATTGAAACCTGCTCCTGAATGCTGTTGGAGCCTGGCTGACCCCCCTGGAGGAGATCTAGGGACCCCTTGCTGACTCACTTCCCTGAACCTGAGGTGATGGGGCAGCGGATCCGATTCCCACCTGCACATGCGGCCTGGATTGTGTTTCAGGTGGGGTGCCAGGCACCCTGAGCAAGGGTCAGCCCAAGGCCTCAGCACCACATCAGCCCCGCGTAAGGCATTGTGCTGTCTCTCTGTCCGCACAGTGTGTCTCCTGTGTCCCCCCAGCTCCTTTTACTCTGTGGGGCAGTAGGCGCCGATCACTCATGCCTTTGCCTGTACTAGCCTACTTGCCAAATGCAAATCTGTTACCATAGAGACCACTTCCAGACGGGCCAGGGAGTCCCTGCGGCAGTGGGAAGAAATCCCAGTGATGGTCATGAAGGCCAATTTCCGTTCCTGTATTGGTTGCTTTTCAGAGGCTGCCCAGGGGGCGTTAGTGCAGCAAAGGTCTTACGGCTGCTAGTCGGGGTGTGTCTGAATGCCGGGACCCCGGAGTGCAGGCTGGTCCTGTTGGGCTGCCACTGGCTGAGAAGGCTGTCTCCCCTTGAGTGAGTGATTTACCAGGAAAAATCCCTCCCCTGTCCTTACCTAGGCCTGAGCCACAGACCACAGGCCATTCAGCAGCATATTACAACCCTGGATGTCTCCTGGCTGTGGCCCCTGCCGTCCGTGTTCGGCATGGGTGGAATTCCCTGCTAACTCTTAGCTGTAGCAATGTCTGTACAAAGGCCGTCTCTTTACCAGGCTTTCAGAGCAACAAACTATAGCTGGGGCAGGAGCCAGGTCTGACCCAGCCATGGAAAAGCTTTGGCGTAAAGGAAAAAGGAAGATTCAAGGCTCGGTCTTCTGCCCTGCTCCATCAGTGGTGCAAAGGGGGCAAAAGTTGGCTTAAACAGCCCTTGCTGACTGTGCCTGGCTCTGGCAAGGAGCCAGGCCCAGGAAAAGGGATGTGCCATGAAGGAAAAGGACCATGGCCAGGCTATGCTGCACTGAGCTGGTCTCCTCTAGGGCTGCTACAGGTGCGAAGCAGCCCCTGGGACCAAGATCTGACTCTAGGAGTTATATGCGTTTCAAGCAGTAGAATTGCAGTGTGCGGCTCTGTTAAAGATGGGAAATAGGATGAGTTCAGTGGCTGCTTTTGCACGTCAGACCCCCCCGTCACCTAAAAAAGGGGGGCCACCGAAGAGGACAGAGCAGCAAAAGTTGTGCTCAACCTGCAGCAGGTTAGCACGTCTCTCTCTCTCTCCTATGTCTCCACGCTGGGCCATGCAGAGACATTGCAGTGCAACTCATCAGGCTATTTTATTCTGGGGCCTTTTGCAGCCTGGCTGTTTATTCATTAATGCTTTGTGGTGGAACAAACCGGTATGGCCTGGCATGGGAGCCCCTCAGCCACTGCTGCGGTTTGGTGTGACTTGAGTCTCTTTACTGGAGCAGGTGCCTTGCAAGTCCTGAGTCTTCCAAGATGCGCATGGGTGTGTGCTCAGATCCATTCTCTCTGAATCAGCAGCCTGGCTGTCACCATCCTGGATATTGACTCCGGTGCTGGCGTATTCCCAGGGATGCCATGGGAGCATCGGACTAGGACGTATTGCTACGGCGTCAGAGCCAGTCCTTAGTCACCCCTGCTGGCGGGGATATGCAGAAACAGCCGTCTGCATTGTCCAGCTGCCAGCCGAGCGGGCCCTGGGGGACGCATGCAGCTGGAGCTGGGCTCCTGGGTTTATCCGTCTGTTGTTATCGGGCTGTCAGAGCGCCTGTGCATGTGATTCCAGGCGTTTCCTAGCCAGTGTGGAGAAAGCAAATGGGGCTGGGAAGTGAAGGAGAAAATGTCTCCCCTAAAGGTAAGGGAGGTTTCTATCCTGCCTCCCAGTCTGTGTCTGAAGGGAGCTGCGAACAAAGCCCTGCTACACTGAGGCCACATCCTACACAGCTCCGTGGCAACATGCTGTGATGTCACATTGCTTCCTCAGGATCCAGCGGAGGGAGGGTCAGGAGTTGGGAAGACGCAAAAGGCTGGGGCGGGGAGCGCTGGGCAGGCATGCTGAGCAGAGCTTTGCTAATTGACCCTAGTGACCAGGAGACCCACTAGGGAACTGCAAATTGGAAACAAAATTGGATTCTGAGAACAAAGACAATCCTGGAGCAGAGCTCGTGTGTCTCAGAGAGCCCTGCGCTTGCTCATCTTCACCAGTGCGATTGAGTTTAATTATTTATGGCCATCCTTAGCCTGCTAGAGAGCGTTTGCAGTGCAATTGGGAGCCCAGCCAAAGCCTGGGTAACGTGAGTCCGAGCTCCAGAGCGCTCTCTGCTCTTCGCTGGTAGATGGGAAGAGATGGCTGCTTTGAGAATGGTCGGGACTGAGTGCGGTTCTGCTGGATCTTCGATCAATGCAGGCGGGAGGCAGAGGGTACATCTCTGTAGCAGTGCTGGGTCTGTACAAGGCAGCTCTGCGGTACGGCCCAGTCCCTCTTTTCTCGGTCCTGATTGCAGAGTAACTCCAGGGCACCATATCAGTGCAATGAATGGTGGGCTGGAGACTTCATGCTCTGGCTAGTGCAGACCCCAATTGGCATAAAGAAGGTCTCTGAGGTCGCTAACTCCTCTGCTGTGCATCCCCTCTAATGCCATGTGTCTGTTGCAGCATTGGGGCTGGCAGAGACCCATGCAGTGATCACTGTAAGGAGCTTTGGGACCCTTTCACCCCCGGCCTCCTGCCTCCAGTTCCATCCTAGCTTTGTGACCTGGCCAAAAGGCTCCGTGGCCACGTGCTTGTCGTAGGCACCGGGACCCTGGTGCTTGCTAGGCTGACTCGGAGCCGAAAATCCCAAGCTCATGAGCGGAGGGAAGGTGCTAGGCAGGATGCCTGTCCTCCCAAGTGTGAAAGCAGGTGCTCTAGGCAACTGTCCAAAGGACCCATTGCACAGGGAACAGCTGCGCAAGGAGGCTAATAGAGGGCTAGGTTGCATGTGAGGATCCATGTGTACCTGCCCCACAGTGAAAGGTCCCATACAGAGAACTGTGTTGTGGGGAGTGAGGGGGGACTGCGAGGCTGCAGAGTGAAGAGCTCGAGTCAGGCGATACCAAAGTTCATGTTCCTGTGTCATCTTCACTCTGCCCCTTGGGAGGTCACGTTGCGATGCAGGGTTTAAGCGACAAATCGTCTGTTATTTCTCAGACCTCTCTGATGGATTAACGTGCCCAATGCGTTCCTGATTCCCTCACTTCTAATGGTCAGTAAGCTTCGCTGGTGCTGTTTTCCGTGGACGTCCCGCCGCAGCTGGAGCCAGGGGCCTTGCTGCAGGCTGAACTCCTCAGCCTGGGATCTGAGGGAGGGAAGGCAGAACGGAGCAGGTGGGCCATGGTGCAGTAGCAAAGGGAATCAAGCAGACAGCACAGTAGATTAGCACTGTTGTTTCAGGCATATAGCTGTAAATAAGCCCAGAGGAGCCATTGATGGCAGATGTAGTGGATGCGAATGACAGCCTGTTGTGCTGGGTGGGTGGGTGTCTCACCGCACATCCAACCCACGAGTAATTCGGGTTGTGTTAAGCCTGTACGGTTGCTGTGTTATCTCTGCAGTTTCCTCATGGAGGACTCGCTGGGTCTGGGTTCCGATTTGCCCAAGACTGTCCTTGGAGAGACTCACTGTAAATAATGAGTTGGCTGAAGTCTCAGCGTGTCGCGGTGAGTGGGCGTTGGTCTTGGCTCTGTGCTGTGCCCGAGGCTCTGTCCTGGAAGGGGCCGGTGATTGTGTATTTGTAGAGTGGGTCCAGCGAAGTGACAGGAAATTGGAACTCCTGTTTTCTCTGTCTGGGGTGATTTATAGGGCTCTGAACACAAAGCCAGTGCCCTGGAAGTGGGTTGGAGGTCTCCAAGCTGTTTCCTCTACTGGGAGTACACAATGCAGCCTGGAAAATGTGCCTTGCTAATCCGCTGGCTGACAGCCTGGCTAAGTGATGGCGTGTCTGCGTTCCCTGGGGGAGTGTGGGGCCATTGTTCGAAGCAGGTTAACTATCTGACCAACATCTGCGACATGGACTCAGATAACTCAGCGTTTCCAGCCGGGGCTGGATTGCACTGTGGCCTGACCGGGTGCCTGGCTGAGAGCTTTGGTCTCCAATGGTGTGATCTAGGCCGGGCAGAAAGCCCTACTCCATCATGTTGAGCGGCACAGTCTCAGGGGTGTCGGAATTACCCCTTTTACCTTGAGGGGGGCGATGTCTTAGCAGGTCTCCTCCTTGCCAGAGTCCCATCTTAGCGGGGGTGGGGCGAGCTCCTGTGCCAAGAAGTTATGAGGAGGAATTCGTAGTGCTTGAGCAGCCTGAGTGTATGCCAGGTTATGACCTCAGGAGCTTCCTTCAGGGCTCTGCTATTTGATGGTGTGTGTTGGGGGGCTCTGAGCTCTGAAGATCTCCTCCCCCTTCTACCCCCCATTTTCCCCCGTCACCTCCCACTGCCTGGCCTGGCTTCATGGAGATTTGCCTGCAGCTGAGGAGCTCTGGCTGACCCTCAAGGATCGCTGCAGCGTGAGGCAAACTGCCCACTCCGGGTCCCAAGCCTTCCCCGTGTTAGAGGGCACCAAGCGTTCCGCCTCTGCGGCGTGAGCCCGCCATCTTTGTGAGCATGGGCCTGGAGAGCCTTTGTGGCCCAGATTCCTTCCCCCAGGATCTGGTGAAGTTGTGTTTGTGGCCGGTAGCTGGGCTGCATCTGCGCCGCCCTGTGAACAATCAGCCTGAAATGTGAAGGTGCCGCTGTCCAAGGATGCCATTGCAGCAGCGAGGCTGGTGGGCGGGTGTGGGGTGCCCTCGGCCCGTGGCAGGGCTGAACGGAGACTGGGGGGGTCTGTCTGTTTCTGGCGGTGGTGCACTGTACCCCTCTTTTGCTCTGGGGGGAGGCGGCGGCTATGGGAGAGGAGAATTCCTGGCTGACGCCGCTGCAATTCAGTCCAGGGGTTAGCCTGACCTTCTCTCCGCGGTGATGGAGCTGCTCCAGGCTCTGCTTCCCCTCCCGGGAGGCCTGCAGAGGGTCCGGCCATGCCAGGCAGGCTTGGTGTGCCTGTGGGGTGCCGGCGAAGTGCCCCCAGGTGTGACCCAGGGCAGAGGAAAGCAGGCCTGTAGGAGCCAGGCTTGGAGAGCCCTTTGAGATTCACGAAGCCGCATGAGGCTAAGATGACTTATTGGTGAGGTAGCTTAGGCTGTCTACAGATGCTGCAGGCTCCTTGTGCCGGGCTCTCTGGGAGTTGCTGAAGCTGGGGGGAAGGCTGGTGCCCTCTGGGCCAGGAGCGTGTGCCCGCAGGGCTGTGATGCAGGGTCATGCTGCGCCTGCCACTCCAGAGCAGGGAATGGCTCCATGTCTCTCTTCCCTGGGGTAGCTACATGGTGATGGGTCAGCAGGCAAAGGCCCTCTGTGATGTGGGGCCGTGTCAGCTCCCCACAGCTGAACCCAGACCCAGCTCATTGCCCACAGCTGATTGAGCTAACGAACCCAGTCTCCTGACTGTTCCTGCTCGAGTCCTCAGCCCTGCAGCCGCCCTGGGCTATTCCAGAGCAGTCCTGCCCCACTGCTGCGTTTCTGGGCCTGCTTTCTGCCCTCAGCCCTCACTCCTTGTTCCCGGACTCGGTGCTTGGCTTCTGACCACGGCTTCAACCTCGACTCCTGATTCCTGGCTCTCGGCTCCTGCATGCTGCCTTGCCTGGATAACCTGGCTCCTGATCTGGGGCCTGGTCACTTCTGTGCCAGCCATCAGGCCTGCCTCCCAACCTGGCTACAAGGCGAGATCAACCACGGCCCGGCTCCTAACGGCGGGGTGAGGGGGAAGGCCTGATGCAGCTGGGCAGCCCCTCCCCCGCAGAGCCAGGGAGTCCTTGGCTGCATGTGCGATCCGTATTGGGTCGGTGACTCTGCCAAGTCCAGAGTCTCAGACCAAGGCTGGCCTGCAGGAGCCTTGCGGCCCTGTAGAGACTGCAGAGCATGGCTGTGAGCATCTGGACACGTCCAGCGAGGGCCAGTCACAGGGGCCTCTTAGTTGCCAGTGGCAGCAGTGTTGTCTCCCACAGCTGGGAGGCGGCCAAGCTCTGCCATCGTGTGGCTCACAATGAGCTGAGAGGGAGGCAGTTTTCCACAGGCCTCGACTTGGCAGTGGGAAGGGTTCCTGGGATGCTGAATGCCTGCTTTATAGTGCCCTGTGGAGCGGGTCCGCGGCAGGGGTGTGGGGAGTAAGCGGCTCGACTCCTCTGGAGCAGAATAAAGCAGTGTTTTCAGTCATGTTTCAGGGCAGGGCTGAGCTGGGGAGCAGAGCACGGAGAGGTGGGAATCACCGACTTCTTCCCTGGGGTGTAGACACACTAGCACACTCCACCCCCTCGGTGCGTGGCCCTGCTGAGGACTGCTAGATCTAAGCACGGCATGCCTTCCCCTGCTCCTCGCCTGTGCCGGGGAGCCAGTGGGTTTGCCAGAGAATTCGGGGCAGGAGGCAAGTGCTCTTTGACAGGGAGCCTGCTCTGGAGCGAGGAAAACAGCCTGGCCCCAAGTCCCTGCATGGGGCCTGCTCTGGCGGGGTGGAACAAAGGCACGGACCCAGAATGTCAAGCTCTTGGCCTTTCGTTGTTCGTGTTGCAGCAGCACTGGTCACGGCCTGTTGTACTAGGTGCTGGGCAGACACCACAAAAAGATGGTACCTGCCCCCAAAAGTTGACAATCTAAATAGACGAGGGACAACAGCTGGGTGCAATTAGATGGGGAAGTTACAAGCTCTTAGTTGAAGCACAAAGTGGAAGTTGCTGACAACGGCGCTGAAGAATTGCTTGGTGTGTGTGTGGGAGGGTGGGGAGGGGTGTTCCTCTGGATTCCCCTTGCTGAGGGTGAGTGCCGTTGCTTTCTTGGAGGTTTCCTGCCACATATTGGCTGTCTCCGGCTCCCCATATCACTACCACGAAGGCTGCTCTGTTGGGAAGTGGGAGCTGTGCGCTCTAGTCCCGACCCGCCCTCGGCCTGAAACTGAGACCCCCCGGCGGACTTGGGGAAGCCTGTAGTGCACTTGGATCTGGTGGTGGTTCCAACAGGCCCCAAAAATGTGGCAATGGAATGACGATATCCACACGATACCTCCAGGGCCCTTGGGACCGGAGCTTGGCTGAAGGGACTGTGCCATGGAGCCAGGCTCCCTGCCCTCGTTCTGCAGACCCACCTCGTGATTTTTTCATTCTGAAGACCTGCCCCGTTGCTTGTTTAAATGACCCCCCCATGCGGTTCTCTCCTCTCCCTCCTGCCCCAGTTCTCTTGCTGTCCTTGGTAGCGGAAGCCTTTTTTTCTCTCTCACTGTCACATGGCCAGGAATTCCAGACACTGCTTTCCTTTCACACCTGCTCTGGGCCCCCACAGAGGGTCCCGACACCGCCTGCTTTCCTAGCACTCCCGAGTTCCACCCACCCTGAGTCACCCTCGTCCCCAGGCCGCCGGGAGTTGAAGGTTCAGGCTTCCATCTGACCTGGTGGGCTCCGCCTCAAAGTTCACTCATAGCCTTTTCCTTCCTGTAATTTGTTTAACTCCCTCTGAGCCTCCTCGTGTCTCCCTCTGAGCTTGGCGGCTCTCGGAGGACTCCTCCCTTTGCTTTGGCATTAAGGCTGATGGCAGATGTAGCCTAACCACAGCCTGGCTAATGACCACAGCTGTGAGCCACTGCTGCTTGCTGCCATCTGGCTTTGCTTCTGTGTCGTCTCTCTCTAATGATCACTGCCCTTCTGACAGCCTTGACATGACATGACATGCTCCCACGCCTCGTGGTGCCTTTTGCTTCCTGTATACAAACACCCAAATACACGCAACCCACTCCCCATGTTTGCCTGCACAGGCTCAACTGACCCAAGACGCTGTGAGGTGGTGTCATGTAAAAGTCCATTCCAGGGTAACTCATTGATTGGGCGGGGTCAGAGTTAAGGGTGTGTGTGAGGGACGGGTACGTTTCTTGTGGGGAATGAGAGGGAGTCTGGTGCAGAGGAGCTGGGTGCCGGAGATGTGTGAGCGTGTGGGCCAGTGACGGCTGGGGTGGAGGTTGAGGTTGTGTTAAGTGGTGATTGCCTTGATTTGAGCAATTGCGTTGGAAATAGATGCACTTGCTCAGCCTTCCCTGCAAGCCACTGATGCTCTGTGTGAGGCATATGGGAATCACTGCAGTCTGTGCCCGCTTATCGAGATAGAAGGTTGGATTTGGTCTTGGTACGCCTCTCATCGGGGACCTCCCCTTAGCTGCCCACCTTTTTGGGCCATTTCTGATCGCAGCAGAGGCCTCTCAGTTTCTCGCCAGCGAGGCTGTCAGTGGCAGCCATGTGACTCAGCTGTTCAGGTGCTGAATTGTGAGAAGGGCATGTGGATGACTGTGGAGCCACCGTGCGAGAGGGAGACGTGGAGGGATTGTGTGGCGGGGCCACACTCACTGGGTGTGGAGATTTGGGAGCCACACCGGGAATGTCTGGGAATGGGAATTTCTCGTCTTTCTCCCCAGCCACTGTCACGGTTTCAGAACAACTGCACCCGTATTCCCCCTCCGTGCTCTACCAAGGGCTCCTACTTCAAGCTTTCTGGCTCCCAGTTGTCACCTCTCTTGGGTGGAGACCCGTCTCCCTCTCTCCTGACTGGGGTTTTTCCAGGCTGCGCAGTTCCCTCCTTACATTGTGTTATTCCTAGCAAGCCAGACTGCCTAAAAGGCCAGTGTCAGCACTTTTCTTTCTCCTCAGAGGCTATGAAAGCTGTGATGGCAGCAGTTACAAGTTGCTCCCCAGCTCTTCTTAAGCAGGTACATTTATTCCTAAGATAAAAGCATGACATTAAAAAAATAAAAGAACCTACGCTCATGCTAATAAGCTTACCAGAGATCACCCCTAGCTCCAACATGGGGCTTGGTAGGTGATCAGTCCTTCAAACCCCAACCAGGTTTCTTCTGAGGCTACGAGTTTATAGCAGCTTTTTTCTCAGAACTAAAACACACACGGATAAGTTAGTCTCACCTTTGCACAACTTTGACCTTTGATCTTCAGATTCTACAAACTAGCAGATAATGATTCTCTCTTCAGTGTGTGACTTCAAAAAGTTGGGTCCAAAGGTGGGAGTTTGCTTTCACATTTCCCAGGTATTTCCTAGGAAACCCACTTAATTTTGTTAGTCCAAAAAATTCTCTCTTGGCTGGCCCATTGTCTACAATAGTCCTGTGAAGTTCCTAATGCTTCCCAAGGTTTACACTGGCTACATCTTCCCCTGTAGAGAAATTATCTCCAATCCTGCAATATTATATCAACTTTGCACTCAATACAATGGACTCCAAAGATATTTAAACTTAATTCATAAACGTTTTCCAAGGATATTGTGGGGAAATGGCCCTATCTGTCACAGATACTTCCAACTTTGCTCTGCATTTCTCTGGTTCTCCTTCATCTCTTCTGGAATAGTCTCTATTAAATGTCAGTCGCCTGTGAAGCCTTTCACTGCCCATGGAGACGTCACCGCTCCAATTTACCCTCATGCTGAAGCCCTATTAAATGTTCTGGAATTTTAAGGGGGCAAAGATGGCCCCTGCAAAATACCTCTACTGCAGTGGGGCTAGGGGGCGGAAGGAAGTATGCAGAGATGGTGAAGTGGCCCCTTTGCAGCTCCACTGCAATTGATGGAGACGTGCGGGCCTAACGAAGTGCAGAATGTGGATTGCAGAGTCTTTGTTACTGGTGACTTTGAGTGAACCAGACAGAACCCAGCTCAGGTTTCAGATCCCAGAGAGTGCAGGTGTGACCGGTAGAAAAAACCTCTCTTGAGGAGGAGAAATTGATGATGGAGTCAGGTATTTCTCTGAGGCAATTCTGTTTGTTTACAAAGAAGTTACATGAAGTCCTGTTTCCCTTTAAATAGCAGGAAGTAGTTTCTTTGCTTGCAATTCCAAGCCTCTTTCCAGCCAGCACTTTGCCCCAAAGCTCTCTCTTAGTTTTTTCTCAGGGTCATGCTACCGGGCCTTCTCTGACTGTGTCTGTGGCTTCTTTGCTCCCTCTCTGTGTGCTTCTGTGGTGTTTCTGCCCCTTCTGTCTCTCTCTCACGCACAGCTACGATAAAAATCAGTTTCCTGTCCCTGTATTTGCAATCAGCCTGCCGAGAAACCCCTCTGTCCTGTAGTTCAGATCCCCAAGTGGCCTGTTGTTTTGGGTGGTGGCTCCTGTTATTTAGCTGCCTCTAAACAAAGGGGTCATTTAGTTGTTCCTCGTTTAGTCTGAGTGGAAAGCAGCTGTTACACCCACCACCTTCAATGCAGTTTTTCCTAAACCCCATCCTAACAACATGTAAACAGAACAAATTTGACATTCCCTCCCCCACGCTGCAGCCAGTGAGAATCAATAAACAAAAAGCCCTCCATGCCATTTTTAGCAGCCTTTAGAGTAGAACTGCACTTCAGCCCTGCTGCTTTATTTGCCTTTTCATGTGGCTTTTTATGACTTTGTTTTATGGTGACTTTAATTGAATTTTACCCTATTCCAGCTGTTTGTGCAGTGCCCAGAGTGTGTGTGCATATATGTGTATCAGAAAGAGAAAACAAAATTGGGGAACTAGTGAGTGTGAAGAACAAAAACAGATCCCAGCCCTGAAGAGGAACTGTGGAAAGGGGTGGGAGGCAATGTAACTAGCATACTTGGTTAGCTGAGGCATGCAAAGAAAAGATAAGGGTAGCAAAATGAATTAATGCTGCCAGAAGGGGCTTGGGAGAACAAAAAGGACTTTCTTATAAATATCTTGGGTGGGAAAGAGAGAGAGGGTGGAGTTGGATGGAACTGATTCAGAAACGGCAGCGTTCCAGAGGGGTAGCCGTGTTAGTCTGTATACAGCGAAAACAATGAGAGATCTGTAGCACTTTAAAGACTAACAAATTTAATTTCAGCAGGTATAAGCTTTCGTGAGCTTCAGCTCACTTCCTCAGATGCAGTTGGTAGAAATGATACAGCAAATCGGTAACATATATAGGAGGCAACATATACATATCCAAGTGCATAGATAACAATGGGGTAGGTGGATAAAAGCCGGGTACTTGAGGCCTAATGACAACCATTGAGTAGGAGGTGAGAATGGATGATCAGAGTAAATTACTTCTTGTAATGAGAGAGCCATTCCATATCCCTGTTTAAACCCAGTTTGAACGAGATACTGTGCTTATTTAGATTCCTTTTAAATATCCATATAAAACACAGATGCCTGGGCAAAGAGGGAATAAGGGAGGTTTTGTCAATATGCTGGTAGTGGTGGATTAATCCTTGCGGAGGATGGCAGGGAATGTTGCATACGTCTGTAGGTGTGGGTGTTGTGTGCCCAAGGTTTACAGTGCTGTGGGAACTGGCTTATGGGTTGACAGAGCCACTGAAAATGATACGTCACATGCTAAGGAGAGAACCAAGAGATAGCAAAGGAAGCCCTTGAGGCACTCAATAATGGAAGCATGGCCCAGCCCCTTTCTGTCTGGTAAATCTAATTTGAGTCCCTGCTGAAGGAAATGGCCAAATGTCTAAGCGGCAAGAAGAGGCTGGCATCCCAAGTGAGGAGTGGCATGCCAGCTGCATTACTCTGATTGTGTGCCGTATAACGCCACTGGTTCCAGTCGTGTTAACCTGGTGCAAGGAAACATGGTGAATGTAGAAAGCCAGTGGCTGCTTGGCAGGTGGTAGATAGACTTCTAGGGAAGGAGTTTTGGCTCTCAGAGTGGATGTGAGTGCCGTGACATGGCCTGCCTGCTGGCTGAGGGTGCTGGGGTGATGCTAAATAGCAACGTACAGTGTAGGGATGGCAGGAGGCAGATCTGGAGCACAGTGGCCTCCAGGCTCAGCTACTCCCATCTTTGAGGTCTGGGAATGAAGCCTCACATCCCAAGGAAGCTACCTCTGGTCCAGGACGCAGCAAGGTGGCTGCTTGCTAACACGGGTTGGTGTGATCACCACTCCCTGCATGGGCGTCGCATTGAAACCAGAGTCCACTTCAAGGTGGCTGCCCTGGCTTTTGAAGCCTGGCATAGCAGTGGCCTCAAAAGGATGCTGATAAATTGGAGAAGGGTCAGACAAGAGCCAGGAGAATGATTTAAAGGATTAGAGACCTTGCCTCGTAGTGACAGGCTCAGAGAGCTGAGCCCTATTTAGCTTAACAAAGAGAAGGTGAAGGGGTGACTTGATTGTCGTCTGTAAGTACTGACATGGGGAACAAATATATAATGGTGGGCTCTTCCATCTATCAGAGAAAGGTGCAACACGATCCAACGGCTGGAAATTGGAAGCTAGACAAACTGAGATGGGAAATAAGCTGTAAATGTTAATAGTGAGTGTTATTACCCATTGGAACAATTTACTAAAAGTCAGGGTGGATTCTCCATCACGGCAATTTTAAAATCACAACTGGATGTTTTTCTAACAGCTCTGCTTGAGGAATTATGTCGGGGCTGTTCCCTGGCCTGTGTTACACAGGGGCTCAGACTAGAAGATCCCCAATGCTCCCTTCTGCTCTTGGGATCTCTGAATTCCATCTCTTCCCGGTGATGATGACCTTGCACAACAGCTGGCTCCCCTGGGGAAAAACGCAGTCAGCAAGCAAGGGGAGACCCATTTCCACAAGAGAGAGAGCTTTCCCAGGAGCTGGACCCAGGCTCTCGAACTCGCCGCCCGGCAAAATAAGAGACCAGCACCCTTGTCACATCCCAACTGAATGCAGAATCCACCTTTTCTGCTTGGCTTTCCCCTTGCAAGCCCCTGAGGCACATCAGTCTTCTTGCCTCAGATAAGGACCAATTCTAGCAAGTTATGCTTCTGCTAGCCAGCAGGGCTGGGGGGAGAGAGCTTTCCAAGTTCAATCTTTGGGGAAGGCACAGCAAAGGGTGACCTTGTAAAAGCCTAGATAGGATCAGTGTTGCTGCTGGGTCCGGGCTCACGTCATGTCTTTGTTTAGTGCTCTGAATGGGGGAGGAGAGACACTAGATATACAGGCAGGAAGCACAAAATGAGATTTCACTTGGCCCACTTAAGCTAATGCATCTGGGATAAACAATCAGAAACATGCCTAGTCAATAGGAGGGAGAAGTCTAGGGAACTGCAGTAGAGAGAGACTGAACTAGGTCAGAGAGATGCGCTTGTAATGTGACTACAGTGCAGAAGCAAATGTGATTGGGGGGAGACTGAATGTACAGAAGTCCCGTAGTAGTAGTCATAGAATCATAGAGTTGGAAGGGACCTCAGGAGGTCATCTAGTCCAACCCCCTGCTCAAAGCAGTCCCTAGTAGTCCCTTGCTATATAAGGCTCTGCTGTGATCATACCTAGGTGACTGTGTTCCTTTCTCAGCTCCTTCTCCAGGAATGCAGGAGGGAGTTCAGAGAAGGATCGTAAACCCGGGGCCAGTAGGGCTGGGTTGATTGGGGAGCGATAAAAAGAGCTGAATGAGTGTCTTGACTAAGAGGTGACTGAAGGGGCTGGGCTGGAGTGGGACATGCTGACAGTCTACAAACATTGGAATAGCAGCAGGTTATTTAGGGTGATACAAAGAGGTATAAATAGACGGGATGAATAAAAAGGAAACGTCCCTGATATTCATTCAGCCTGCATTTTCCCACCAGTGAGATCAGGAACCTGTTGGAAATAGTCTCCAAGGGCCAGATTCCCCAGGGATCCTCTCCCACAGCTGGGGCCGGCTCCATTCAAGCAACTAAAGAAGGGTCAGGCCTTCATCAGCGCTCTGCTGCAGCCATGCCTATCAGGATACTGACTATGGACCCTGGGTGCTGAGTTATCTTGGAGATCTGGGACAGTTGGAGCTCCCAGGAAGCCACGTTCCTGAGGACATCTAAAAATCCGCTAGGAATAGCAAACAGTCCCTGAATCTGCCCTGCTGTATGAGGGGATCTTGAGCTCCCCACACTCTGGCAGTGCTGGGGGGGATGCTGAGCCCAGGCTCTGACTTGTGGGGCAGGAGGAGCGGCTGGCAGTGCCCTCTGATTCCCCCCCCCCCCCTCCCCTACTCCAGCGGACTGAAAGGGCTTTGGTCATGATCTCTGTTAAGTTCTCACCAGAGAGACTATCCCTGCCTGGGCTTTTGGGAATTGAACAGGTGGGGGAAAAGGGGCAAATTCCCACTGGGGGTCATAAGCTCAGATCTGGTCAGTCATGCATCAGGAGACAGCAGTTCAATAAGGAGATAGATGCTCCTTTCCCCAGCACTTACCACGGTACGTGGGCTGTGAGACAGGAAGAGCAGGCTGACAGAGGAGGCATAAAATGACAGCCACGACCATTTGTGGTTATTGGTGATCGGTGCCTTTCACAAGAGTCCGCTGTTAATTCCAGAGTCCTGGCTAACATCTAACTCCAGGGAACTGTTGTCTACCTAGAATGTAGCCTTCATCCAGCAGAGTTTTTGTTTTGCATGTGATTTTGTAAAGCACAGTTTACACTTGCAGAATAATAATTCTGCTGACCTAAATTTGCCTCTGCAGTTTTCTATCAGACAGGATTCTCCTGCCCTTCCTGGCCCCGCAGCATGGGGAAGTGTCACTCTGAGCAGTTTAAGAGCTGCTGTGCTCCAGCTTGGAGGTAGCTGCATTTCCTTAGTGAGTGATTCCCATGCCCCTGTCGAGTTAATAGAGAGCTGTGGGGGGGAAAAAGGAGGGTTTGGAGTGAAAGTAAGATCATGAATTCTCCCCCACCCCAGTCTAGACCTTTAAATTTCCCCGATCGGTCAGACTTCCCTAATAGGTCACGATACAGGAGAGATGAGAAGCAAGCTGATTGATTCATCCTGCACAGGACATTAGTATGTTCAGGAATGTTTGCTAATAGCGGTAATTGCTGTTAAATGCAGACTTCACGGTACATGGATCTAGCTCAGAGGGAGGTTGCTGGGCCCTGTTCTGCGGTTGTTTGCTTTTGGCCTTCTCTCTCCAGCCAAGCAGGCTCACCCGGCTCTTTCTCTTGTCTTCCATGCAGCGGAGAAAGTGACCTCTTTAGGCAAGGACTGGCACAAGTTCTGTTTGAAGTGCGAGCGCTGCAACAAGACCCTGACCCCTGGGGGCCATGCTGAGGTAAGAGCAACATTTATCAGAACATCGACTCTGCATGCACCCCTCCTCTGAGTCAGGGGAGGGGACATCCCAGCCACACGTGAGCGTGTCTAGATGATGGAGAGTCACAGGGCGCTGTTGCTTCTGGTGGGTTGGCTACGAAGCCCACTAGGGCAGGGCTTACCCCAATAACCTGGTCTCATCCCAGGAGCCAAGAACAGGCTGTAGTAATATACTAGAGGGTCGCACGCTTCATTGCTTACGTAGGCAGAGCTGTACGCGCAGTCGGGCCCCGTGCCCTGTGGATGCAGTGTCCAGTTGGGAGGCCTGGTTTGGGGGGAATGAGGGGCTTCTGGCAACCCGATTTCCACTCAGACCAGGCCCACAGAGAGCCCGCGTGGTGCTGCAGGCAGAGATGTGCCCTGACCAGCAGGTCGCAGCCTCATCCCTGTTTCTCGAGCCTGTAGAATCCAGAGTTAGATTGGTGGAAATCAGGCTCTTTCGGTTTCATGCTTTTCACCAAAATTAACTGATACCTGGGACGTTCCCTGAAGTTTTGGAAGTGCTCGGGTGTGGTTTGCAGGTTATCACCGTGCAGACGTACAGAGAAATGTTATGGAGTGGAGCGTGACGGCCTCACTTTGCTTGGCTAAGTCAGAGGTTCCAGGATCTTGGGAAGTTTGGGAAAGCGTGAAGCTCTTGTAGCCATTTACTTTCCCGTCATAGTTCTGGAAGGGAAGTTATAAGGTGCTCCCAGCACTACCTAAGTCATCACCCCAGGTGTTTCCACTAGGATGAATTTTGTCAGTTCTGCCATGTGGAGGGTGTAAGAAAAATCGGGACAGGGGAGGGGGGGGTAATAAGCACTTACATAAGAAAAAGTCCCAAATGTTGGGCCTGTCCCTATAAAAACAGGACCTCTGATCACTGTAGCCGTGTGTGCAAGATGAGAGCGGAGCTGGGGAAGGAATCGAAGGTAGCATGGTCCCCAAACTCAAATCAGCATTTAGGAAAGATGCCTTGGGCAAATCCAAGACAATCGGTGCTGGCTCTGAGCTCGGCTGGTTCAAACGCAGCCTTTCCAAGGGAACTCCGCACAGCAAAGGTAAAACAATAGAAAGAAAACCCTGCATGCAGAGTTCCCACCTGGTAAAATTTAAAAGCCGTGAGTTCTCCAAGCTCTCCAGTGACGGAAGACGGGAGGTGCAGGCGAGGCAGGAATTGGAGATGCAGAGCTATCCAGGGGAAACCAACTTGCATTCTCCATACAGCTATTAATGGATTTTAAAAAATCTGAATTCATTTTCAAATGTCAATATTTGGAGAAACATAAGAAGCAAGGCCCTGCTGACCTTCAGGGAGTGACCTCATGGTGTGTTAGGATGGTTTTGTTTAACTCTAACGTGGACACCTCTCCCTTCAGAAGCTCTGCAAACTGTTCTCGTTAGAAAGCCCAGTGAGTAGGGGAATTTATGAAGGAGGGTAACGTGAAGCTGTTGGGGGATAAAGGTCTGAATAGAGATCTCTTTGGTTAAATGGGGCCGCAAGTAAAGGGTTACCCCTGGGCGTGATGTATAATGGGGAGGGCTCGACTGGAGGCCCTAGAGGAGCAGAGGTGTTTCTGTATAACACACTGCAGATTGTCCCCTCTAAGGATCTACAGTCTTGATGTCAAACCATGTGGGATCGCTACAGAGGTGGTGCTCCCCGGAGGGTTTGGTTCTGTACTGATGCTTTTCTGAATCTCCTGGTTCTGGACGCTGGGCTGGCTGCCTGGTAAGAATGGGCTCTGTTGTGCGGCTTGCGGATCCTGATGCTGCTGATCCGGTAGTGAATGCTGTTCCGATGAAGGTCGCAGAACCATTCCTGTTGTAACCCGCAGTTTTCATCTGCTTGCCATGCTTGATCTCAGCTGAAAGCTGAACTCTGTCGGGAAACGAGAGTGTAGTGCATTCAGCCATTGAAGGTGCTGTACAGAGTGATAAATGGGCTGGCCACTAGGTATTTCTCATGCAGATAATTTCAACAGTGAAGAGTTGGAACTTGACACACACTGTCCTCAGGGTTGGCATGTTTCCTAAGATTGGAGGGGGGTGTTAAAACTAAGCAAGTTCTCAGGGAACAGACAATCCCTTCTGAACTGAAGCGACTCAGCAGAGGCAGTTTCTGTTTGGGACTTCTTTTTAAAATGCAAAACCAAAAGGGAAATTAAATCCAGTTTTTCTTTTTCTGAAATTGCCAAAAAAAAGGGCGGTTGAAAGAATAAAGGTCGTCATGGTAACATTGGCTTGGCCATGTTCACTTCCTGTGTATCTCTGGTATGTATTTAACAATTTAAATAGCAATAAGTTACGCATTTAGCAAGAGAACTGGACAGAGAAGTGTCCATCTGTGTAGGACAGCCTCAGCTTGTAGGTGTAGAGATCTTGCGCCAGGTCCTCAGCCCTTGGTATGTACTGCAGTACTGCTTCCACAGAGTAAAAGGGCTGGAAAACTGTAGTCACATGGCGGCTGGGGCATGCCTGTGGGGGGGTGGGACAGAAAGGGCACATCATGGGTGGGGGGTGTGTGTGGGAGTCTGGCTGCAAGGCACTCCAGAGGTCCCAGGTTAGCATAATGGCCCCTAGGTGGCTTTTGCAGCCTCTTTATATTAGGGCAACCTCAGGGCTGTTCTAACTTACTCCAGTGGCTGAATTGGATCCCAGCTGCCCCAGGATTGGGGAGTGCAAACATATGGTTCGAAGCCACTTTCCTTCTCCTTTGTAAGGTCCTGTACCCACCAGAACGAAGGCCCCTGTTCTGGGGCTGTTGCGTTTTCTGATTCCGTTGTTAATTGTAACTCTCCAACCTCAACTCTGCACTAACACTTCTGTTGCATTTAATTTATACACTGTCATGCGAACCTGGCAAAAATTCTAACAGGTTTAATGAATGATGGAATTAACTCCGTGCCAGACGCTGACAGAGCAATTTATATCTGTACATTGGAAGTGTCTTAGAAATGGGATAGCAAAGTGTGGGCGAAGGCCAGCCAAAAATGGGTGTGTTGAGAGGGTGGGGCAGAGCTGGGGAGCTGCATTGGCTTGAGTCAGACTTGTTATTTCCTCCGTTCCAGGCTGTGTTGCAGCAAAGAGAGTCTCTTTCGGTTCATTAAATGTCTGCAAAATCTTGGTGTGTTTAAGCTGGCGGAGCGGCATGGCAAGCAAAGTGTCTCTTGCTCCTGTTAGGAAAGGCTGTGAGTGCCCAGTCTCTGGGAGAAGCAGAATGCTTCTGTTGGGGTCTCACTCCAAAGGCATGTGCTTTGGTTCTCCTGTGTCCCATCTGGATGAGCCCATGTGGTGTGCTGCATGGGAGGCAGCAAATTCTGGCCCCCGGGGATGCGTTCCTCATTTACTAAGGACACAGGGACACACAGCCACTTGACTTTCTTCTTTGCTCTGTGCCAAGGGGTGTGTGCTTAGCATCCTGGCCCTCGCAGAGCCCGCAAATACTTTCTCTTTTCTTTGATTCGGTTCTCAATGACTGGTGAGAAACTGCTGCCAGGAGCTGGAATAATATTTTTCCAGCCTGCTGGCTGTCCTAGCCCCTGTCCCCCTAGGCAGCTCTAATCAATGGCAGCACACATGGCCCAGTCCTCATGATAAGAGCATGACATAAGGGGGAAAAACTCTCGCTCCTTATCACTCTTTCCAGAGAGAAAACTGCTTTTCCTCTGAGCAATCAGCCCATTTGATAATAGTGAGCAGATAACTGCTCCGATGAGGCCAGGACCATAGCAACTGTGCCTGGGGAGGGACTCTTGCACCAGGCCAAACAGCCAAGGAGGGAATGATATCGAAGGGGAGAAGGGAAGCCTCCTGAGGATGTTCTCCCTTTGCCTAGCAAGTGAGATTGTGGTGCAGAGTGGAGGTGGAGGGGTGAGGCTGGTAGGGAGAATGTGACACGTATAAAGGAGTTTGTTGATATGATTCGGGAATGTTGTCCACAAGTAAGTTATGCGTGGTCTCACGCACAGGCTGATAATACTTTATACCCAGTCCTTGCTATGTTGCTAGGTTGCAGAAAAGCCATTATAGAAATTTGGTAGAGATTATTTTGGTTTAAATGGATTGGCCCCAGTGTTCTCCATCTGCTAGACCTTCTTTACCACTAGAACTTATCAGACATGAACATTGGGACTTCCAGAGATGTTTGGAAGGGTTTGCCATTCTATGTGTTTTCAAACAGGACTCTTTTTTTTTTTTTTTTTTTAACTTTTGAAATTTTTTGCTGAATCTTGTATTGATGTTGCATGTGTTTGTTTCCAAAGAAGCGTATCTGGAAAATATTCCACTGTGTGACTAACCTGGCCAACCGAATAGGAGATTAAAATACCCCAAAATCAATTCAGACAGATGAGCACTGAAGCTATGTGAGAGAGCTATCGTGGCTTCGCAGACTGCACAAGAAATGGTGACCAAATTCAAAACAGAGAGCAGGACCTGCAGACACTCAGACAGTGCAGTGTGATAACCAGGTAGTTAGTTAGGGTGCCTAGCTCTAACCACAACAGCTTGAAAATGTGACCTCGGTTTCTATATACAAACTCTCCATCTCCAAGTCTAAAATGATTGTAGCACTAATGCAATCTCAACTCCAAAGCAGATGAACAATCACTTAAAATAAATGGCCCAATCTCACCAGGATGGTGCATTTTGTCTCCCAAGCCATTGAACCATCCCCCAAGTAAGCATAGAAGGAAGGAATGTCCAACCCACAGAATATATTAAAGAGCAAAATCATATGTTATCCAATCCTTGTGTCATGTTGCAGAGGTTCAGCTCTGGGAGGCTTTTGAGCTGAACTGCCCGTGGGTTTTGGCACTCCCTCTCTTTCATGTGGTTATTTTATGGGATAATTTAATTCCTTTGGGAGATACGTAAACACAGAAACCCCCAGAAAGTTCACTGACGCAAACGCCTGGGGCTGCGTGAGTGTGTGTTTAGAGTGTGTCCGTTATTTAAATGACTGCTGTGTTCGGCTGCCATCTCTGGATGCAGCATTGTGCTGCGTGTCGTCCAGAGGTACCTGAAGGAGTGCCCAAGCTGCCAAGGAGAGCCCAGGGACGTTTGAGTCAGTCAGTGCCTTGTGGCAAGTCTTTGACTTACTGACGCGGTTCCCTGTCCCAGAATGCTCTGCGTCTGCGCACACACTGTTTGACTAAGCTGTTTAACAGGACCCTCTCGGTGTTGGCTCACAAATTTATTTTCTTTTTGTCCCTCCGTGTATCTCTGCCAGACCCTTCATGAAATGTAAGCGCCCATCCCTCAGTAATGCCTGGTCTTGTCCCTAGTCTGTGCCAGGGGTTGGCATCTGGCAGCTAGAAGGAAACACCCCTGCTAACCTCCATTCCTAATGCCCCTTCTCTCTCTCTCCTTCAGCATGACGGGAAGCCCTTCTGCCACAAGCCATGCTACGCAACGTTGTTTGGACCCAAAGGTACGTCTGCTTCCTGACCAGCCTTCCCTGGGTACGAGACCTGGAAGCCCACAGGCAGAAGGACAAATGCTATGAATCACTGCAGCCCAGAAACGGGCAGCGTTATTCGAAGCACGCGTCCCGTCCTATCTTTCAACAGGAGAATTTAGGGCCCTGACGACTGCCCGAGACTCAGGCCAGCGGAGGTCAAAGCCGTGTGAGGGCTTCCTCCAGGGGAACTCAAAGAGCCGCCATGTCAGTGCTTCCCGGCCCCAGCGCCCACTCTGAGTGGCTCCATCTCAGCAGTGAGTTGGATGGCACTTGCTCTTCACAGAGCTGGATGTTAGATGTTTCAGAGGAGATGCCACCACTGCTCCCCTGCAAACCACAGGGAGGGCTGGTAGCTCAGACAGCATCTTTTCCTGGAAAGAAGAACAGTCCCAAGGAGAGAGCCACTTGGGGCCCAGTTCCTGGGCGGGAGAGGGGCCAGCAGGCCATTCGCAGTGTGCTGCAGACGTACCCCCTTCCAAGCTGCATGGCTTGGGAAAGGTCCAGTGAGAGCACATCCAGCAGGATGTGTCCCTGGGCCAGTAAAGCACAAGAGTGCTTAAGAGACTGGCAGCTTCACCCAAGAGCTGGGAGTGCAAGCTGCACAAGGCCTGCCCTGGGGGAGGAGGAGACCCCAGAAGGGCCTCTTGGATCCAACAGCCTCAGAGGCCGATGACGCTCCCCTTGCAGGTGTAAATATCGGTGGAGCTGGCTCCTATATCTATGAGAAGCCTCAGGTTGAAGAGCAGCTGGCTCCGGGGCCCATCGAGCATGTTTCAAAGGTAGAAGAGAAGAAAGTCAGTGCCCCACCAAAGGGCCCCAGCAGAGGTGAGTGCCACTGGGAGCAAGAACCAGCATGGTACCCTACCCTGCCATGAGAACCCTGCCAGCTGAGCGGAGCGGAGGAGGAAAGGGAGGGTTGGGAGGGGGTGGTAGCTATTTCATTGCCCTGATTCAATCCTAGCTGCTGCATGTGCAGGGACTTGGCTCCCTCTGCTTTGCATGCGCTGATTAGAATGACCACCAGGGGGCACACACAGCCCACGGTGCTCGGGTCACACAGGCACTCCCCAGAAGGATCACTCCGTGTGGATGTTAGCTGCCCTGGCCGGCACTCAGGTGCGTGGGGGTCCACACCATGGCCCGCATGATGGTGCAGAGGGCCTGATTGCACTCTGCGGGTGTCCTCTGCGGAAATTAGCCCACGTGTCCCCACTGGCCTGGCCCTCCGGGGCTGGGTCGGTGCTACGGAAGGGGACTGAGTCAGTGCAAACCCACGGAGTGCAGCGTGCCCTCCCTGGCCTCACTGGGTGGGTGTAGGAGCCCTGGCAGGGCTGTCCTGTGTCCGTGCTAGCCCTGCTCGAAGCGGTTTCTGACACAGTGTCCTTCGGCTACCTGGCCCGGCTCCCAGAAGCAGCAGTGCCTTCTGGGGTAGCCCAGAAAGCACTATGGGGTCGTAACAGCAGGGCGGTATCAGCTTGTCTAGGTCCAGACTGGCACCAAACCAGGCCAGAGTGAAACCCCTCAGACTGAGCCGGCTCTTAGACCTGCTGAGAGCTCATCTGCCCTGGCTGCTGCTGCTTCGGGGCCTGGACAGCAAATGGCAGTAAGGAGCCATGTGGGCATTCGAGGGGGACAGCCCAGCTGTCGGCTGGGATTGTCCCCGGTGTGGATTCACCAGCCCCTGGCCGGCCTGCGAGCCCTGAGATCTCCCTGGCTTTGCTCCCGCAGGACGCTCCCAGAGCCACGTCTTCGCTGCAAAGTTGTGCTGCCTGTAACTCAAGCCTCATCCACGCACACAAGCCCTTAACCGGAGTGTGGTTGGTGCTTCGGCTCAGACTGGCCGACCCGTGGGGGTGGGGCTGGGCTGCCATTTGGCTTAGCAGGGCTGGTCAGCTGCTAGCCTGCCAGCTGCATGCAGCTCCAGTGTTGTTTCCAGGGGTGGCATCTCTCGCTCAGTCCAGCTCTGCAGGGAAGATGCTCTCAGGGATTAGGGAGCTCCCGCCTGCGTTTTCTCACCCTCTGTCCTGGGGGTGCTCCTAAAGGGGTGCTCCCCTTGTTGTCCGTCAGCCCCTCCCCATCTTTCGCTGGCCCTAGCCCTTTCTCCCCCCTCACACGCAGCCCTTCTGTGTCTCTGCTTCTCTTCCCCGGCAGCAAACCCTG
Organism: Emydura macquarii macquarii; assembly: GCF_026122565.2. Taxonomy (NCBI): domain Eukaryota; kingdom Metazoa; phylum Chordata; order Testudines; family Chelidae; genus Emydura; species Emydura macquarii. The sequence continues at coordinate 860,843 of NW_027133671.1, forward strand.
TGGTAGCCCTGGGGGTGTTATCCCCGTGTTCACGTTCCCACCCGACCCCATCTGTTTAACAGAAACGACCAGGACTGTGTGCTATTTCCTTGGCACCAGCGCCGGTTCTCATCGATGAGCGATCTCCCCCCACCGCACTTTCCAAAGCACATGACGACGTGCCCCAGCGGGCTGCGGTGATCCTGCCTGGGTGGAGGGCGCAGGGAGGGCGCTGGTTAGTGTGGGCTCCTCACTCATGAAAGAGGCTGGGTGCAGATCTACACTGAAAATGCTGCAGCAAAGATGCTATTACGCGGATGGGCGAGCTTCTCCCACCGGCATAGTTAATCCACCTCAGTGACAGGCAGTCGCCATGTCGACAGAAGCTCTCCTAGCCACACAGTGGTGTCTACACCAGGGCTTAGGTCAGTACCATTGTGTCGCTTGGGGGGGGAGTGGATTTTTAAACACACCCACACACCCACACACACCCACACACACACACCCACACACACACACACACACACACACACACCCCCCGGTGATGTAGCTATGCTGATGTAACATTTTCAATATGGACCTGGCCTGCCTCTGCTCTTTAGTGGTGGCGTTTGCCTGATGATTCTGCAGTGAATGCAAGCTGCCTTCCGATGGCATGGCTCATTGTTGGCTGCCAGCTGGTGGTGGGGAGCTCTGAATTAAGCCAAAGAGAGGGCCCAGTGGGTGTAGTAGCACCGGCAGCAGGGGTCCATTAGCTGATTTCTTTAGGTCACTAAGGAAATTCTTCTCCTGTCTTTCAGCCTCTAGCGTGACCACCTTCACCGGGGAGCCCAATGTGTGCCCGCGCTGCGGCAAAAGAGTCTACTTCGGTAAGGGCCGGGGCTTATGCTCATGTTGCAGGAAGTTGAGGGCGCCGCTCCGCTAGGTGCTGCACATACGCAGAGTACGAGAGCGTGCTTGCCACGCAGCACTCAGACGGAGTGGAAATGGAAGACAAAGGCCTGTTCTACTGCTGGGAAGCGGCAGCCCAGAGACGTCACGTGACTTGCCCAAGGCAGCACGGAGTGTCCCTGGGGCTGTCAGCCATGGTACCCGGGCCACTGGGCTGAGACATGGGAGCCTTCGCCACAAGGCAGCCCTTCCTCTGCGGGAGGGACGTGAAGGGCGTGACTGATTCAGTGGAAGGGGCTGTGGGCCTTGGGGGAGGAGGTATCTGGAAGGCCAGGTGGGGCAGGTCTAAACTGGGTTTAAAAATCACTGTTTTAGCTAAATTGATGCAAGGCTGTAGGTAGGGGAACAGGCTGTGCAGGTGGTAACGTGCTTACCCTCTACATGGAACTGCACCGCAGCTAACGATAGGCATGTCTCCCACATCTAACGGCCCCTAAGGGAACCACACAGGCTTGGTGTGGCTGTTTGTGACAGCGCTGTCTCATGGCTCCCCAGCACGTTACAAATGTTTGAGCCGCATGCTCTGAAGTCGGTGGCGTTCTGCCAGCCGGGAACATGGCTCTTTTGTCACCTACATTAGTATTTACAGGGTCCCCTGGGAATGCTGGAGCTCTCACCTCCCAGGACTGACCAGAGAACCCGGGGAGGCTGAGTTCACCCCTTTGCTGCTGCTGGGGCTGGACAGGAGGCAGCTTTCATTAAGGCTCATTAACATGCGCAGGGGGAAGGAAAAGACCCTTCGGTGAAGGCCCGTGCTGCCCTTTCTGAAGGTTTCATGGGGGCGCGAGCAACACGTCAGCTTTCCGAGAGCAAAACCCGCCGGTGGAAAGGGCACCGTGGCGCCTGTCACCACTGGCGGCCAAGCTCGAGAGCAGTCCAGCACTGCCCTCGCTCTGCTGCCAGAGGGCTTCCCTCTTGGCTCGGCCACGCTGCGGGCTCTGGGGCGGTAGGAGCGAGCGTGAGCACCGAGGCGCTCTGCAGCCCCGGGGCTCAGAAGGGGCAGATCTCAGGCGACTGCCCGGCATGGCGCGCTGGGACAGTTGAGGGATTACCCACAGTCCCTCGGGCTGTGACGGTCTCGTGTGGGTTGCTCCTGGGAGGTGGGTGAGTGGGTGCTGGAGGCGGCCCGGCTTGGGCGTGCTCACACCCAGGCCGGGAATGAAGAGCTCCCCTGGAACCCTGTCCTTTCGTGTCTCCGCTCCAGCCGAGAAGGTGACTTCGCTGGGGAAGGACTGGCACCGCCCCTGCCTGCGCTGCGAGCGCTGCGGCAAGACGCTGACCCCCGGCAGCCATGCAGAGGTGAGTCCTTGCAGTCCGGCTGGAATCACGTCTGACCCTCCCACCTCATCACAGCCCGCTCAGCTGGGTGCAGCCCCCAGCTTCTTGCTCCAGCTTGGCAAACGCTTTTCCGCCTGCGGCCTTGTGCCTGGAGATCACCACAGCCCTCGGAGCGGCCGGGAGACCGGGGGCCCCTACAGCTCAGTCATCCAAGCATGCTCCAGCTGGCTAACTGGCTGGGGCTTGGGCACTCCAGCAGGCAGACCTGGGCACATACAGTGTAAAGGGACAAATGCCCTGCAGCAGGTCTGTTTCCCCAAAGCTGATCTGTTGTGGCGACTCCCGTGCGCTGGCCACTGGTGAGAGTGGAGCTGCAGAGCCGTGGGGGGACCTCTCGTGCCCGGAAGGATTTTACCTTCATGCCTCCCTGTTGTTGCTGTAGGAGATGGGAAGATCTAGGCTCCAGCCACCACTGCAGGCCCCTTCACCCCGACCGCGCCTGCTCTGACAGGTTCGAGGTGCGCCGCACAAGTGCCAACAGCCTCTCTCCTGCAGTCAGGCAGCATTTCTGACCAAAGGGAGGGCCTGGCTCTGCCCTTCTTGTGTTGGATGGACACCTGCATGCAGTGGGGAGCAAATGCTCCCGGCCTGCGGCCGTGGCTGCAGCAGGGGCAGGGCTGTGCAGAGCCGTGTCCCGAGACATTGTCACCTCCCAGCGATGCTCTCCCGTGAACAGCCACGCCCCAGAGTCTCATTCCGGGACTGGGGAGCGCTCCCCGCATTTGCCACTCGACCACCTCTCCTGCCATCAGGTGCTCGGCAATCCCCGGCACGCCCACCAGAGGACAGGGCGGCTTATAAATAAAAAGCTGGTGCTGTTGGCTGAGGAAGGCCCTGGCTGCTGGAGGGCCGAGTGCGGGTGCGTGGGGGAAATGCCCATTGCTCAGCTTCTTGGCCGCTTGCAGCCCTGAGGGCCTTGTGGGTCAAAAGGCCGCAGGACATCAGTGAGGTGTTGTCATGCTGCAGGTGGGGGGGGGACTGTCTGTGTCACGAAGGGCAGGCTGCAGGGGCAGGAGGGCAGAGTGAGCACTGCTAGCGCAGGGGGCAGCAGACCTGCAGGAGCAAACCAGCCCCAGGGGAAGCATCGGGGCAGCGCCCCAGGTGGATGGAATGGCGGGGAGGGGGGCTGGTGAGCCCTGCAAAGCGCTGCAGTGGCAGGGCTGTGTCGCAGGGGGGGAGTGGGAATGGCTGGGAATGTTGTCTGCCTGGTGTTCTCCTGCAGCTTTTGGGGGAGGATGGTGCTGACGTGTTTCTCTCCCCTTGCCCCTCGCAGCACGACGGGCAGCCCTACTGCCACAAGCCCTGCTACGGGATTCTCTTTGGGCCAAAGGGTGAGTGTGCCACCCGGAGCCAGGGCTATGGGAGGGCATAGGGAGGGATGGGCTTTCCTCAGTGAACCCCTGCAGGAAGGGGGAGTAGGTGGCGGCGGGGGGCGGAGGCCTTGGAAGCACTTGTTAGCAGTGCTGGGCACAGTGTGTGTCCACTCTCCACCCCTGCAGGGTGTTCTCCCGTTTGTAACGTTCTCACCCACGCGTCCTCCCTACGGCGGGGGTGCCGTGTCCCAGCGTAAGGCCCCCAATCAGATAACCTGGCGGGGTCCGTCAGAGTGCCCCAGCATGTCTGGGGGGAGGGTGGCCCCCTTGCTAGCCCCAGCGAAGGGGAAGTGTTGCAAGGCCCAGGGGTGACCCGGGAGGCTTGCTGCATTTTGGACCCCAGCCAGTAGCACCCAGCTCCAGCAGACAGATCCCGGCTCCTGCTAGGGACCAGGGCGGGGACACCCAGCACTGGGCTGGGCGAGCGTCCCCTTACTTCTTGGCAAGAGCCCACTTGCAAATATTTCCCCTACTCCTCAGCCCCCCTTTGCCAGGGGACCTCCCTGACTGACTGCTCCCCCAGGGGTTCCCTACACTCCCAGCCCAGCAGGGCCAGCGGGGGGTTCTCTGCCACGGGAGGGCGGGCTGCTCGCACTAAAGGATCCCGTGCCAGCATGGCCAGGTGCTTCATCTGCTGCTCGTGCCCCCCCCGTGCCCCTTTCCTGACCTTCACCCTTCCATTTCCCCCCAGCTTCCCCCAGCCCCCGTCCTCCATGGCCGTACTGGCTGGGGCTGTGCGCCGTGTCCCGTGTCCTGCGCTCAGGCTGACGAGATGGATCTGCACTCGGCACCCTGCCAGGCTCTCCTGGCCTGCCCTGATGCGGAGCTCTCTCTCTGTTGCAGGAGTGAACACGGGTGCTGTGGGAAGTTACATCTATGACAAAGACCCCGAAGCGAAGGACCAGCCCTGAGGCACCCCCTCCCTCCTGTCTGCCCGCCCGCTCACCTGCCGCAGGCCACTCACACTGTTCCCTCTTCACCCAGCTCCCCTCTGTAGAAGTAGCTTCGCTCCCGGACGGCCCAGCCGTGCGCTGGGTCTGTCCTGAGCCTGGCTGGTCACAGAGCTGTTTGTCTTCTGGGCGGGGCGGCGCTGACCTCTGGATTTTATAATATAAGCTTTGATGTTAATGACAAAAGTAGACAGCGTCTCTGGTTGCTCCCAATGTGCCTGACTCTCCTAAACCCTCCCAGCGGGTTATCACCCAGACCCTCAGCCCCTGCCAGCTTCAGGCTGCCGGGCAACGCTCAGCCCCACCTATCCAGCTCCAACAGCAGGTCCAAAATCCTGGAGGCCCGGGTCTGTCCCATGGCCGTGTAGCCTGAGGGAATTGCAGACCAGGCCCTGGGCTGCTAAAGGAGAAGTCCAAGGTTCTCTCTTTCCTGAAGTGTAGAGGGCAAGCACCGGGGTGTTGCCTTTGGGTCTCCCCAGTAGCCCACTGCATGGTGAGCCAACAGCTAAAGACCAAGACACCCCGAGACTGGGTTTCGAGCCAAAGCCCCTTTGGCTGAGCTGCTCTGGCTGGTGCTGGGGGTGGAGCAGGGCATTTGAATCCTATCCGGACACTGAGCAACTGCCTAGCGTGGATGATGTCAGCTATAGGGCAATCTCCAGAGCGTGAGCAACTGGTCCCTTGGGCTGCCGGCCCTGCAGCTGGCTCTGCCCGGGGCCCTGGGCTGCCGGCATGCGGGGAGGCGGGTCACGTTGGGGTGAGTGCAGGAGTCATTCCTGAGGCAGGTGTCCTCTGCCACGTCAAGGGTGATCGCTTTGGCTCCAGTGTCCCCTCCATCTGCCAGTTCTTGGCTGCTGTGCTGCTCATGTCCTTGCCTGGGGCCACAGACAGAGCCTGGGTGTGGCATCCTAGGGTGGTGGGTTATGGGCCTCCCTTTCTTTCCAGCATCCCATTTGTGGAGTCCACACACTCTGCTGTGCTGCTCAGGGCCGGCACCCCCCGGGCCTCAGCCGCCGGTGGCAGTTTTGGGAGCTGAGACTCTGGGAACAGCTGGGGTGAAGGCGTGTGATGCCAGCCCTGGCTATGCAGGCAGCACGCCCACTCCGAACAGCCAGGAGGAGCTTGGTGCTCCCCTCCCCCCGGGGCTGCTTGCGCTGCTGTTTCTCCGCACTGTGCTGCAAGGAGAGGTCGAGCTGTGTGTTCCCGAAGATGCTAGCCGGGACTCTGAGGTGGGGCAGGGGGCAGAGGCTGCTGCAGGGGCTGTGTGGGTACCCCAGTTTGCATCCCCAGCCATGCTGAACTTCTCCGTCCTCATGGGGGGCTGTGACATGGGTCCCTGCAGGGGAGGGAGATCAGTGCCAGGGTCTGAGTCCATGGCCAGATGGGAGCGCTGTGAGTGTCAGGCACCGGTCCCTTGTCTGGGCCAGAGAGCAGCACGCAGCTTCCAAAACGCTCTGGCCCTGGCAAGGGAATGTGCTGGAAGGGACCGGTGAGAGAGTCAGGCCGCATTAGGACGGTGGCTGGATGTCGGCTGAAGTGTGCAGTGACTCCCACCTGCATCTGCGCTGGAGAGACGTGTGTGTTTTCCAAGTGGTGTTGCTTTTTAGTTCATTTATAAGCGGATAGAACTGTGCTTTCTGCTCTGGTGTGCTCTCTCCAGGTAGCCCCCTGTATCACTTCACGGCACTTACCCCCTAAGAGGGCTAGGGGAACAAACCTATGGAGCATGCGCTCTGCCTCCAACCCAATCCGTCGCTCTGGACTGACGTGGCCCTGCAGTGCCAGCTGTCGCGCTCCTTCAGGTACAGGCCAGCCACAACACCCTCCATCCCCACAGCAAGCCAGCAAAACTGACTTTTTGTTACTGCTGATAATAAACATTTTGAAAAACAAGTAGCGTGGTCTGATGGTGTTTGGGGGACATGTGCTCCTCGCTGTCTGTCACACAGATTGTTCATGCATCAACGAGTCAGGACCCTGCGCTCCCCTGGAGTGATCTGGAAAAGCTCTGTCTCAGTTTCCCCTCCCACCCTTTTCCTGTCTGTTTAGCTATGCTCTTAAGGACAGGGCCTGTTTCAGGGCATCTGAGCAGTGCCTAACACAATGGGTTGTTGATCTCAGGTGGGCCATGGCGCCAGCGTAATGCAAAGATGCCTGACAAGTCCCGGGAGAAATCCAGGCCTTCTCTACCCGGGGTGCAGGAGAGTTTATGGCATCTCACAGGTCAGGGGATGTGATTTTAAACCCAGGAGTCCTGGGTTTCTACCCCCTTCACAGATCAGGTTATCAGGCGCTGAGCACCATCAAGGGCTGCATAACGGAGCTGGCTGTCCCAGCACACGCTGCCTGGATGGAGGTGAGCCAGGAAGGGGTTTCTCTGGGACCTGTCTGTGTGGGGGTGGAATATGCAGTCCCTTCGCGGCTTCTCTTTCTTTGCATCATTTCAGTGCAGTAGATGGGAAACAGCCTTAAAATCATTCCATCCCACCGGCCTATTGTCTACCTCCAGCCCCCATGTTTCTGTTGCTATGGGGCTCCCCTGCCCTTTCCAGTGCTGCTTGTAGGGCTCCAGCAGGGTCCCGGGGCCTCCCAGGAGATCAAAGCAGCAGCTGGGGCAATGCTAGGGCAGGGGTGCAATGTGACTGTGACCGGCGCAGCAGAGCCATGCTCCTATCCTTAAACAGACACGCTCTTCTTCCCAGGGCCGGTGGGAGCCCCGTCCATTCCCGAGCCAGGGGCAAATCCCTGCGGGACTCTCTTTTTCCTTCGTTAGTTGCCAGCGATGTGGAGGAGCTGCCTTGGCAAGCGGGTGCTGTGGGAGTGCTCGGGCGAAGATTCAACTGTGCGGTCCTGGAGCAGCCACAATGGACGGGGGTCGGGTCCTAGGAATAGACAGAGGGGGGCAGCCACGGGGACTTTGTGGGGCGGGAAGGCGGCTTCTGCCCCCAAGGGCCCGATTGCTCTGCAATGAAGAGTCTCTTGGTGGGAAGAACTTCCTCAAACTGCTGTAACCTGCCCGCTGCAAGGAGCGTACAGTCCCGTGTGAGTGGGAAAAGGAGAGCATTGCAGTAGCTGCAGGCTGGCATGGATGCCTACTGGGCTCATGGCGGCGGGAGGTGAGCGCCGGGGGCTGATGGCTGGCAGGGGTGAGCCCTCCGGCACTGGATGCGTCGTGTTACCGCCCTGGCTACATGCCGGCTTGGGAATGCTCTGGGCTAGGGTGCACCTGTAGCCCTGCGCAATCCTGTTCTTTACCCGATTAGCCTTTATTGCCTGTTGAACTGTGCAGAGACGCTGCGCTCGGGTTGCTGCTTCTGGCCATGCCTGGCGCTGGGACCTAGCTTACTGCAGCTGAACAGGGTGTGATCTCTGAGTTCCTGCAATGGGAAATGCTTCAAGCAGAGTCTGGCTCAGGGGTGGCTCCAGTCTGCCCTGCACTCGATGTCAATTGCTTCTTCCCCTGCCCAGGTGTGCACAGCAGAGGGGAGAGGCAGTAGCTGGCTTTTGTGCAGCCCGGCATGACGCTGACCATCGGGCTGTGTGGACACCGCTGCTGGGTGCCCAGGACCTGGAACATGAGCTGAGGCAAAGCTCAGAGGGGACAACAACTGGCTGTGCTGGGGTTGAGCCACCCTTGTGACGCATCCACATTACAGCACTCTGGGCCGTCGGGTGAGGGCCAGGAATGGCCGATGCTCACGCCAGGTCCAGTCTCAGGCTGAATGCGTAGCGAAAAGGCTATCGTGGTGCACAAGGAGTATTTACTGATCTCCCCTTTCTTTGCCTTCAGTTGGAGGCATGGAGGAGGCGGGGAGGGGGTGCGTGTCTTAGCTAAGTGGGAATTGTGAGCTGGGACCAACTGGTCAAGTCTAGCATGATGTACCCTCTTCGCTTTGTCCCAGTTCCTGGGCACCCAGCAGAGGTGTCCACACAGCCAGCTGTTCAGAGTCCTGCTGGGCTGCACAAAAATATACACATTAAGAAGAGAGGCGAGGGTGGCCAGGCAGCTGTGGCAGGCTCCCCAGGTGTCCCCCGCTGGGCCTTTGAGTGGGATGGAGCTACCGCTGCTGCTGCTTTGTTTCCACTAAAAGTCTCTGCGGCTGACCCGCCCCAGTCGCAGTTTTCGCCCCGTCACACGTCTTCCCAGCCCTTAAAGGCTCAGCTGCCCAATACGCCATCAGTCTCCTGGGCAAGGCTTGGGCTGGGGCGTGACGCTGCAGCCATTTCCTCCCTCCCACGCCAGGGTGTGGGTGTTCCCTCTGGGGAGCTGACACGCTGTGTGGGGCGGGTGACAGCACATTAACAAGGGCCAGGGCTTCGTGACCGTGGGCGTGGGAAGCCAGAAAGGGCCGTCCATGCGGGACTGTAGAGCACATTGCTGCGTTTCCACGTTATCCCGTTCTCGCAGCGACAGCATGAGAACAAGCGCCCCCTGAGAGGACTCTTGCACAGACTGAAACTGCTCTTCTCGTTTCCGGTATGAAACCGGAGCCTGGACCCAGCTGCGCTAATGTGAAATGCAGGAGGAGCCGGGCTCGCCAGTCAGCTGCTTGTCCCCCAGCAGCTGCATTTTTACTGCTGAGATACAAAAGCTTCTGCCAACACCCTCGCTTCAGCCATCACGTGACACTATTCCCTGCAGGCGCTTGGCCTCTGGAAAGTATGCGGTGCAGCTAATTCGCGCCTACCAGCGCTGCCAAGCCAAGCCAAGCAGTGCCGATGGAAACATCTGCTCAGGTCAGCCTCGCCTGCAGCTCATGTGTGGATCCGGCCTATGCGCTGGGAGAGACGAGCACGTGTCGGTAGCCCCAGTCATGGCATGCTCGGGAGCGAGCCAAAGCTACACGGGGGACTGTGCACACCGCAGATGTGTCACACGCATGCAGCCTGACGTTCGCCTCACCCATGCACCCACATGGCCTTCACTGATGTTCCAGCAGCCTCCAATGGTTTAATGGGGAGAATGGGCCACACGGACTGCGATGACTACAAGGACAGCTGTATGGGGCATCGTATGGCTCGATCAAGCTTGGGGCACGGTGCAGTTAGTGCTGGAGGGAGCTCGCCTTGGCCAGGGAGACCTGCTGGCCCAGCTAAAGCCGTGGTGTGTGTGTTACATCCTCTGCATGGCAGACTTTGCTTCGTATTTAACCGCACTGCAGGCCACCTCCTCCGGCTATGGGCATGGATGGGGCTGACTCAGCAGCGATTGACATTGGAGGAGACAACATCTTTGGGAGCATAAATGGTAGCATCTGTGTGCTACAAGACCCAGGGGGAAAAACAAACGGCAATGCTGTCAAACACCGCTCCCCAGCGCATGCTGGCTTTGCATTCTATAACGCCATTGCTGTGTATTAACATCACCCCAAAGGCCCATGGCACTATCTGTCTTGCACTGAGTATGGAGAGACGGTTGTTATGGCTTTTTTCATTTCTCTGCCCCCCCGCACCCTACAAGTTAGTCTTGCACTCAGTGAAATGCCTCTCAATCCAGAGTAATTCCACTGTGTCTATCTGGCTTTACAAAGCAGTGGGCTCTGTGGCCATGATATTCTGGTGTTAATTTACGAACATATATGCACAGTTGATAGGATTGCTCCTCGTGGGACCGCAGGCTGGCATTAGGAAGGCCCTTTAGAAAGAAGGGGGAGCACAGCTGCTAAGGCGGTGTCTCCAGCCCGTGACTGGGTTAGACTCGTGTAGCGATGACTTGGCACAATGTGGTGAAAGCACATGCAAAATCTGAGCTGAGGGTTAGCAAGGGCTTTGGGTTACTAGCGGCCATCCAAAGGCTGTCTCTAACCTCCACTTGAATCCTGCTTTTTGTTGGACGCTCACTGATTTCTCACAGCCGCTCGCAGCATCGTCAGGTTTGCTTCACTCGCAGGAAATTTTTCCCCAACATCTCACATAACAAGTCAAAGTCAGTTGCAAATGCATCTATGGGCCTCTACAGACATTTCCTGTGGGTGGTCCGAGCCCCGTGGCCAGAGCCGGTGAAGATGTGTAGACAGCCTTGATGTTATGAGTCATCTGTGGAATAGCTGACTTCATAGCCTGCCAGAAATAGCAGTGCTGAGCGTTTGCAGAACAATACACCGCTATACATTAATCCACGTCATGCTGACTTGGCAGGTTACTGGGATTTCTTCTAAGCTTGGGTGAGGCTGGTGGGTTCCCACAGCCGGGAGCTGTGCAAGTTTCCTCATGAGGTCCTACAAAGCAGTGGCCCTGCCATATGCAGCATGGCATGTGGGCAATGACCTGAGATAGGCCCCCTTTGTGCCGCTGCCATGGGAACCCTAGAAAAGAGAGCGTTTGACTTCCCAGGGCCGCTTGCTGGAGCGAGAATCAGCAGGGACGTGGCCAGCAGCATCCGGCACCCAGAGAGGCGGATTCTGGGCTACTCGTGCTGAAAAGGCCAGTGCGTTATGGGTGACGATTGTGTTAATTTAACAAAATGGCTGACATTGCTCCAATGCATGGAACCTCCCCACTCCCACCTCGTAATCAACTGACACCCTTCGAAGAACCGTGGCCAGTAACTAGCGATTCGGGGCACTTCCGTTTTTGGGGGCTCGACTTGCTGTTTTTCAGAGAGCAACAGGTCCATCTTGTGCTGGTAATCCAGGCCTTTTAAAGCATGTCAAGTTGGGCACCTTAAATCACCAGTCACGTCTGAAAATCTTGGCAGCATTCCCGAGAGGATTGTGTCTCTCATGTGATTCTTCTGATCTCTCCCCTCATGTGACGCTACAAAGGAGCAAAGCGCGCTGAGCAGATGCATACTGGGATACCAGTGTTTTCCTGTAACATATTTTCAGATGCGTCAGCGCTGGCCAGACAATGTCCTGGCAAAGGGTAAGGCCCTTTTCATTGTCTCGCTAAGTGCACAGCTGAATGATCTAATTGTTTTTCCCAGTGAAGAATCAGACAATGGGATGCTGTCAGACAGGCTTTCTCATGCCCAACCTAGCGAGTCATTTACCATGGATGCTAATCTAATCATCTTGGTCCTATGGAGTGCACTGCCTGCCAGCTGGGATTTAGACACAGTGGCTGTCATGGCGTGGGTTCCAGAAAGCTGGCTCTGTTTCTCTAAGAACCTGCAGGACTAGAACTTGGGAAAATGGGGGAGTGGGTGGCAGGGGTTGGGCTGCTGATACTTCTGCATCCCCCCACCCCAGGAAGCTTAGACTGGGTTTCCACTGGAGGACCCGGTGAAGCTGGAAGCTGCAGGAAGTACCGCCCAGCAGAGCCTGAGTGTCAACTCCCTGCAGCTGCATGATTGGCTCATGTCGATATATAAATCAGGAAGCCAGTCTAGGGAGCTGTCTGAACATGGATGGACACTGTGTGTTGCTGCTGCAGACCTTGCCTTGCGATGGACCCTAGACCTGACTCCGGCTTGTCCCCGACTCTGCTACTCGCTTCCTGCCTGCACCTTGGTGCCTGACTCTGCCTTCATGGTATCCTGACCTGGCATGACCCCCACCCCCTACTTGTCTCCAGACCATAACTTGGTACCTACCTGGTGCATGTCGGCGGCCTGGGCCTGGGCCTGGCCCTGGCCCTGACAATTGCATCCTTCCCAGGGCAGTGGGGGAGCTGGGCAGGAACATGCATGGAGCAGGGAGCGCTGGTGGGTGTTACTTCTAAAGCTAATCAGAGCTAAACCTGGGCAGAGCCAGATGCCCTCCGACTACCCACTGCAGCAGGCACACAAGCTTTCTGCACACGCCCCTGCCATCCTCATGTCACCACCACTCTCTGTTCCCAGTGTCACCCTCCCTATTAAATTATCCTTCTCTCCCAGCTGGCAGAATTTGCAGCAGCTGGGCTCACTTGGCACAAGCACAGTCTTTGTGCCTATGCAGGTTGGGGTCACTGTCACTCATGCATTTGCTCACACGCATTGGGCACAAAGGGCTCTGTGCATGGAGGTGCAAACATTTCTGCGTGCAACGGAGTGCCCTAACGCTGTGTGGAAAGCTGTACATGCTAGGCCAGTTTGAGGATATTTTGAAAGTGGGTCAGAGCAGCCCAGTGGCCACGTAGTTCACCCATTGGTGAGAGGAAATGGTGAGCCAGGCCCTTCCACGTGCTGTTCCTGGTGTGTCCTGTGCCCCACTATTGGTGGAGCCTGGCCATAAATCCAGCAGAACTGGCCCAGGGATGATCACCTCTTCCCTCCAGTGCAAGGGGGGTACCGTATGATAGCCCTTCTGGGGGAAATGGCAGGGCTGCCCCTATGGCGCACTGATCCTTGGCTGCTGTTTGAGCCCTTATGGAGCGGGGAGGGCTGCTTTAATTCTGCCGATCATCTCCCAAGCAGTTCATAGGATCATAGAATCATAGAATCATAGAATATTAGAGTTGGAAGGGACCTCAGGAGGTCATCTAGTCCAACCCCCTGCTCAAAGCAGGACTAACCTCTGCTATATCATCCCAACCAGGGCTTTGTCAAGCCGCAGCTTAAAAACCTCTAAGGATGGAGATTCCACCACCTCCCTAGGTAACCCATTCCAGTGCTTCACCACCCTCCTAGTAAAAAACTTTTTCCTAATGTCCAACCTAGACCTCCCTCCCTGCAACTTGAGACCGTTGCTCCTTGTTCTGTCATCTGCCACCACCGAGAACAGCCTAGCCCAATCCTCCCTAGAACCCCCTTTCAGGTAGTTAAAGGCCGCTATCAAATCCCCCCTCACTCTTCTCTTTTGCAGACTAAACAAGCCCAGTTCCCTCAGCCTCTCCTCATAAGTCCTGTGCTCCAGCCCCCTAATCATTTTTGTTGCCCTCCGCTGGACTCTCTCCAACTTGTCCACATCCTTTTTGTATTGGGGGGCCCAAAACTGGACACAATATTCTAAATGCGGCCTCACCAATGCCGAATAGAGGGGAATAATCACTTCCCGTGACCTGCTAGCAATGCCCCTCCTAATGCAGCCCAATATGCCATTGGCCTTCTTGACAACCAGGGCACACTGCTGACTCATATCCAGCTTTTTATCCACTGTTACCCCCAGGTCCTTTTCTGCAGAACTGCTGCCCAGCTCGTCGGTCCCCAGTCTATAGCTGTGCATGGGATTCTTTCTTCCTAAGTGGAGGACTCTGAACTTTTCTTCAGTTCAGCATAGTATTAATGTATCGTATTCAGCAGCAGCCATGAATTGCCTGGAATGGCTTCTCCTAGCCCTGGGCAATGGAATCCTCCTCTGAGCCTGGCACCAGAGGATGGCACTTGTGACGTGGCAAAGAGAGAAGCCCGGAGCCAAGGTTCAACCCATTCACTGCAGTTATCCTGCAGAGGAGAGAAATAGCAGCGCTGAGCATTCGCAGAACAATACGGTGCTTTGCATGAATCCACATCACGCTGACCTAAACAGAGTGACCTAAACAAACTGGAGGATTGGGCCAAAAGAAATCTAATGAGGTTCAACAAAGAAAAGTGCAGAGTCCTCCACTTAGGAAGGAAGAATCCCATGCATAGCTATAGACTGGGGACTGACGAGCTAGGCAGCAGCTCTGCAGAAAAGGACCTGGGGGTAACAGTGGATAAAAAGCTGGATATGAGTCAGCAGTGTGCCCTGATTGTCAAGAAGGCTAATAGCATATTGGACTGCATTAGGAGGGGCATTGCCAGCAGGTCACGGGAAGTGATTATTCCCCTCTATTCGGCATTGGTGAGGCCGCATTTAGAATATTGTGTCCAGTTTTGGGCCCCCCACTACAAAAAGGATGTGGACAAGTTGGAGAGAGTCCAGCGGAGGGCAACAAAAATGATTAGGGGGCTGGGCACAGGACTTATGAGGAGAGGCTGAGGGAACTGGGCTTGTTTAGTCTGCAAAAGAGAAGAATGAGGGGGGATTTGATAGCGGCCTTTAAAGGGGGTTCCAGGGAGGATGGGGCTAGGCTGTTCTCAGTGGTGGCAGATGACAGAATAAGGAGCAACGGTCTCAAGTTGCAGGGCGGGAGGTCTAGGTTGGACATTAGGAAAAAGTTTTTCACTAGGAGGATGGTGAAGCACTGGAATGGGTTACCTAGCGAGGTGGTGGAATCTCCATCTTTGGAGGTTTTTAAGCTGAGGCTTGACAAAGCCCTGGCTGGGATGATATAGCTGAGGTTAGTCCTGTTTTCAGCAGGGGGTTGCACTAGATGACCTCCTGAGGTCCCTTCCAACTCTAATATTCTATGATTCTATGACTCGGCAGGTTGCTGGGATTTATTCTAAACCCATTGCTGGGGTGAGGCTGGTGGGTTCTCAGCGCCAGGAGCTGCGCAAGTTTCCTCGTGAGATTCTTCAGAGCAATGGATACATTAGAAGCCCTGCTGTGACCGAAAGCAGTGGGAGATTTGCCACTGCCATCAATGGGAAAAGGACTGGCCCTTGGAGGACAGCTAGGGTGGAGAAAGTATTGTAGGGAATAAGCCAGCGCTGCACTCCCAGGGTGACAGAGGAAAGGGGAGTGGAGGATTAACTGGGGCAGGTCAGCGCTTTATTTAGCGGCAAGTCCTAGTTGAAAATTCCCAGTTTTGCAAAAGTTTGGGGTATTAGAGAATTCTCATTTGTGCCGCTGGCCCCTTGTGCAGTGCTGGGCCTGGAGCGGAAGAGAGAGGGGCTGGATTTCTTCCTGATTTTGCCCTTACTGATTAGCTGAGGTTAGTCCTGCTTTGAGCAGGGGGTTGGACTAGATGACCTCCTGAGGTCCCTTCCAACTCTAATATTCTATGATTCCAACCAGAGTCTTTGATGGCCCAAGACAGCAGTGAATTTCACAGGTTTACTCTATGCTGTTTCCTTTTATTGGTCCCAGCTATGCCACCCATTAACTTCACAGTATTTTACCTTGGGCTCCAGATTATGGGGTGGAGTAAATTGAAGGGACTGCTCAATTATCTACTATACCCTTCACAATTTTGATTAAGTCAGCTGAGCCCTCGCTATTCTCCTTTCCAGGATTAAACAATTTTAGCTTTTGCAATTGCTCCAAATAAATCATCCCCATCCGATCATCTAACCATACTCATTTCCCTTCTCCAGGGACTCGAATATATAAAAAAGACAAGAAATTTAAAAGTGATCAAGGGAAATATTTTTCTACTCCACCCACAATTGACCTGTGGAACTCACTGCCACGAGATATTATTGAGGATAAGACCTTAGTAGGATTCTATCATAAGGTGACCTGACCCTTTGGGGGTAGAGCAGAGATGGCTTCACTTTTGCCATTGTTTAGCCCACCTCCCCAGGTGAAGGGAATAAGAGTACAAGGCTCAGGTGCCAAGATGGGGCATGTGACTAAGCCAGGCCTGCTGGGAAATAACAGTCCAGCCAGCTTTCATTCAGCAAAGGTGGGGGAGGGGGGGAGTGCTGTGTTAAAAGGCAGATGAGCATCCAAGGACAGGCCAGTGAGGAGGTCAGACTGAGCATATAGGAAGAGGCCCTGGGAAGGAAAGACAGGCTAGGTAGGGTTATGGGGTGGCTAGCCCAATTGCTTAGAGCCCCAGGGCTGGGGCTTTCACAGAAGAGGATGGATGCGGGTTCTTCCTATACAGCCACCTTGTGAGGCTTGAGAGCCACTCCTGCCAAGAAGTGGGGAATAAAAGGACTTGTGTGGCACATGGGAGGGCAGCACGCTGAGCCCAGCAGAAGGACTGCAAAGTGGTGCATGTGCAGGAGTCAGAGAGTTGAAGGGCGGAAGAGACCCACCCCAAAATCATCTAGTCTGACCACCCTGGGTATCACAGGCCGCCAGCATCACCCAGGCACCAAGCCCAAGAATCAGAATTAGGCCAAAGTATTACAGCTGGCGTGTACCCCAGGCCCAGAACAGGGAGAGACCATGGCGCACAGGAGCCAGACCCAGAAACGAAGGGTGCTGGCTGGTGAGCGTGTGAGACAGAAGATTTTGGTTTGGCTTTGATTAGCGCTGGAAGTGGGGGGCTGTCACCTCAGCAACCTAACCAGTCTGGAAGCTGGCAGAGGAGCCACCTGAGAGGAAGGGAAACTGAGTCAGCATCAGGGCCTGAAACCAGACTTGAGAGGAGAAAGGCAAAGAACCAAACTGGTCCCGATTGGCTCTGTGATGACTGGTGGGGGAGGGGAGGGGAGCGGGAATAGCTACGGCGCACAAACAGCTCCCCCGTGAGCTTTAATCTGCTCCCTTTTCAGAGTGAGATAGCTTTAAGTCTGCCGTAGCAGGGACCACGGCACGCTAGGGTGGGGCAGATTTACACCCCAGCCTGCAGCGAACAAAGTATTCATATAGACCAACCCTGTGAGATGCACAGGAGTCTATGCCTAATTCAGGCGGGCTGGAGGGCCAGGGCACTGGGCAACTGGCTAGTTTTAAGTGGCCTGCACCCCATACTCATTAGCCATTAATGATAATGGTTAGCAACATTGACATGGCACTGTACAATCACACTATGGTTGGCAGAACCCAGCAAAGCCTGGTCCCTGCCCCTAAGAGCTTCCAAATCAAAGAGGAGACACAGGCCAGTGTTTCAGGCCGGGTATAGCTGATGGGAGAAGGAGGGAGAAGTGACTGCTGGGAGGGGACGGGTTTGTATTAAAATTCTGTGCTACCATTGTAAATGCTTAGGGCTTTCCCCGGTCCTGCTTGCAGGTTAAAGGCTCTGTAGGGATGCGATCAGGCCGCAAGGAGCCAGCCCAATGCAAGTGTGGGGGTGATGTGTACCTCTCTGCTTTGTGTCTCGCTCAAGTTTTGGCTCTTGTGTGTTAGGGTGCTGGATTCTAAGCGCTACAATCGTGTTACATCGCAACCTTCCTGGCGGATAAAGACAGAAATGACTCCGGCTGCTCTGCATGTAGGCTGTGACTGTAACAGTTTTGAGGCATGATTTGAAAGAGGAGGGGAAAGAGGGTTGGTGACGGAGGAGAAGCAGAGTGCTCCAGGCCAGCGGGCAGCACGGTAGAGGAGCTGAGAGTGGGTAGGGGAGGGAAGGGAAGTGAAAGGGCTGGGGAGGGTGGAAGGGGCTGGAGGTGGGGTAGGGAGAGACACAAGTGAAGGCAAGGCTTGGAGGGTCTTGTGAATGGGGATATGGTGGTTGGATTTGACGCAGTGAGGGTGGCATAGTCCTAGTGGGAATCAGAAAGTGCTCTAAGGGGTCTTCTGGACAGAGTTGGTGGAACACTGCAGCCAGGGCAAGAGACAACCTGGGTGTGGGCCAAGGCTTTGTCAGTGGAGCTGGGGGGATTTTGGAGATCCTGAAAGGAAAGACATGGTCAGCTGTCGCAAGGGACTGCAAAAGAAGAATCCCATGCACAGCTATAGACTGGGGACCGACGAGCTAGGCAGCAGTTCTGCAGAAAAGGACCTGGGGGTAACAGTGGATAAAAAGCTGGATATGAGTCAGCAGTGTGCTCTGGTTGTCAAGAAGGCTAATAGCATATTGGGCTGCATTAGGAGGAGCATTGCCAGCAGGTCGCGGGAAGTGATTATTCCCCTCTATTCGGCATTGGTGAGGCTGCATTTAGAGTATTGTGTCCAGTTTTGGGCCCCCCACTACAAAAACGATGTAGACAAGTTGGAGAGAGTACAGCGGAGGGCAACAAAAATGATGAGGGGGCTGGGCACAGGACTTATGAGGAGAGGCTAAGGAAACTGGGCTTGTTTAGTCTGCAAAAGAGAAGAACGAGGGGGGATTTGATAGCAGCCTTTAACTACCTGAAAGAGGGTTCCAGGGAGAATGGGGCTAGGCTGTTCTCGGTGGTGAAGCACTGGAATGGGTTACCTAGGGAGGTGGTGGAATCTCCATCTTTGGAGGTTTTTAAGCTGAGGCTTGACAAAACCCTGGCTGGGATGATATAGCTGAGGTTAGTCCTGCTTTGAGCGGGGGGTTGGACTAGATGACCTCTGAGGTCCCTTCCAATTCTAATATTCTATTGAGAGGATTGCTAAGGGGTCTAGGCTCCTTTGCCTCTCGGCCCTCCCTGAACACTAAACCTATCGCCTCTTCTTCATTTCTTCCCTCCCGTTCCCTCCCGTCTCTCCAGGCCTGCTGGCAGCCTGGGGAGAGCTGCAAAGCCCTTCCTTCATGCAGCCCAGCTGTGTGGGGGGGGCACGCCCCACACCAGGGCATGGCTGGGGCAGGGGGCATCCGTTGGGTGGCAGGTGCTTGAGGAGGTTACGGGGAGCCGAGGAAAAGTCCCAAATCCCAGACACCCCGACCTGGGAAGGAGCCTTGGCAAGGCGGCCCCATAGGCTTGTCCCAGAGCCCGGCCGCCTGCTCATTCCATAGCGAGGGTCAGAGCCCCCTAGAAAGCAGCTCATGTGCCATTGGGTGTTTAGGCCAGTCTCCATGGACACCTGTTGGTTTCATGTTGGGTCCCTTCCACCAGCCGTGGCCTGTCCTGGGAGCACAGGCTCTGTTCCTGCCAGCTGCTGTGCCACGCCTCGCCTGTGTTATGTTGCCCTGGTGACCGGAAAGCATGCACACACACACAGGAACCTGCCCATGTCAGTGTTTATCTTCCAGGCTGGGCGGTGGCCCCGGCTGCCAGTTGGCACAGATGCACGCCAGCGCTGGTTGAAGTTACACAGCACTTTAGAAAGTGGAAAAAGGAGCCTGCAAACCAGCTCCCCTTGGCTCAGACATGCTGATTGCTCACAGATGGAGGCTTTCAGATACAGGGTTTTCTACTTTTTCCCATGACAGTTTTATTAGGGGAAGCTGTAAAACAAAAATAGATCAATTCAGGGCCATACTCAGCCGGTGCCAGGGAGTGGCTGCCATCTTGTTTCTGTAACAGAGACATGGCTGGGGGGATGGGGGGCCTTGCTCTTCCTCTCAACAGCAAGCCGCTGCATTCCTCTCCCTGCAACAGTCACCTTCAACCCTGGCCTGGAAAACGTTCCTGTGCTCAAAATGGCAATCTTCACCCAGAGCTGGGGCAGTACCTGCCTGAAGGTTTGGGGTCCAGGCTAGCAAGATGGAGGCAGCCAACATCCAAGAGCACAGTCGAGGGGTGGAAGAGGCTATACTGTGTGTGCCCACCTACAGTCACACTCGCTAGGGCCAGCAGCCAACACGTCAAAGGGCTGGAGGGGTTTCTTCCGGTAGCCAGGGTTGTTTGGTGCAGGGTGGATTGATTTAACTGAAAGCCATTTAAACCAGTGATTGATTTAAATCACCCAGTGGAATGCCTCGATTTAAATAATGGTTTTTAACCAACTTTTCCATTTGTACTGCCGTTATGGCCTCTTTAAGAAGTGACATGGGCCCCAAGGGGGAGTCCTGCTCTAAGGCCGCTAGGCTTGGAGTAAATCAGTGCAATTTGCAGGGCCATGTTGCACTTGGTATCACTTACACCTCTGCCTTTTTAACTGAATACACTGGTTTGACCTTTTATCTAAACCAGCCCAGTGCTTTGATTGAATCGGAGTGATTGTTTGCTCCAGTAAAGATAACAAGCTGCAAGCTCTGTCTCTTAAAGGAGAAGCAAACTTAATTACTCCAGTGAGTGTTTCTGGAGAGGGCTAGGCACTCCAGGGAGACCGTTTTGAGGAAGTTTGGGACTTGGGGGAGGATGTTGGGGGTCATTCTGGAAGTAGTGACTGGGCAGTGGAAGCCAGCGTGTGCCCTGCAGGCTCGTCTGCTGGCTGTTGGTATTGGGGTTGTGAGCTGCAGCAGCATAACATTTAAGGCACACAGAGTTGCAGGGCAGGTGGTGACAGCCCCATACTAGTCTGGGTTGAACCCCAAAGAGTCACAGGAGCATCCTTGCATTGGTAGGTAGCTGGGGAATATGAGTTACCAGCTAGTGTCTGCCTCCAGATTGTGTGGTTCTGTTATTGGCAGCTAGAAGATGCTTAGTCTGGGTGGAAATTTCCCTTGCACAATGTGAAACTGTTGGACTCTGCAGTGGCTTTGACTCATCTGGCTCGCTTTTCCCAATGTGAACCCACAGGGAAGTCTCACTTCCCAGCAACCCTGGACATATTTTGGGCTGGACTTAGACTCCTCTAAGCCAAACTTCCACCCATTGTCCAGCCCTACCCCAGCAGGAGCAGCTGTGGCCATAGGAAGGCCGTGGTGTTCGCTCTGACCCCAGGGAGGACCACATTAGCTGTTGGCTGGGGCTTCATAGGAGACCTGCTGGAGAATGCTGCCTGGGGGAAGCACTGAATCAACATATGTCCCAGGTGCCCAGCTCATGCCCTCTATCCAGCCACTGATGCCCAGTTCTGGAGCAGCCCTGGTTAGCACTGAGCCCTCTAGCGGAGAGGAGTTATGTGTGCCTGGGGCAGACTTTCCACCCTCAGGGCCTTGTACCCGACTTTCTGCCAGGAGTTAATCTGACTCCTCTACCGATTCACAGTCTGCTCCGCTCTCCTCATGCCTTGCTCCTGAATTGGTTTCTGCCATCCAGTGCCACAGCCTGCTGCAGCCCTCCTACGATGTGTTCTTGTTACAAACCTGTCCCAGCTCCAGGAGTCTTGTGTTAGACACACTCAGATTTCATTTTAGAACAAAAGAGAGTTTCCAGCCCTGATGATCAGGTGGGAGGAAGCTGGACAATGGAATCTCTAGAGGCTCAAAAGCCAGAAGGCGAATAATAAATGTGAGGTCACATTTTTTTTAAATCTTGGCAATGCTGAGTGTGTCTACTAACATTTCTTTAGTGTTGTCTGTCGGGTGGATTTAGCAACAGCTACTGAGGTAAAAATTTACAAAGGGGTGGTGGAATAATGCAGAATTGTATGCAAACGCATACAAATGAGTTGCTTCTTTATGAACGCCTGACCCACTTGGTATCAAACTGCCCTTTGTAAAACAAGTGAGCACCCTAGGTTTGACTAGGACCAACCAAATTTTCTAGTTGTCCTGGCAACAAAGGGTTTCCCTTTTAGAGTGGAAACCTCTGATGGCAAACTACGCTGTTAGGAGGAGGGTTTGGGGAAGGGCCAGGGGGGCTGTTTTTTGATGTATCCTCAAAGTGATCAGACCCTCACTCTATACATGTGCCAGAGGGGTAGCCATGTTAGTCTGTATATAGCAAAAACAACGAGAGTTCTCTGGCACTTTAAAGACTAACACATTTAATATTTGCAGGCATAAGCTTTCGAGAGACTTCAGCTCTCTTCTTCAGATGCAGTAATACAGAACATAGGTAAAACTATATACATGGGAAATCTCCATGCCCTCCCCAGCCTGGAGGCAATTGGAGACCAGCAGCGCAGTTTGTGCTGAGTCTCCTGCATAGATTCGCTAAGCCCAGAAGGCAGCATGGGATCACTTAGCCTGACTTCCTGAACAGTACAGGCCAGATAATGTCACAGTTACCCCTGTATTGAGCCCAAGAACTTGTCTGACTCAAGCAAATCTTCCAGAAAGGCACCGGTGTGGATCTGAAGACTCCAAGAGAAGGAGATTCTACCATTTCCCTTGGCAGTGTGTTCCAATGGTTAAACGCCCTCGCTGTTAACAACTGAGTGGCCAACATTTAGAAAAGCTTTCAAGAAGCAGCTCTCTAGGTGAGGCAGGTGTCTGGTGTCTGCTAGGCCTGTGGTCTCTGCAGGGGTCTGCATGCCCGTTGGTGAATGTTAGCTAGAGACACGGGCTTTACAAATGCTGTGTCTGCAAGAAAATGGGCTAGAAAGAAAGATAATGAAATGGAAACCAGGGTTTTGCAGATGCTGGCTGAGGGTGGTAGGGCCTGCAGAGCTCCCTAGATCAGCCCCGCCTTTGAATCCTTGTCCTAGTGCTAGCTCGGCAATAGTTTTGTTACAATCCCTTTCAACTGCCTCCTAGAAACGCAGGGTGTTTTCCCCATCAAAGCCCTGGGAAGGAGAGGCCACATGTTTTCTTGCTCTGTCAGCAGCCTCCCAAAATCTGGTTCCCATTGTCAGAGGGCTCAGTGAGCCTGGCTAGACCGGCGCGTGGTGTCGGTGAGAGAGACGCCCATGGGCTATGCCAAGATTACAGAGCTCTGCACACTCATAAAACTGATTCCTCCAAGCAGCGCTCAAAAACTAATTCCTCCAAGCAGAGCTCTTCCTTGTGCTGGAAACTGAGGGCAGAGATACCCTGGGGGATTTGTCTTTAGGCCACCTGGTGCTGTTCACCCCTGTGATGTCCATTTACACTTCAAGGGCCACTAGCAGTTCTTGGATGCTTGTCTCCCTCGTATGTTGTTTGGGTGAGGGTGACCCACAATCCTTCCTGGCACAGCAGCAGTGTGAACAGAGCCTCTTCACTGTCATTATCTGGCTGTGTCCAGCAGTTCTCACTCTGGATCGGGGGGAGTCTTCTACTACATTTCCCCAGGAGAGAGACAGTGACAGATGCCAAGGAAAACAGGTTACAGGAATGAGACTTTATAACTACCAGGGACGCAACATTTGCTAAACTGGGAGCTAAAATAGGCAGGGCAGGGGTTCAGTTGCAAGATTGGGAGGCAAGTTAAATCAGACCTGGATGTCTCTTTATTAAATACATGGTCTAGCTTAAACCACAAGATGTGAGCTGGATGTAGGAATTGCTGGGTGAAGTTCTCTGGCCTGTGCTATGCAGGAGGGCAGCCTTAAAAATCTGTGATGGTCACAGATGGAACCCCATGCTCTGGGTTTCCCTAAGCCTCTGACTGCCAAGGGATGGATCAGTTGATAATTGCCCTGTGCTCTTCATTCCCTCTGAAGAATCTGGTCATGGCCCCCGCTGGAAGATCGGCTACTGGCCTAGATGGACCATTGGTCTTATTCAGTATGGCCATTCTTATGTGAAAAGCAGAAAAGATGAGCAGTACAGTAGCAGAAGTATAAGAAGCTCATCTTAGACTGAAGAACAGATCACTGCCCTGGAAGTTAGGTCGACACAGAAGGATAATCAATAGGCAGCAAATAAAGCCACTGGCTGACAAAAAGGAAGCTATTGAGATCTGGGGGAGAAAAGAAGTCTAGCAGCGAGCAGGGTGTCATAAGGCATGGAGAACAGAGAGCAGTGTCCTGCTTCCAGCAATGGAGTCCAGCTGCCCTAAAGCTGGAAAAACCCAGAAGCGGGCCAGCACCCCTGTGGAAGAATGAGGGATGTCAGAGAAATTATGATGAGATTCCATAATTCATTACACAGACCACCAAAGAAGCATCAAGAGCTGAAACAAGGAGTGAAGAACCTAAAATGATACCCCTGGTATCCAGCCAAACACCCCAGTGGAAGCAGTGGTATTTCTCCACTGGTACAAATAGCAAGAGATGGATAGCTGCTAGATACTGAGTAGACGTATATCCCCTTGATGTGTGTAACGTTTTCTTCACACTCCGTTTATCTGCCCTGATATGTGACTTTTTAGGTTTTTGTGTGTGTGTGTGTGTGTGTTTGTATGGGGGATGGGGTGGAGGTGTATTTGACCACAAATCAATTCAGCATCCTGTGTAGCAACAAATCCATTCAAATATCACCTTCTGCCCATGCGACACATCTGTCTACTTCCTCACCATGTCGTCATCCTGTCAGAGCACCACTTACTTGTGGATCTAGCCTCCCAGCCCCTGGAATTCACCCCATATTATTCTCATGTTACAGATGGGTGTGTTGAGTATGTGAGCTGTGGGAAAGAAAGCAATAGGTGATTCTTGTTGTCACTTAGCAACTTGAACTGGATTTTGACATGAACTAAGTGATTGTCCATAGTCAAGAAAGTGACTGATCAAAAAGCCGAGCTTTACGCTGTGCCTTGAAGGCCAGTTAACCTGAGCGTTAGGTGACTGCAAGAGGGTGCACATTTCACAGCTGAGGACTTTCAGCTGGAAAGAACCTGACTCCCCAGAGTGTATGGCCAGGGACCGTCAGCTCACAGTCAGCTGGTGACCTCAGATGGCTTGGAGGGCATAGGAGGAAAGACAGCGTAGGGTTTTATAGACCCGAACTCACAGTTGACCTTCACCCAGCAGCAAATGGGAAGCCGGGGCTGTTAATGGAGCAGTGGTAGGGAGCGCTCACACTGACACATTCTACGAAGCAAGTGGCTTGCCACATAGTGCACCAAGCTGAAGCTTCTGAGTGGTCTACAAGGATGGCCCCGAGTAGATCATATTACATCAGTTCAAGCTGGAGGCGACCCAGGCATGGATAACACTGGCAAAATCCAAATTAGCAAGGAAATGCTGTCAATGCCTAGCTGTTAGTGGATGAACAGCTGCAGCATGTCACCTGGGAATCCCAGAAGAGTCAGTGGTTTGAAAGCAACCCAAGATTGTGAATAGCTATGGCTGGGGTTGGGCATACTTCATAGCAGATGGAGCAGTCACGGTGACAGCAGCTGCAGTGAGTTGCTCTAGTTGCTTCCCTGCCAACCTCAGAGTTGTCAGCACAGGGAGATAACCATCTTGCTTGCTAACAGAGCCTGATCTCTGCTAGCTGGAGGGAAGGTAAGGGAACTACGCCACCAGTCCCTGATGGAAAGGAGGCATACACCTGAATGTCCTCAGCGACAGTACAGTGCCAACATCTCTCAACACACTGACCAGGAGAGAAGGATCTTCACCGCCACCTGAGATTGCACGTGAGTCACCTCAGGGAGGATGTGAGCCTTTCTGAGACTTCCTGCAGGAGAAGTAATTGAACCAAGGAAACACTTGGCCTTCTGCTGCCTTTCAGCTCCCACAGACAGGTCAGCAACATCTTGTGACCTGCTGGGTCAAGGGGAATCGTGAAGTCAACCTGCACACCTGGCCAATGTTCTGTTTTCCTCCCCCCTTGTAGAAAGCATCCCTGGCCTTTCTCCTTCTGACTAGCTACTGTCCAGTCTTCTCTCTTCTCCCTCGAGTGCTGGAGCATGCCCTTTACACCCAGCCGTCCATTTGCCCAGCTCTTTCCTGCATCCCCTCCAGCCAGGCGTCTAGCCAAATAGGGCTCAAATCACTCATTCAAACTTTCTGTTCTGCTGAATATACTGTGCTCTTAGTGTGCCGTGTGTTTCTGCCCCTTTCTGTGGCCTCTTCTTGGCCCGTGTGGGGTTTGGATTCCCTGGCTGGGCCTGGCTGAAGCTATTTTGGGGGGTGCATGCCCTCCTTTTCGCCCACTCCTCCGGTCTGTGAGTGCACAATGGGTCTGCTTTTCATCAGGACAGCTCACTGCCGATTACTTCCTGGTCTGGCTTTGATCCTTCTAACCAGCCCCATTCCTCGCTGTCTCGTCGGATCCGCCTACTCTATCTAGTCAGCCCTGCCTAGATGTCTCCAGCATGCAGGAGAGACCACTGCACCAGTATCCCGTCTCCTACGCCTTATGGCCTGTGACGAGATTAGGCTGTTTATCTTACCCAATAGAGCAGGAAGGGTGACACTGGAGTAGGGCCTGATCCTGATCCTGACTCTCACAGGCCCATTGAAGTGAGCTGGACTGCCTAGGAGAGTAAGGGAGGGTCCCGGGCATGAGTAGTGCCAGATTTAGGAGCACAGTCTGGACGGTACGAGGAGCAAGCCCCGCCTGAGACCACCTGGGGGGGAAGAGCCTGAGGAGGAAGAGGAGGCTGGACTGCCTAGCCCATCTTAGCTCCCCCTATCCCCACACCAACCCACTGGATCAGGTCTCCAAGCCCCACCCCAGCTGGGCTAGTTACCTGAGGAGACTTGGTTGGACAAAAACACCACAGCAGGGAAAGCGGAGCCTGCAGGAGAGTGTGGGGCCCTGGCCATCACTGCCACTGCTACCCCAAACCCCTGCCCTCTCATCTGTCAGCGAGAAGCTGGTTTATGGCCTGAACTGGTAGTTTTATCATCCCTTTCTGTTTCCCATTGCCCCAAAACAGTAACTGCCCATTTATCTTTATTAAGACATTTCCATGACTTTTTCCTTAGGGGGTGATTTGGTTTTACAGTCTACTTAATTCTGTGGTTTCCGTGTACAGATTAGAACAGAATTAGCGGCGTGTAAATCTTTGTGATTGACGGGACTAGTCTTCTGTGTCTGCTGGTAGTTCTACACTGTTCCACACCCCCCCTCGGGGCACTGGTGTTCTAGCTTGTAAATAAGACAGGCCTGTGCCATTGACATCGAATCACACCCCCGGTGGCTTCCCCCAAGACTTTTTCTAGGCTGCCCTCTAAACTTTCTTGTCAAATTAGAATCATGTGTCAACCTGAAAAGTCTTTTTTGTTTTGTTAAACTGAACGTTTTTGAAGTGCCTGACCCCATGGCTAAGAGGCCAGGAATGCTGCAAAGTCTGTGGCTGAGTATTTGGAGAATCTTGGAGGTCCCCTGTCTCTTGACCAGTGTCACTCTTTAGGGTCTCTTTCAATGGGAACCTGGGGAAAAAGGCCTGTGACCAGAGAAATGACGCTCCCTGTGCTCCTGCCTCTCCATCCATGCTGATTCTGCACCGCCCCAGCAGCATCTTGGCTCTCCATAGATCGGTAGCTAGCCAGGAATTGCAGCCATGCTACTAATGTGGTTACGAGGGAAATCAGACAAATCTGTGTCCTTCACATGAGCCACTGTCCTGTGACTTTAGGCTCTGCTTTCAAAACCACCGAGCCCTAGTACAAACAGATGCAGTTCCACTACATCACACCCATTATATCTCACCAAAACCGAGCAGCCTTCTTTGATGGCTCCTAAGCTAGGGTGAGTAACAGGCACCTCTCTCCTTTGTAACTCTATGTGGAGAGGTCAGAGGAGCAGATGCAGGGAAACCATTTCATGGGGGGGGGCAGAAGACCTTCCAAATCCTCCGGCACTCAGGGAGCGAGGAGGGGGGGTGTTAGTGAAGGGCTGCAGGATGCTTGGATAAAGGGTGCTATAGAGAGGTCAAGTATATTATTATTATTCTTGCTCCACGATCCCTCGGCAGGATGAGATGAGTCCAGAGGGGAGTGTTTTAAGCCTCCACCCTCCCTGGTTTTCCCGTCACCTCCTTAACAACATTCCTCAAACAAAAACAAACAGACAGCCCAGCCCCTATTTTCAAGGGGCGGCAGGCCAGGAACGGAGTGTTTGGATCTGATGCTCCCTTATCTAGCTCCACTCTCTGATTTGGGTCAAAGGGCTGGCTGCCCAGACAGCTGAGATATTTTATACTGCTAATGGAATGGCTATATGAGCAAAACCCAGATCTCCAGGTAAGATAAGGCTGCAGGTTGCTAAGGCTGATCCCCCTGGCTCTCAGGGCATTGGCCTAGTTAGTTTTTTCAGCACCTAGCGTGTGAAACAGGAGGGAAAACTGCCTACCAAACGAGGGACTTGAACGCAGAACCACAGATTAAGAGTCTGATGCATTTCCAATGGAGCTAGCCAGCTCACTTGGCCCAGTTAGGTCCCTGGCAGATGTGTGAACCTTAGATTGGGAGCATTGACTATTCCAGATCATCTTAGCTGAGAGAGACTCTAAAGCCCTGGGAACCCAGAGGTATCTTGCAAACCTGAGTTGTCTGGAAAAATCAGGCTGGGATCTTGCTGAGCCTGGCGGAAGCAGCCGAGCTGTTATGTCACCGCTTTCCTAAGTGAGACCAGCTGGTTCCCTGCCCTTGGAATAGATGTTACATGAGGTGATAAGCACCACCCTAATCCTTTTCTGAAACTTACTCTGCTATTGGTCTCATTAATATCTTGTGGCAGTGAGTTCCACTGGTTAACTTTGTACTCTGTGTGATTTTTTTTTTTTCTTTTTTGTCCCATTTTGTTTGTTGTCTTTTAGTTTAACTGAGAACAGGCCAAATTCACTCCTAGTCTAACTCCCCTGGCTTTGGTATCTGGAATCCATTGAGTCTCGTGGGCCTATGCTGCATATGTAGGAAATTTTAGAGTAAATAATATAACAAGCTGTGCAACTAAGGACTGGTCAGATGATGGGACAGAGCAACAAGGGAACCAGGCACCACCATCAGTGGAGACACTCAGAGTCAGACGCCAGCTATCTGTCGGTGAGGATTTGAAGCTAAGTAAATCAATCCTGCCCCATCCAAGGGCAGTGTTCAGAGTAAAGGTCCTAGCTGCCCCCAAAGACATCTGTGGTCTATCCTATCCCACTGTTTTGTTATTGCAGCTTGTTGACATCAGAGATTGTGACGAGCAAAGAAAATCAGCTAATGAGAAATGACCTGTATGTTACAGAAATAAAACCTGCTATTTTCCCCAGCATCTTCCTCAGATTACTTTTGTTCTCTCCCTTGCTCACGGTCTTGTTCACAATTTAAAAGCCCCACGTCCTTCCTTTGGCAGGCTATGATCTACCTAGTTTTGTGTATAATTTGGAACAATGAAGTAAGAATTGTCCCATGGCAAGCTGCATAACTGGTCACGGCTCACTGGAACTCGCTAGGCTGAAATTGTTCTCAAATGTTTGTGGAGTTCTTTCTGCTCCCCGGGAACTCCCTAAATCACGGCAGAAGAATCAGTCAAGTCCTCTTGAACGGCAGCCGGATGGGCTAGTTGCCAGTGAGCTGCCTATTGAGGCTGTAGAAAGCTGTAGCTGTAGTATAAAGTTGCACGGGCCTCCATTTATTGGACTAAAGGGAGCGTGAAAAGCATTGCAACCTTCCCAGGACAGAGTGTTTATGAACTCGCTCTCTGTAAAAAGAAAGACTTGTGCCTCTTTGGAACTGTTGGTTTTATGGCGGTGGGGGTGTTGTTTGTCCCTAGGACTTGCTGCCAAGTTGCATTAACTATAGGAGATGGTGGCCTTTACTCAGCCTCCTGCTTTACTCCAGTTTGATGCTGGAGTAGCGGCACGAGGGTTAGGCTAGTGTAAAGTTGGAGTGATGCAGGGGTGAGTCAAGCCATCTGTCTGTCTGTCTCTTACGCACAGAGTCCTGAGTGGTTAACAATGTGGGTGCTCCTGATGCAATAATAACAAGAGGGCTCCTGAGAAACAAATTGAAACCCAGCTTGTGGCTGATACGGATATAAACTGCTTCAGAAGGGTTTTTAATCAGCCTGTTCTTCCTGGGGTTGCTGTCTCCTCCCAAGCCACTGGGGAGAGATGGGAGAACTGTCCCCTGCAAGGCAGCCCCTCCAATCAATCCCCACCCCTCTTTCACTGGTTTTCTTCCTCGGACAATTGCTCTGCCAGTGCTACTCCAGCGCAGTTGCTCTTCAGCCATCGCTCCCCGGCCCTTAAAATATTTGTGATCAATAGTGTTTCTCGGAGACACCGATTGCTCCAACCACATAAAATGCCATGTGTTTATTTGAAGCCCTGCACATGAGCGCCACACATCCAGGTTAGTTCTGGATCAGTCTAGAAAAGACAAGAGTTTTCTCTTTGGAAACATTTTAGGAGAGACATGTGTGTCCCCCTGAGCCTGCTCTAAAAGCAAATTTTAACTGTAGTCAAATCAGACTGATCTGGCCCATGGTCTTGTGCCAAATTCATTCCACCCCCTCCCATGACAAGCAGCTCCCACACCTATCCTGTGTAAATACTATACTCCCAGTCCCCAAGCTGGGCTGACCCTACCTATCAATCAGGGGCATGCATCTCTTGTATCTATCCCCCACGCAGAGACTATAGTGATTCTATACCAGTCTTGCAGCTGTGCCATATCTTCACTTCAAATCCACGGAAGCTTTAAGCCTAGTAAACTTTCCTACGGCCTTCCATCTTGGACTATGCTAGGACACCTTGTAACTGATCAATCTGAGCTCAAATCAACACAAGCCAGTTGTAGCCTGATGTAAGTGCGTCTACACAAGGGGTTGCATCAGTTTCACTAAACTGACTTAAACTACCTTAGGTAAAACTGATGCTATGCGTGTGTTTGGACAAGGCCTTGTTCTGGGTGGGTCAAGAACTGCTGCTGCACTCACGGAGCCTGCCAGGAAGCAGAAGTCTTGCACATCCTACAAGAACCTGCTCTTGCAAGATTTCCATCCCAGTTTTGCATCCAATCTCACAGTCCGAACAGAGCATAACAAATTTGGCTGAGAATAGGGGGCTTGATTCAGCATGGCATTACTCCAGTTTTGAGCCCATGTAACATCACTAAAAATCAGTGAAGTTGCACCAACATAGCCATGGAGTCACAGCAGTGAACGAGGCCCTGAACCAATAGCACTTCATCCTTACAATGCTCCTGATCCAGCCATGAGAAGCATGGGGGGTCAGACTCCATCTGTGCAGATCTCAGGGCAAGAACAGGGCCTCTGGGAGAATGTGCTTGGATAAACTGACGCTGGAATATCTGCCCTGACCTATTAAAGCTAATCACCTGTCTAGCCGGAAAGGGGCCCAAACCAAATCCTGAATCTGAATGGCCCACTCTTGGGGAAAGTTTTAATATGGATCCAGCAAACTTTATAGCTTGGATACATCTCCACCAGCATCAAATTTGGCTCCCAAATTAATCCCCACTGTACAAAGTGTTTATAAGCCGCTGTGCAGTCCCCAAGTGTCCATGTCACACTAAATAAATAAAAAGCTCCATAACAGCTGGCCCTCATGGAGTCTTTTAGCAGAGCCTCCCTCCAGGGCCGGGCGTGGTACACAATTTACTGCACATGGGAAACAGCTGCAGCCCCATGCTTGTTCTGGGGCTAAATAAGCAGTCTCCAGGGCTGTCAGTTTGGCACTACAGCCACCTCAGCTTGTTTAAGAGGTTGAGCCATTATAGAGAACAGCCATTGCTTTGTGGGGTGGCCTGGCCAACCTGCTCTCTGCTAGCCTCTGTGAGGCAGAGGCTAGATAGGTCACTGGGCTCAACGGAGCTCCCGGAATGACAGTTTCACCCCTGGACAGACAGATGGAGACTGGCTGCCTGGCAGAGGTTCCTGAGCTGTTGACGCAGGTTGTCAGTGAGCGGGAAAGCTGCCACGCTGACTGCACTGGCTATTGTGAGCCCTGTGGTGGGACCGGCTCTGCTGCGTTCTGCCAATGCCGTACTGTCGCGTCACTGTGCCAGCCTGTGAGCAGCCGCCCCCCCACTTCGTGGCCATGGGGTATCTCGGGGAGTGGCTAGCTCCATTCTCAGCTTTAATAGCAGCGTCTCCCATCCAGGCCATATCGTGGGCCCTGTCTGATGTGGGGGATTTCAGAGTGCACACTGGAGCTTGAAGTCTGACCTTGGGCTTTCATGAAGGTGGCTGTCAAGTGAGATGTGGCATTGGCCTGGGAGAGTTGGGGGGGGCAGCGCCTCTTTTAAATCTCTCCCCCCACTCTGTCAGCCCCCGTCCTATTTTGACGCCTCCTTTTTAAGTTAATTGCATGATCTCGAGTGAAAATCTTGCAGTGCAAGTGCTTCCCAAAGGCTTCTGCTCCCAGCCAATGGGCCAGGAGCAGCACATGCGTTACATAAGGGAGAATTAGTCCTGCCGAATTCCTTGAATGTTGCCAAGACCTAGAGCCTCAGGGTTTTCTTTCATGAAATCTCTTCCCCCACCTGCCTGCCAAGAACGGCTGCCCAACTTCCCGGGTGCTGCAAGGGGTGAGATGCAGTGTTGGTGGTTAGGAGGTCGTTACTCAGGCATTCCTAAGCCAGACTCTGTAGGAAAGCTGCCATACTCTAAGGATCAGATGCACTCCCTTTCCTGGGATTTGGTCATTATAAATCAGCACAGAACTCTGGTTTGAGGAGGGCAGCCAGAGAACTGTGCTGTAGCATGCAGGTTTCTGTGCCTCTGATGGGGTCCGGCTAGAGGGGGAAGAAAGGCTGAAATTGGATCAGAGTTATTAGCTAATCCTGATTTAACCTGAGCATTTCAGCATTTAATCTGAGTAGGGGAAATGCTCTTTACCTTCATCTAGCTAGCTGAGGCAAACCTGAGGAGGAAAATCAACCTGTGACACCTGATTTTATGGAAGTGCTGAGCAGCTGCAGTGCCTGTCGATTTCGCCTGGAATTGTGCATGCCCCATACCTCGCTGGCTGGAGCTGGGCACCTGATTTCATTTCGGACATTTTTGGCCTTGGTGCGCCGATAAGGAGGGTGATAATTTCATGCAGAACAGTGGCCTTTAGCTATTCCTATCAGTTCCTTCCTGGACAATCAGAAAGGGTTGCCCTGGCCGGGAGTACATCTGGGACTCCTCTGAGGGGTTTGTTCCAAAAGAAAAGCAACCCCCCCGAATAGTAATAATCAAGAAAACATGATCAAATGCCCCGCCTCTGGTGTGGGGCCTGCTTCCTGTCTTGATACAAACTACTTGGCGCTTCCTTCAGCCTTTTAAAATAGCTTTCCTCTCAGGCTCCTTGCTCCGGACAGGTCAGCTGACCCCAAGGACGAAGGAAGTGTGGTGGTGATACGGGGAGTGGAAGGGTGGCTGTGTGGGTAAGGCCCTGGGTGCGACCCAGGAGATCCCATCACTCAGTGGTTCAGGAACTCAGGGCTCAGTTCCATGGACCGCTCAGGGCTGACTGCGTGACCTCAGCCAGGTCATCGCATCTAGTCTGAGCCCCACTTCCCACAGCTGTCACCAAGTGGAGACAATAATCCCTCCTCTTTCGTTTCTCTGTTCTTCAGGGCAGGGATTGGCTCTTGTTCCCCTGACATGACAGGCCTCTAACTAGAGCTGGGGTGGGGGAACGGTTCTCTGGGGAAACTCCCCAGATTTAAAAAATGTTCCTGTTCTGCCCTGGGGTGAAACAGAGACCTTCCAAAGGGAGAACCCGCCCAACCCACCTATCCAACAGCCCGGTGGCCAGGTTCAAATCCCTGTTCTGACTCAGGGACTTGGACCTGCGTTCCCCGCCCCTACGGGAGGGCCCCGACCACTGGCATGGGGAGCAGTCTCTTTTCCTGGGGTTTGGGCCAGGAATTCCCCTGGGGAGCTGACAAGCCCTCCTGAGAACAGACATCATCAAAACAGCCACATTCCCTGGGCCACATTCCCTGGGGATGTTCCGATGCCACCTGTCAGTGTTTTCTGGCAAATGCTTGGGTGAAAAATTCCTGGCTAGTCCTAGGCCTGAGCGAAGCTGGGCCCTCCACCGCAATGTGTGGCTGGTGGGGGATTAGTGGGGACCCTGCTCTGTCACCTTGGCTCTGCAGGGCCTGGTGCTACGGGGCAAATCTAAGCCAGCCAGGGGCCCTGACGGCCAGTTGGTGCCGCTTCTTGGGGCTAAAGGTCCCGAAGGACTCAGGGCACCCACAACTGGGCAAGCCCTGGAGTTTAGGAAAAGAGCGTGGGGCAAAACCGGCCGCAACCCTGGGGCTGGGCGAGGAGATGCAGTGGAGACTGGGATGCCCCCCCGTGTGCACCCCGCTCCGCAGTCCTTCCTCGCTGGGCTGGCTGCTTCTGCTTCTGCCCCGCTTGCCTCTCTCCGGCCAAGGTCCAACCCCCGCCCTCGGCCGGCTGCACAACTGGGGGGCGGGGCCTCCCGTCTGGGGGCGGGGCCGCCCGCGGGGTGATAACCCCGGCTGGGAGGCGGGCGGGCCGAGCCAGCGCACAGCCAGACTCACACCTCATCGCACCGGAGCCGCGCAGTGCAGCGCCTGCCCCCGGCATCACCATGCCCAAGTGCCCCCGCTGCCAGAAGGAGGTGTACTTCGGTAAGGGCGCCGCGCCTGTCCCTGCGCCCCCTTCCCCGGGGGGGTTGCTCTTCTGCGCCTCCCTCTCCCTGCGGGCTCCCCGGCACACCACTCCCTGCTGGAGCCCAGCCCAGCGCCCTGGCAGCGGTACCGGTTGGGCGGCCCCTGTCCTGCCCAGCCGCGTGGGAGAGGATCCGTGCTCGGGGGTCCCCTGCAGCCGGATGACAGGCGAACGGGCTCCCTTGCGCAGGGGCTCTGGGCGGGCAGGGCGAAGCTGTGGGGTGACCCGCTGGGGTGGAGGGGTCTGAGCAAAGTTCCCCTCCCTTGGGCTCCCTGCAGCTGGAGGAAGATGCTCTGATCTCGGGATCTTTCGCTTGCCTCCAGGCTATGGGTTAGGAGCCGTGAGCAGCAGCAAACTAAGGCCGACGGCGCTGTGCTTTGCAGGCTAGGCAGGAATTCCCCTCAAAACCTGACACTTTCTGCAAATCAGCATGAATAAAATGTGCTTTCTAAGTAACTCCCCCTGCCCCGCTAAGCCCATGCTCCTTACACTTTCAGGTCTCTAGTAATGTTTGAGGAAATGGAAATCCATTTGTGTACACAATAGTCCTAGAACACCCAAGATTTCCTGGTTAATGAGGGAGAAATAACAAACCCGGCAATCCCAGTTGAGATGGGGGAGAATTTCCACTGTAGTTTTTACATCCATGAATATTTGGCTGTAGTGCTTTTATGCTGTGTCACTGGATTATGGGTCCACAGACTGATACAGTTTTTTAAGTCTGTTGAGAGATAATATCCAAAGCCAGTGAAAATACTTAGGTTCTTATATAGTTGCTGGTCACGGAGGAAATCTTTGAGCAGCCCCAGTTCCCTTCTACACAGTGGAAAAAACCATCTTCAGAATCCAAGAACCATACAGTGGTCTATAAAATGAGTGAAACCGTATCAATGTATATATTCAAGAGGTCCTGGCCTTTCTCTGTCCAGCTGCACATTTTAGTTGTGAGGTTGGACAGGTACGTTATTATTGGTGGGTAAGTGTTTGTTTGTTGAGGTTTGGTAGAGAAACATAAAATAGGTTCTTGCCATGTGTGTTACAAGCCCAGCCATCCAGACAGTTGCAAATGTCCACGTGTAACAGGGTGGGGACGGAGAGATGTGAGATTGTAATTTGGCTGTGAAAGAGGACGACCAGGAGAAAACGGGGAAAGAGAGATTGTAGAAAAGGAAGAGTTCTGTGTGTGAATCTGAGTGGCTAGGTACACTGACCTTCAAAAGGGAGGACTGTGTGTTGGGCTAGGGAGTCTAAAAATGGTACTAAATCCGTTTTCAGATCCAAGTTGTCTCGGTCTAAGCTGTGTCCCATTTGTTCTTTAAATGGCCATTGTGAATCATCTGTGTAACATCTACGGAGGAGTCGTCTGGCAGCAGCTAGCATTGTTGGCGACCAGGTGGTTCTAGATGCAAACCCGTCAAACAATTAATATGCCATGGTTTTAGATCTTCCACATCTGGGGCCCAATTCATCAGACCCTGGCACCCGCTGTGATCATTTACACCAGTTCAAAGTGAGCACATGGCTCTATCAAGTACATTTGTTTTTTACTGGGTGTAATTTTTTCAGTGGATAGTAAATTTGCAACTCTTGCCCTGTTTGTTTTCTTCTGTGCTAGGACGTCTGGTAAGTCACTGTACCGATGTCCTTTCCTCTCAGGCCACCAGCCCCACTGAACAGAACAGGTTAACATGGCGCCTTAGAGCTTGGATTGTCTCCAAGCCATTTGATGGGCACTGAGGCAAATCATTAGAGGCGTGTTTCAGAGGTATTGGCTTACAGCCATGTTACACTTCCCTCCACGCTAATATTTTGGGCCTTTTGTTTCAGCAGTGCCCTTGTCAGCTTCAACATAGCTGTTTGCTTAAGGTGGACAGACTGGATGGGCAGGGAGTGAGTCACCCAGAGACACTGGACACTCCTGTCCAGAGTCCAACATCAGGATCAGTAATGTGATTACTAAAAACTTTACAAGGCAAATAACTAGCTTCTGAACAGCAAATTCTGCCTTCAATAACAGTCATGAGTACCTGGGTGTAAGAGAGGGCACCATGTAATCATGAACATCTTATCATAGTAAGATCACAGTGCAGAAGAGATGTGCATCTCTCAGGCTTGCTTTTCTTAAAACTGGCACTACATGCACTGAACAGACTTTGGACCTGATCCGACTTCCACTGACCCTACTGGGTGTTAGGTCCAGCCTCTAGCAAGGAATGGATGGATGACCACACCCTGATTTGGAAGGTGTTTCCCCAGAAGCCACAGATTTCTGTATTGGCTCGGAGCACTTAATCAGGTGACGCTTCCTGCCAAGGGTGGATTTCAAGAGTTTTGAGTAGCTAGCTCTGGCAATAACCTTTGCTGCAATAGTTTGACTCCCGCTGCTAAAGCTACTTACAGAAGTTCCTCGATCTCTTGCCAGGGCCGTGGGGACTCTTGGTTGAGAGTTAGAAGTGGACACTGGTCATATAAGTGCTTTATTTTTTAAATTTATCCAATAAATCTGTAAGCCATGGACTGGGAATGCATGGATTTTTTTTTGCCTTCTCTGGCTTATATTTCTGGTTTGCTTAGGTATGTGTCCTACTTTTCTGTCTACCATTCCAGGAAAAAAAAATCAGGGGATGGCTCAGAACACAAGAATTCCAGAGTTTGTACGTTCCAGCTCTTTGTGATGGAGACTTAACTGTTTCTCTGTTTTCCCTCCCATTCATCTTTCTCATTTAAGGCAGTGCCTACACTAGGGAAATTTGCTTAAGAATCCTGACCTGATGTTCACACTGACTGGAGGTTTGCTATAGATAAGATTCCCATTTTTACCACCATTTCAGCTACTTATTTTCAATAGATTTAACCCAAAGGGGGTAAAAATCAGTCCTGGTTGCAAGAGCCTTGTCTACACTACGGCTCCCATTGGTGCTAATACCCACTTCAATGAAGTGGTATTTGCACCAATAGGAATTTTTTCATAGAATCATAGAAGATTAGAGTTGGAAGGGACCTCAGGAGGTATATAGTCCAACCCCTTGCTCAAAGCAGGACTAACCTCAGCTAAATCAATCCAGTCAGGGCTTTGTCAAGCCGCAGTTTAAAAACCTCTAAAGATGGAGATTCCACCACCTCCCTAGGTAACTTATGCCAGTGCTTCACCACCCTCCTAGTGAAAACGTTTTTCCTAATATCCAACCTAGACCTCCCCCACTGCAACTTGAGACCATTGCTCCTTGTTCTGTCATCTACTACCATTGAGAACAGCCTAGCTCCATCCTCCCTGGAACCCCCTTTCAGGTAGTTGAAGGCTGCTATCAAATCCCCCTCATTGTTCTCTTTTGCAGACTAAACAAACCTAGTTCCCTCAGCTTCTCCTCCTAAGTCTTGTGCTCCAGCCCCCTAATCATTTTCGTTGCCCTCCGCTGGACTCTCTCCAATCTGTCCACATCCTTTTTGTAGTGGGGGGCCCAAAACTGGAGACAATATTCAAAATGTGGCCTCACCAATTCCGAATAGAGGGGAATAATCACATCCCTTGATCTGCTGGCAATGCTCTTACTAATGCAGCCCAATGTGCTATTAGCCTTCTTGGCAACAAGGGCACACTGTTGACTCATATCCAGCTTCTTATCCACTGTAACCCCCAGGTCCTTTTCTGCAGAACTGCTGCCTAGCCTGTTGGTCCCCAGTCTGTGATCTTTTTGTAAGATTCCCCAGTGTAAACCTCCTCCCTTGAAGTACAGTTCTACTTGGAACAGTGACTAAAATTGGCATTGTGACGTTTCAAGTCTATGGCATCTCATTTACCTCAGGTAACATTTGCTAAGCTTATTAGTAAAAAAAGGGTTTTAATATAAATGTCCGCACCTAAAACCCTGGGTTCTAAAGTCAGCCTGGTTTTGTTCTGGTTTGCATATCTCCAGGCATAAACACTATACTCTCAATCTATCATTATCTGATCAACTCAGAAAAGAATCCAGCTGTCACTCTCACAGCTGTACTAGGCCTGCAGGGCTAACAGGAGTGAAAGATACTGTTCAGTGAAGTAAGCAGATGTGGCTTGGATACACACTTAGAGAATGGGTTTGTTGAGCAAGGAAGCGTTGTTTTTATGGAGTTACTGTTATGCCCTCAGTTTTGCAAGACAGAGTTTAATGCAAAGGCCAAGGAGAGTCCAAAATTGGTTCTAAAATCATATTTCTAAAATCATAACAATAACACTGGTCTTGTTATGAGAAGCCTGGAAATAAAAAGAGAAACAGCATCTCTCCGCTCTTGCCAAGAGTCCTGATATTGGAGGTCTTGTATAGCTGGCGTAGGATGTCCTTTGTTCAAAGTTAGCTGTCACTTACCAGGCTGCGTAAGTGAAATGTAGTTT
The DNA here is from genome assembly GCF_026122565.2 of Emydura macquarii macquarii. Lineage (NCBI taxonomy): Eukaryota > Metazoa > Chordata > Testudines > Chelidae > Emydura > Emydura macquarii. Next base: position 899,293 of record NW_027133671.1, read on the forward strand.
CTTCACTCCAAGCTGGAATGTTTGTTAATTCAGTGAGCTGCTTCTTATAAGATGTTCCTTGATGGGATTTCAGCTGGTATGTTTGACAGATCTTAAAGTGGAGAGAAAGCAGGATAACAGGAATGCAGTGAAGCTGGACTGCCATAGTGTTCATGACATGGTGTTTACAGAGCACTTCGTGGGCACTAAATCACTACCTGTGTGAGGGACTTGCAGCACCAGTTTGCTCAGAGGCAGTGTCTGGAAGCTCTTCTGGTGAGATGTCCCAGTTGCTGTGGATATAAGGCACAGTATGTATGCAGGGAAAGGCTTTTCTAAACATTCCTTCAATAGGGGTGAAGGGTGTCTGAGTGACAATCCTGGAGTCTGAATTCCCTTCAGAACGCATGGAATAAAAAGAGAGGCTCTGCATCTCTTTCAGATGCAGAACAAGCATGGCAGAGGGTGCTGCCTTCCACCCCATCCTGCCCCAGTCCTGACCTGCAGAGGCTACCTCTGTGGTGTTTTTCCCCCCCAATTATAGAAAAGCCCTATAAAATGTAACAGTGAAGGATCATCTTTCCAGAGACTTTCTTTAAAATCAGCAGGTAGAATTCTATAGCAACGTATGCATTCTGAGGCAGGATGGCCAGGTGGGCAGGGCACGAACCTCTGATTTGAGAGCACTGAGTTCAAGCCCTCACTCTGCCACCGGGTTCCTGTGTGACCTTGGGAAAGTCACTTAACCATTCTGTGCTTCCATTCCTTTCTGTACAATGGGGGTGATGGTGCTGACTGGCCGCACCGGCCTGTTGGGAAGATAATTTCAGTAAAGATTGAGGTGCTCAGATTCTGTGGAGGTAGGGGCCACATTACTACCTAAGAGAGATCCAAGGGGTTGCCTGAAAAAGCTTTAGTTAGATTTGTCAGGTTCTGAAGCCTTTTAGAGTAACTTGGAAAGAGCCCTATTTAATTTCAGTGTAACCTTGTCAATTTTATCCCTGTTTAATTCTAAAAGGCTTTTTCATAAAGGGAAGCAATTGGGCTCCTGCTGCCTTCCCCAGGATAGTCCCTGGCCCACTTGCTGGGGCTACAAACAAAGATGCCATTTCACAGTCATGATATCTTGCCCACTAGGAACATTGTGAGATCCCCACTCTAACAATCACTTCTCTCCTGTAGTTAATTGTCACACCCAAGTTATGGGCTCCCTGCCTGTCCAGGAAAGAAGTTTTAATGCCAAAGTCCTGGCAGACCAGCACTCATCTCCTAGCACTGAATGCTGCTGCAATAGCCAAGCTTAGAGTGGAGAGGTATTAGTGCATGGGAAGAAGTTGTATCCCCTAGCTTGTACACCTACCTTTTTCAGGCATGGAAAATCCACTTGAAGGATCTGGCACTGAAAGGGTTCCTGTGGAAAGCTCTGCTTTATCACTTAGTACACATCCGTGAGTGCAGCTGCTAATAGAAAGAACACACCAGCCCCTTTAGAAAATTCCATCCTTTGTGCTATACTTAAATTCCATTCTGTGTTCTTTCCCTCTCAATGCAAACCTCTTCCGGACTAGGTGAGTAAGCTCATTGTTCCTGTTGTGTAAGTGTCTCGGTGCCTATCTTCAGAAGCCTGAACCTGGGCCAGCCTCCAAGCTCCCTAATGTTTGCTGTGGCTTTTAGCAAGAAACATGTCCCCCAAACAGTGGCAGCAGGAAGTTCCCTGTGTTTGTGGGTTGGAAAAAAGATGTGTTGCAGATACCTGGTCTGACACCGAGAGGCAAAGCGATCTCCCCCTCCAGCATCTGACGTGATGTTGGGCAGGTTTTCAGATGTGCCAAAAGGGTTCATTATCTTGAAATTTAAGGGATTATTGTACCCAGTAGGGCCCAAGTGACCAATGTAAGTTGATGCCAACTTGTGCAGAAGAATTGCTACTCGCCTAGAGGAAAGCAATGCTCCATGCTGCGTGAGGGCTGGCTGTGTTCCGGTGTGGAGCTCCCTAAATTTGACTCTGTTGCCATTTTCCTTCTGCAAATCTCCCCAGCTGAACAGGGTTTAGCATGTGTACAGTAGTGAGTGCATGTAAAATGGAGATGCCAAGGCCTGTCCAGAAAGGAATGGGGAGGTAATGACACAGCTGGAGCTTCAAGAGGGCAAATCTCCTGACTGGCAATCATTTGCCTAGACACCAGGGGACAGGCTTTCAAATGTAGACACCTAAGCCTGCGTGGAAAATGCTTGTGCAAGTGATGCTTTTGTGTGTGGAAAGCAAGTACTAAGCATGCTATGGCCTATTTTTCTGCATGTGTGCACACACGCAGGCTGCGTGGATTTTTATTTATTTTGCAAGTGCAAAGACAGCTGGAATGAAAGAGGTCCCAATAGCTTTTGGATTTGATCATCTAAAGCAGTGGTTCCACCCAGGGGTTACATGCACCTCTGTGGATACGCAGAGGTTTTCCAGGGGGGTACATCAACTCATCTAGATATTTGCCTAGTTTTACAACAGGTTACACAAAAAAGCACAAGTGAAGTCAGTACAAACTAAAACTTCATACAGACAATGATTTGTTTATACCACTCTGTATACTATACAATGAAATGCAAGTACAATATTTATATTCCGATTGATTTATTTTATAATTATGGTAAAAATGAGAAAGGAAGCAATTTTTCAGTAACCGTGTGCTGTGACACTTTTTTTGTATTTTATGTCTGATTTTTGTAAGCAAGTAGTTTTTAAGTGAGGTGAAACTTGGGGTATGCAAGACAAATCAGCCTCCGGAAAGGGATGCAGTAGTCAAAACCACTGTTCCAAAGGGTTGAGAATACAAGGCATTTTCCCAAGTATGTAACTCGAATAGTGACTATGCTTTTTGGCTCCAGGACAAATGACAGGGCAGATGTGAGTAAGGTGCAAATGTCAACGCAGTTTATTGCAGCAGTTCCCCACCTCCACCCTGGCAGGGGATCCCTGTGACGGTCTTGTCTGACCTCTTGCCTGTCCCAGCCCACACAGGCAGCTCCAACATCTTAATGTAGTTCAGCAAAGAAATAGTCGCATGAAGAAAACTAGCTCAGTAGTCCTGTGCCAGCTCTTCCTTGCTCTGGCAGGCATCTGTCTCTGCAAAGGGACTGGGTGGGGTCTCTCCTCTCCCTCGGCCAGCGAGCTCTGCCCGCTTTGACAGCCCTGCCACTACCTGACAGTGATTGCAGGTATAGTGGGGGTTCACAGCAGCTCGGCAGCCCTTGTTGGCTCGGTGTGGGGCAGGCATGGATGTTGCTAATTTGTTTCCTCCCTCTGACAGCTGAGAAGGTCACCTCCCTGGGGAAAGACTGGCATCGGCCCTGCTTGAAGTGTGAGAAATGTAACAAGACCCTGACTTCTGGCGGCCATGCTGAGGTGAGGAGCGAGCTGACAACCGGCTTTGTGTCACTGCGCTCTTAGCGGCACCTTTCGGCACATAGGGCAGGCTTGTAGCCAGTCAAGAGGCTTTAATCAGCTGCTTCTTTATAGCCCTTGCCTATAGGCGTCAGCATAGTGCATGCTGCCACTGCAAAGCCCGTGAACGGGGTCCCCGTCTACTCCACAGCACGAGGGACTTGTATTTCCCAGCCGCGGCTCCTAAACTCTGCAGCAGCACGACTCTATCCTTGCACCGTGCTGTGCCCCCGCTCCACCCCTCTCTCGCACGCGCTCACTGCACAGGTTCCCAGCTGTAACGCTCACGGATGCACAAATTGTTGCTGATTGTTTTTGAAGGTGGGTTTTTCACTGCATGATCCAATCAGCCTGGCTCTGAGCCCGGACTTCTGCTCCTGCACTGCTGCCCGGTCCAGACCCTCCTTCACCCCAGGAAGTGAGGAGCTCATTGCAAGCTTCAGTGGCTCATTGGACTACTGCACTGATCTGATCTCCAGGCTGCTTAGTTAACTGGCCTGTATTTCTGGCATCTCCCCGCTCCTTGGCTGCAAGCTGGACTCCAGCTCCCTGATTGTCCGGCTCAAGGGGGAGTTAGTTTTACTGTGCACAGAGCAAGAGGCAGGGTTGCAGCTGCCCAAGGAGACGACACAAAATATTGGCTGTGGCGAAACAGCCAATTCCAGGGTAAGAACGCTGCGTTCTGTGGCATCCTGGGGATAATGGCAAACTCTACTGCTGCAGAATCACAGGGTCCAGGGGCACAGCCTGAGATGAGTACCGCAGTTCACAGCTCTTAGAGCCATTGGCTCAAGCGCTCTGCAGAGGCAGGCAGGCATCGCTGCATCAGTTACTCCCTTCACAACCTTAAGGGCCAGAAACTGCTTTAAAAAGAGGGAAGCTGAGATTCTGGAGCACAGTTCTGCAGCAAGGGGTGAGTTCTTTGGTCAATTCCATGCAGTATCGGCCTGCACGGGGCCCGGCCTCGAAGTAGCGGGAACTCTGCATTAGACAGCTTCAAAGCTGTGGATTTGCCGTGTGCACGAGTGTGCTGGGTCTCCAGATATCCAGCTGGCCTGGTGAGTGGAGGTGCCCATAGTAACTGAAATAACATGACTGAGTGGGGATGCTGGGCCAGTACAGGTGAGGAGTGATGTGTGTCTGACCTTAGACTGGGCTCTGATTTGGCTCTCCTTGCATGTGGCTGATTCTTTAGTTAAATTACTGCAGCGCTGGAAGCCAGGTCAGAACTGCACTCAGGGCGACTGGCAGAACAACTGGCAGGGCTCCAGGACAGGAAGAGCGGGCAGTCAGGGAGTCTGACAGAGCTGGGTGAGAATCTGGGACAAGAGAGCAGGGCCCAGGATGTGGGCCAGGGCGCAGGAGCTGTGTCTAGCTCCATACTCCCAGGGCTAACAGTGGGCCCAGCAACCGAGCCAAGTCTGCTTTGTCTGGCACTGACGAGTCTCTTCTCTCTCTGCAGCATGATGGGAAGCCCTATTGCAACCAGCCGTGTTACGCTGCCTTATTTGGACCCAAAGGTAGGTCTCTCTGTGATTGGTGCGTCCAGCAGGGAGGGATGGGATATTGGATACTGGCGCATGTCTATCTCCTGGAATTATTGCCCAGGAGCATGATCACACGTTCCAGTACTCAGAGCTATGCACGTACACCCTGGCATCTGGCCACAGCTGCTCCCGCCTGGACACCTTGTCTCTCTGGGTTCCCCCATATACTCCTAAACACGGGGACTCATTCAAACATCTGGGGCCACATGCACAGCCCTAAATACACCTGCATCCACTACACGTTACACCTGACCTCCCCTTTCCAATGCACATTCATCTGCTCACAACCATACATTTGCCTGCAGGCAGTCACCCTTCGACATCCCCTCACACCTCCTTTCCCTTTCTCCAGGGACCATGTGACTTTCCCTTGACCACTTTCTAAGGTCACTTGGATCATGCAAGGAAGGCAGTGCCTCAAACTTGAATCCTGGCCTTTGGAGCAGAAGCTCTGTCTCACAGACTCCTGTCACTGAGCTGCAGAGGGGTTCCTTTGGATTTGCCCTGTGCTTTCTCTCTGGGTAGGAGGTTCAAAAGGTCTCAGCACTGGCCCAGCTCGGCTGGCACAGAAATCAGTGGGAGTTTTGCTTTTTACTTCAGAGGGAGCAGAATTTGATCTGCATCTAAAACTCGGGTCACTCTCGCTATGACTCTCAGGGCTGTGGAAAGTTTCATGCCCTGACCACTGTAGTTGGGTCAGTCTCGCACCTGGCGTAGATGTGGCTCAGTCAACAGAAGGATTCTCCCATTGAGCTAGCTACTGCCTCTCAGAGGTGGATTACCTACATTGACAGACACTGTGCCGCTGGAGTGTAGACATATGCTGAGCACTTCAGAACAAATCTCACCCTTCCTGTCATCACTCAGAGTCCATGGTCACCGGTTTTGCCCTCAGTTACGCAGGTGTAACTCTCCCCGGAGCTGGTGGGCATTGTACCTATGGGAGTGGCAGCACAAACGGGCCTTCTCCTCTAGCTGTGGCAAGCATTTCCTTATGTTTTGCACGTTTCACTGTGATGAGGTAGTCCAGCATGAAGATGTATAGACCAGTGGTTCCCAGCCCATGGGCTGGGGGTCAAAAGTGGCCTGTGGAGTCTTTCAAAGTGGCTTGCGGCTCTGGGAGCTGCTGCCTAAGGACCCAGGCGGGGAGTGCGTTGCAGTGGAGCTTCAAAACCAGTGCAGGCTCCTTGCTGAAGCCAAAGGGATGGGAGATCAGTGCTCCCCTCCCCCTGGCGGTAGCAAAGAGCAAAGTGTTCTGCCTGGGTCCCTAGGTGCTGGGGTTCCTTCTGGAGCCAGAGGGAGGGGAGCACTGATCTCCCATCCCCCTGGCCGCAGAAGGGACCCACTGCCTAGGGACCTAGGTGAAGCGCACAGGGCTACAGGATGCATGAAGTTTCCCTGCTGCAGCCAGGAAGACAGGAGATCAGCAAGCGGAGCAGCCAGGACCCACCAAGCTTGAGGAGGGGCAAAACTCCAAGAATTGGTGCCTTCTGGTTTGGCCTGCACTTAGCAGGCCATCCACTGTGACTTAGCTGCCAGGCCATGTGCTTCAGTGTGTAATGACAGTCCTTCACCTACACTTGTGCTTTTTCTGAGTGTGTGTGACATACTGTGATAATTTGGAGGTGTAATATAGTGAATGTAAAAATGAGGGCAGTTGCATCAAAATGTTTACTTTAAATATCTAGTGATTTGTAGCCCTTAGTGGTGCGTATGTCAATACATTTTTTTGAGTTGATGAACTGGTGGCTCTTCAGGGTTGTAAAAATTATATTTGTGGCCCTTGAGCCAAAAAGGGAGGGAACCCCTGTGCTAGGCACTGTCACAGGCTGGCTACCTTGCCCTGCCCACGGCCCTGTTCCCACCACTGCATACAGCCCTTCACGTGTACGCACCAAGCCAGCCATGTAGTCACAGATTTAATGATGGGGAAAACCCACAAGCCCATGCAATTTGCCAGAACCAGTTAGAGGCTTTGAAGACAAGAGAATGCTAACCAGAAGGAATCTGAATATTTGTAACGGCTCCAGATGGTGAGACTTGGCAAGCATGAACAGGTTTTGAGTGTCAGGTCTCAGTGACTGGGACCCCCTGCTCATTTCACACAGCTCTCACCTCCCTGTGCTGGGTCACTGCAGGCTTTGTTGAGCTAGTGACCTACCTATCAAAGGCTCTGGCTCCCCTTCCGGCTCCCCTGCATCCCAGCTAGGTTCCCCCTTTCTATCCAAAGTGAAGATGGGGCCCCAGTGATTTCCACTGGATGTACCGTATTTCAGATCGCTCTATCTGGGTCCCCACTAAAGCTGTGGGCGGGCTGTTGGAGGTTTCTCCCAGGCCTCTGTGGTGTGTCCCTGGGAATAGTCAGACCGTGGTCACCTCCTTTCCCCAGCTTGGATATTGTGCGTGGTCTCTGTACTCCGTGACAGTTCCAGGACACTGAGACCATAACACCTAAGAGCCCTCCCATGAACCGGGAGCTGTTAGGCTGGGTGCGGTGCAAACACGGCACGAGAGGACAGTCCCTGTCCCAGGGAGCCGACGGGCAGCATGTCAGACAGATAGTCGGGTGAGAACAAGGACACAAGGAGACCGTATGGCTAGCAGGAGAGGCTGTGACCTCACTAATGCAAGGGATCTCCCAGCTGCAGCCCTGCTTACCACTCGTGCCTGCCATTGTAACAACCCCACTCTGGTTCTCTTGCAGGGTTTGGCCGGGGCGGTACCGAGAGTCACACATTCAAGTAAACCTCAGGTAAATGCTTCTCTTCATGGTCATGTTGCCTTGGGCGAGCCTTAGCAGCCTAGGTCCCTGGTCTCCGAGAGCATAGCTGGATTCCCCTTGCAGTCAGTGAGAGGGGTTGGCATTCCTCCTCCAGCCCATGTGATTCAGAACCTGTGTCCACAGGAAAGTGACTAGAGCCACCTGCCTTCTCTGAGTTGTGGTGGCAGAGCTAATCTATCCTAGAGCCTCGCCAGATTCACACTTCATTCTACAGCCGAGCGCCCCTCAGACTGTGGCCAGCTTTGAATGCTGCCCCTTATACCCTGGCACCTATGTTCTGTTGCAAACAACCCATTGATCGCGTGTTGTGTGCTGCTCAGTGCCCCATCCCCAGAGGACGTGAGTCTGTGACAGCCCTTAGCTAGACAGCCTGGCTCTTTAACTCATGCCATTAACTCTAGCTGTCACCAGTTCCGTCCCTCGAGTAAAAAATGGAGGCTGTCATAAGTGCTGCTTTGTTTCACCCAAGCGTGAGCTTCAGTCATCACTTAGGCCCTCCATGCAAGTGCTACACTGCAGCCCTGTTTTCTGACCTTTCACCAGTTTCCTTTTTCTCCCTCTCTAGGGCTGCATGGAGAGGATTTCTGGTGGAGCCTGGGGATGGGACAAGCACAGTGACAAATGCATTTTTAATTCACTATGTAATAAACGAACACATTAAAAGCAATGAATTACCCAGAGCAACTGAGCTGGCGCGGGTGGGAAAGTCTCTGTTCTGTATCAATCAGGACATGTCACAGGCGTGAGGGAGTTGTCCTCACTGGAGGACGGGAAAGTTGACCAACATCACTGAAAGCCTTGTGGGAAAAGAGAAGATTCCAGATGCCCTTCCAGCCAAAAAGTAGCCCTGCTTTCAAACCCAACCTGTAGTGCCAGGGGCCTGTAGTTGTATTCTCAGCCAGTAATAAAGCCCGAATAAAAGATGCTTCCTTGCTGTAGTTGTGTGTGTTGTAGAACGAGGGTCTCCGGGGATCAGGTACCGAAGTGTTTGTCAATTTTAAATGACCCCAGCAGCCTTTGGACGAAGCCCCTACAGGACCTGGAGATTTGTGCTGCTGCCACCTGCTCTGCCAGCTGAGATCTTGATCCTGTTCCCAAGGGCCTGTAGCCACATTGCTTTCATTGGGCTGGCATGGAGTCTGAGCCTCCTGCCTTCCACTACGCTGCTGCCACGGCCAGGCACTAGGACAGCAGAGGCCCGATGAAAGTCTGTCCCAGAGCCAAGCATCAGCAGCATCCAGCTGGCACTGGAGCCATGGTGGCTGCGCTATTCCTCCTGTGGCCTCCACATGCAGTGAGAGTGAGGGGCAGTGGAGCCCAGTCCTGCAGCAGTACCTGGGACAGCCCTTGGAGCAGAGCAGCAGCTGCCCAGGAATTCAGTGCAGAGGCTCAAGCACAGCCCCCCCACTCTGGGCTGCTAGGGTCTCACTGTTGAGGAGGGCAACTGGGTATCTTGGGGGGTCCCTGGATGTTGCTATTTAAAAAACAGCCTTCCCGATTGCCAGAGAGGGAAGGCAGCAGACAGGATCAAGATCAGCAGCAACACCTGATTTGCTTAAAAGCAAGGTCAGATAGCCACTCACGGCAGCATAGCCTTGCTCCCTGGCCCTGCTTTCTCTGTCTAAGCTATGGCCTGGCTCCCATCCCCACAGTATCCAAGCACCCTCTGTTTATCCTTGCAGTTGGTGGGGCAGCAGGGCAATGCAGTTGGCCCCAGATGCAGAGTGGAGACCCAGAGACAGTAACGGGCAGATTTTCAGGGGTATTTAGGTCCCTCTTTAGATTGTTGACCCACTGACATGCTTTTGGGAACCCCCTTGGGTGCCTACGTCATGCCTTTGACAACCTGGCTGTAAGTGATGTGCCTAAGGTCCTGCAGGGACTTTGTGGCAGAGCAGAGAATAGCTTCGCTAGTGCAAACCAGCACAGCCCCATGGAGGTGGAGGAAGCAATGCTGATTAATTGCAGCTGAGGGTCTGGCATTTGCAGTAACTTGGCTCAGCTCAAGAACTCACCTGTGCCCTATTGGCTGGCAAAATAGCTGAGCTTGTCTTAACCTGGGCTCGGTTTCACCCTGGTGTAGCAGCCCAATGAGTTGTGATGTGGCTCTATGAACTTCTCTCAGCCACTAAGCGGCACCTCTGCAGCTGTGGTTAACTAGTGGACCATCAACAGCTGGGATAAGAGCTTGCTGAAGGAGACTGCCAGGGAGGATTCTGCATCAGCTACAGAGGGGCAGGAAGGGGGCACAAGGAGCTGGATCTTGTTGGGGAGAAAGCATTAGAGGGAACCACTCTGAGCGGCACCTGGCAGCCGGTGAAGGTAGGAGCTGGCCTAGGAAAGCAGAGTCAGTGTGAGGATGCAGACCACAGCTGCTTAGTACAGGGTCCTGGAGCTGGAACCTGAAGGAGCGGGAGGGCCTGGGTTTTTATACTTACTTCTGCTTAAGAGCAAAATCTTGCTTAGCTGTGAAAATAAGCCTAAGGATGCCTATTACATTATTTAGCTGAGGTTAGTCCTGCCTTGAGCAGGTGGTTGGACTAGATACCTCCTGAGGTCCCTTCCAACTCTAATATTCTATGATTACTAGCTAAATCACTGACTTAAATCTGCAACAAAAAGCCTTCTCAGGGAAAGATGATATGGGCTGGAAGCCTTTCCTGACTAGCAGAAATAGCAGCAGGGCAGAGACACAAGACTAGGTTTCGAAGCGAGACACACTGTATTCCACAGATGCAGAGCAGAGAGGACCTGTTTCTAATGGCCACAAGGTTTACAATACGCCACTAGGACCGTACTTCTGAAAATGCCATTGCGCATTGCAACATTACTTAGAAAATATAAAAATATAACTCAAAATCACTTCTTGGCTGTTCCCTCTACTAAGGCTAATTCAGAAGCCACTGAAAAGGAAGGAGTTTAAAGCAGCATCACTACTTCCTCACCTAGACAGGGAATTGCATTCAGTGGCGTATGGAGGGTCTCTGGTGGCTGTGGGCCAAGCCTACATTTGCACACCCCCCCCGGTGCAGAGCAAGAGGGGTCCCCGTGCTGCCCCCCAGATGCCCCGAGGGGGTGGGGTCTACTTGTGGGGGTGCAAATTCAGGCTTGACTCTGTTGTCCTCCCCTGCATTTACCTGCCACACAGTGCCGCCTCTCCCCCTGCAGCCTGGCACAGGCTTGGACAGGGCGACCTCACCCTCCAGCCTGGTGGTGGGGGGGTGAGCGCTGAGCCTCCTGTGTCTCTCGCCTCCTGTACATCATGCAGGGCTGGCCCGGCACCCCCCCACAGGCTGATGCCCAAGGGCCGGGCCTCACCCAACCCGCCCGGTACACCACTGCTTGCCTTGTGTTGTTATGTCACAGATATTGTGTCTTCCGGATTCAGTGGAGCAGAAAATATAACAGTGAAGACACATGTAAACAGGCTTCTCTGGGGCTCCCAGCATAGACCAGCTCTACCGGGGAAGTCCTGTATAAATGAGTGGAAAAACCATGCTTAGCTGAAGTGGGGACAGGATCAGGGTCAGGTCCTCAGGGGGGTTTCCCATCTCTGTCTTTCTCAGACCTCTTCCCCTTTAGCACTCAGCAACATACTGATTGTCTGAGTGTCCTGAGTAATGTAACGGTTAACACGGGTTTATTGTTGTGTTTTGTGCATCTGGATGTGTGCTAGAAACTTTACAAAAACAGGTTTTAAAAAAAAAAACCCATGCTCACACATGCTTAAAATCAAGGGCCCTGATTCTGCAAAAACTTACACTCTTACTTGACTTTACACATTGTGATCAGCCTTCAGTTTACTTCATTGAAACTACTCATCGTGTTGAATGGTAAGCACATGAATGTCTGTGCAGGATCAGGGCCTAAATGTAAAGATAACAAAGCAAATGAGCACACCAAAGGGTGGGACAGGAAGAGCCAGGCCACGGGTTAGACTCGGGGGCTCACACAGTTAATCAGTGAATGACTATATGCATTTTGATAGTGGGTATATATGTCTCTATCCATCATGTGTAACTTTTAGCATCAGGGTTCTTATGTGAAAATGTAATATACGCTAAACCTAATTTTTGTGTGTGTCTAGCCTGAACACGATTTTAAAAAGTGTATACAAATACTAGCGTATTTCTACTTGTGATTCCATCAGCCACATTAAAAAAGTCTTAGAACAGCCATGATGCAACTGAAAAAGAAATTTGCAGATACATGTGGAAAGAAAAAGAGCATAAATTAGTAAGAAAAATGTTTTCACGTAATGCCTTACATAAGATGCACGTTCTATGGTAAGCAAAAGGGTGTCAGCTAATCTGGTGTAAATCAGGAGTAATTTCATTGAAATCAATGGGGTCACACTCGTGTCAAATTGTGATGAGCACCAACTTTCATTTAAAATCTAAGATGAGGTACTTTCACTCCATCAGCTGCTTATGATTCTCGTTGCTCATCAGGCGTGATCTGGATTACACTGTTTGGTAACTACATCTATTAGCCAGGCCAGTTAGGGATGCCACCCATGCTCTGGATGCCCCTATGTCTCTGGCTGCCAGCAGCTGGGACTGGATGATGGGGGATGGATCACTCGATAATTCCCCTGTTCTGCTTATTCCCTCTGAAGCTCCTGGCACCAGCCACTGCCAGAAGATGGGAGACTGGGCTAGATGGGCCATTGGTCTCAGCCAGCATGGCCATTCTGATGTTCTTATACTGGCCCCAGGAAAAGGGATGTAAAACCCCCGATGCAAGGCCTGTTGAGCCCAGGGTGGGGCTGAAGCCTGGTGTAAGGTCAATAGCCCTTTTGTTTTAGCCTCTTTTCTATCCCGGAAGGGGTGGGTCTATAAGTGACCCAGCTGGGAGGTCTGAATGGGGAGAGGGTCAAACCACTGCAGGTTAGCCAGACTCAAAGTGGCTGCTGCGCTATGTCTGGCCATGAGGGGGTCACACTGGCTGGTGTGTGATTCCCTCCCTCACCCCCCCGCCACCTGAGTGGGTAGCATGATGTGAAGCAAGCCTGGCTTTCTGCATCTCCTTGTGAGTGTTCGCAGCTAGGGGAAAGTGCCTGGTGTTGGGAAAATAAAGGTTAGGTGGGGAATCTCCTTGTCAGGGATCTGTCCCTCCACTGAGTGCTGAAGAGCCGCTGGAAAGGTGACAAGGGCGTTTCTGAGAATGGGCCTCCTAAGGGCAGGGAGGGATTTCATCCCACTGTGGCAAAAGACACAGGAATAGGAAACCCTGTCTAGACAATGCTTGATCCTGCCATGAGTGCGGGGGACTAGACGACCACTCGATGTCCCTGCCAGTCCTGCAAGTCTACGATTGATGTATTTACTTCTCCCATGATTCCTCTCTAAACTGTTAACTCTTCTCATATGGAACATTTTCAGGACTTAATTTGTTGTTGCTTCTCTTTTCTGGACACTTTCTATGGGCCGGATCCAAAGCCCATTGAAGTCAGTGGGAAGACTCCTACTGAGTTAAAGGATCTTTATATCGGACCTTACTTCCGCTATATCCTTTCCAAGGTGGGCTGACTGGAATGGAATGCAGTATTCCCACGCAGTCTAGACCAGTGATTTATATTTTGGCATTATAATAGGTTTAGCATTACTCTCTCTCTTAATGTACCCTAACTTCAGGTTTGCATGCTTAACCGCAGCTGTGTGTTGAACAGACGCTTTCTTTGAGCTGTTCACAATAAGACCTTGGTATTTTTCCAGTGTTAACTTATACTCAGCAGTGTGTGTGAGTAATTCAAATGACTCCTTCTGCTGCACATCACGTTGCACTTCTTCACTGAATTTCATCTTCTGTACTCTTGCCCAATCACCCGCGGTACATAAGAATGGCCAGACTGGGTCAGACCAATGGTCCATCTAGCCCAGTATCCTGTCTTCTGAGAGCAGCTGGTGCCAGGTGCCTCAGAAGTAATTAACAGAACAGGGTAATTATGAAGTGATCCATGCCCTGTCGTCCCAGCATCTGGCGGACAGGTAGTTCTCTTAGGCCCGTCTATAGTTCCCCATCATGCTCTGCAGCCTTGAGCAGTTTTGGTGAGAGGTTGTGTAGGGTGCATTGGGTGGCTGGAATGGTTGATTGGTGTGTGTATATGCGAGAATGTGGGATATGCAGGTCAATGTCTTTTTGTGCTCCCTGGTTTTTGTAGATTTCTGTTTGACATTGTCTCCTAGCAACCTGAAGTGGCTCAGAAAACATTTCTAAAGTTTGGGAGTACCTGAGTTTAAGTGCTCTGTGTTAGCACATGGTAACTTATGTGTGAGTTAAGTATTACACTAGCAATGCCCATGTATATACACCTCTCTTTTACTGTCTGCCGTCTAGTGGCTCAGTTGCCCACTTTGATGGATGTATAATGCAAGTGCTGTGGGAGGCCTGGCTCCCCAGCTCTCCACAGGCCGTGAGATATTCCGGGCTTGTCGTCCTCTGAGCGCAGCAGGGATCCTCAGCCTCCCGGTGCTGGAGAAACACATCAGTGATGTGCAAGCCAAGCACCCTACTGGAGCCCAAGCCAGCATGACAGCAGAACCTGCTGCCTGGATGCCCAGTGCTTAGCTGGAGTTTGGACTCCAAGGGCAGGCTGGTTCCTTGTAAACTGAGAAGTGGGTGGGCCTAGATGTAGCAAACTCTAGTCACAGTCTTGTCTGGGAGGATACGTGTCTGCCAGCAAACAAGGATCAGGAGATGGCAAAAGCAGATGGAGCCTCACTGTCCGAAGAGCTCTGCTCAGGATGACTGTCTCTGCTCCCTCAGCATCTCCAGGCCATGTGTGCAGTGCTCAGTACCAGTCTGCGGCGCTGGGCAAAGGTGGCTCTGTGTCACCCTCACAGCTTCCTGATTGCAGCCTGTCTAGTCCTCAGCATTATTAGAGGGAATCCTCTGCCAGGATAGGGATGGGACGTGTGCATCCGGGTGGGAGGGGGCTGGGGCAGAGATCAATGTGCTTTGGTGATCCCAGCAGGCAGATAGACTCTTTGGGTGTCATTATCTGCTGGTGCCAGCTAGAGGAGCTGTCTGGGCTGGTGCATGTGGGGATATACTGGAGTAGGCTCTGCCCCTTCCCTGCCTTCTTTCCAGCAAACGGCTCTCAGGAGGGAGACCTGTGCTCCCCTGGCTCTAGGTGGCCTTTATGGAAGCCAAGCAAGGGAGAAAAGCTCCTTGCTCTTCTTTCCACACGGCTCAGCTGTGCAGAGGATCTGCCAGTCTGGCCTCTGTAAGCCAGGGGGGTCTGCAGTGGCCCTTAGCCCTCTCTGCTGGCTTCCATCTCAGATGCATTTCATTGGTCTCAGATCCACACACCTTTTGCTACAATATATTCTGAGGAGCTGTTCTGGTGCACTGATCCCTGTCTCTCTAGTTAGGGAAGGGGACAACTTAAGGGGCTGTCATTCCAGTCACAGGGTGCTAAGTACCAGGAACCCCAGTTTCACCTCTGGGAACACCGCCAGCATGCCTGCTGGCATCTCTCTGCCCCATTGCACCTGCCCAGGCCGAAAGAAGCCTGGCTTGGGATGAACAGGCAGTCTAAGAGGAAGCACCCAGCACAGACTGTCTTGTTGCAGTGGATGCCCTATGAGCATCGCTAGAGAACTTAATACTACACAACATCCTGACGTAGCCTTGGCCAAACAAACACAGCAGTTGACTTGACATGTGGGTCAGGGGTTCAAGAGAAAAAGAAACGGCTACTGCAGTTTTTTGGTTAGCAAGTGATTTGCTTGAGCTAGGAGTTCTCTGTTGATCTGCTCTGGCCCCTGACCAGGCATCAGAAGGAGTGGCTAGAAGGAAGGAAGGAGAAGGCTTGGGGAAATCAGATGGTCTGTAGCTGTCCTTTTTAGGAAACCATTTCGTTTTAAACCAGTGAATCTCAGCTGTCTGGACTGGGTGGCACAGCCTATTGGCAGCCTGGCTTCCAGCATGGTCCAAAAGGATGTGCATTGTCACTGCACGGGGTCCTCCCCACTGTCTACCAGCGGCAAAATGGTTTGCAGCTGGGGTGCGGAGGAACAAGAGGTGACTGTCCTGTAGCTGCTAGACTTGGAGACTCAATCCACAGTCTCTGTAATAGAAGGAACCCCACCAGGTGACAGGGCCATGACTTTTGTAATCCTGACCAATATTTATGATTGGAGCCAGGAAACCAAGTTCAGTCTGTTCTCAGTGCTCTGGTGCGTCATGCCTTTAGCGCTGCCGCAACAAACTCCGGCTCCAAAACCACCCTGCAAACTCCGACAGCAGCTCCACAGCCAGCAGAGGGAAGGATACACACAGCGGGCAGGATAGACCTATTCACAGCTCAGGGCAACAGGCATGAGGAAGCATTCTGTGGTCACGGACACAAATAGCAGCTCCATGGTCTTCCTGGACGGCTCCTATTGTAGAGATGGGATTTTCCTGGGATGACCATGGTGAAAGCTCCCAGCTGGGTATCCTCCAGCTACTGGTGCCCAGTCAGGACACACTGAGATTACCTATGATGACCCAACTGAAAGACAAGTTCAAAAGAAGAGGCTCCAGGGCATTCAAATAGAGCATCAGTTGTCAAGGGTTGGCTCAAATGAGCATCTGAAGACCTTGTCCTTTGTAGGCCATGCCCAAAGAGCAGATAGACCATGACTGAGTAGTTACCTATTGATATTTTTGTTATTCACCCCAACACAAAGAGGGAGAAGTGAGCTGCTCTTGCTTTGTTTGACGCCTGGATTGAGATCAGTGAATTTGGAGATTTGTTTAGGTTCCCGTTGCTATAAACATTTCATCATTGAAACCAGAAAAGTAGCCTGCTACTTTGACAGTTGACTGTGGGCTACGTCTGAAAGCCATTTGATAGAAAAAGCAGAACAGCTTTCTGCAAAGGACAGAGAATCGGAAACAGAAAGGTTGTAGAAACCGAGGTGCTACGGAAAAAGCCAAAAACACTTTCTGTGGCTTTCTGCAAGAAAAATAGAGAGCATGGCAGAAAGAGTGGGAGAGAAGGAGTGGATCTCTTTCAAATCAGCTTATTTTCTCCCCCCTCCACATGGAGTTGTTTGATTTATGAGCCTATCAGGGGGAGCACTTTCTTGATTCCAAAATAAGACCAGTGTTCTTGCTTAACACAGAATTCAAGACCACAAGGTTGGCAAAGAGCACTCGGGTTGTCCAATCTGACCACTGCATTTCCAGGTCTTCTCATTGCCTACTACAGAAGAACATTTCTCACAGAACAGTTTGGAAGAAAAGAGTTAAAAGCTTTCATGCAGGAGGCCTTGAAAACAATTTTCTGTTCCCCACATGAACCTCTCTATTATGAAGTCAATTGCCTTATTGTATTAGTATCATCGGTGGAGTGAGGAACTGGAGAACAGCCTGTCACAGCAGGATGAGCCATAGGAAGAGACTGTCCTGTGCAGAGAAGTAGGTTGGATATCCTGAGAGTATTGTTCAGTGGAGGGCCAGGTGGACAAGAAGGCAAAGGAAGGAGGCAAAGCTGAGAACGTCAGGCATGATGAATGCAGAGCCCAGGGTCTGCTGTGTCTTCAGAGGGAAGGACTTTTCTGTGGAAGGACGATAGTATGTCTGGTGTCATGATGGGGGCTTGGGTGGTCAGGCCTAGTGGTCAGGACCAGTGCCTGCATTCAGAGCCTAGGTCAGGGGTCAGAACCGGGGCTGGAGCCTAAGAGCAGCAGCCTGAGTTTGGGATGGAGGTCAGAGTCCTCATATGGATGCCGGGGGGTGGAGGGGAGCTGAGGTTCAAGGGGCAAAATCAGAGTCCATAGCCAGAATTAGAGTTCAAGTGCTATTGCCTGAGTCAGAGCCCAAGTCCCGAAGCCCGTAGTTTGGTCCAAGGGCAAAAGCTGAAGGTCCAAGCCAGGGTTGGGAATCCAAGAGCAAGCTAAGCTGCTGGTCCCTCACCTGGACCAATAAGGACCACAAGGAATGGCTGATGGGATAGATCACCTGATCCCTTGAAGTACCTGGCATTGGCCGCAGTTGGAAGACAGGACACTGGGCTGGATGGGCCATTGGTCTGACCCAGTCTGGCCGTTCTTACGCAAGGGAAGCTGTCAGTCTGGTCTCTTGAGGTGGTCCTTCCTGTGCGTTTGTTATACAGACCCTGTGGAGATAACGCAGGCAGCCCTACTATGGAGGCGGTGGCATCCCACACCCTGCAAACCCAGAACCTCACATCTGACGAGAGCTCAGAGAAGACAATGACATGGTTTCTGGGTCCCTGGAGAAGGCAAGTGGGTGGCCATGGGGAACAAACCATGGGAAAGCTAGAGAGGAGGAATCCTGTGACGCATCGATGGCCCAGGCGTGGAGAGGCAGATTGTAACACCTGAGAGGAGGTGGCTGTGAGCCATGCTACCAAATGCTCCACTTCCCTGGGGAGAAGCTGCCGACCTGGGTGACACTGAACTGCTTTGGTTGTTGATCTGTACTTGTCAGAGGTGCATTTCTGCCACTTCCAATGGCTCTTTGACACAGCTCCTCTTTCAAATTCCAGCCAGTCACTTCATGGTCTGCTCAGTCAAAGCAAAAACCTGTACAATCAGCCGGCTCAGCCCTGCACTTGTCTAATGTGGCATTAGTCTGATGCACCATCACTCCTACGTTGGCCCCTTTCTTCCGTATCTTTTTGTTGCAGTCTCCATGGCCACAGCCGTCCCCGCAGCTCAGAGACACGTGAGCTCAGTCTATGTTCATAAACATGTCTGGCTGGCTTCATGGCTCAGCCCACACACCAAGCCGTGCCTAACAGCATCTTAACGCCTCCACATCCAGACTGCTGGCTGACCTCATTCCTGGGGACCTGTGTCTCAGCAAGGATAAGCGCCCCGCTTCCGCCGGGAGAGCACGCGTGTGTTTGGGAGTCAGCAAAGTGGGTGCTCGCCAGAGGTTCTGGTTCTCAAGTGGACGTGCTCTGGAGGGCTCTGTGAGGCAGTCACTGGGAGGCTGGTTGCTTCACTCCACAGACAGCGAGTGTTTCTTGCATGGTGACATCGCCCAGCTCCCAGGCTGGGTGGGAAGGTGATGGGCCAGTTACTGATTTGAGAACACTGGCATCTGGGAACAGCATCATCCCATTTAAACTAGATAGTTGTGCTGCTGCGAGGAGCCCGCTGTATGATGCACCTCTGTTCTCCCCAGAGCTGTGCTCAGTCTGAGACCCCAGGGAAGAGGAGGAAAGCCGTGCAGG
Organism: Emydura macquarii macquarii; assembly: GCF_026122565.2. Lineage (NCBI taxonomy): Eukaryota > Metazoa > Chordata > Testudines > Chelidae > Emydura > Emydura macquarii. The sequence goes on from NW_027133671.1 coordinate 918,234, forward strand.
GTGTAGTGCCAGGCATCTGTTCTGGACGTGCCGATTTGGTAGACGTTTACGACTGATGCTTATTTATTCCTGTGACCTTGGGTTTCTGAAAATCAAGCTGCATCCTCCTTTCCCTGCAGTGAATCATGGTGTGGTGCTGACTTCATTGGGATGGGAATGTGGGATGCTTATGCACATGCTAATTGGTTCACACTGTGCTGCTTCTGCCTCCCATTCCTCTTGTTGTGGGGCGAGAGGGGATAGCCAGTGAGTCAGACCATGTGTACAGAAGCTTTATGTCAGGTACCCCCAACGCCCAGGACATAGGAGGAAGCTTTAACATGCATGTGATCTATATGTACGGCAATGGGAGGGCCCACTGCCACCAGGGCATGGAGCATAAGGGCAGCAGTAGACAAAGTGAGCCAGTGCTCTGTGCTTCCCCAGATGGGGACCCCCCAAGAGCCTGAAGCAGAAAGTTTCCCTTCCCTCCATGTGATCACAGCTCCTGGCATGTCAGAAGGTGACACAACAAATCCTGCATCTTGGTGCAGAGGGCTAGATTAGATGACCCTTGCGGTCCCTTTTCACCCTATGGTTCTGTAAGGAGGAAGTGGTTTGTGCACACTTTGTCTCAGAGTGCTTGGTTTGTAAGTAGTATCTGTCTCATTGCCGTGCAAGTTTCTGAAGCAAAAATGTTGCTAATCTTGAAAACACCAGCAAGCTCATGATGGGCCTGTGATCGGGAAGCTTTTTACTCATCTCCTAACACCATCAGCTCACACAGCTCCAGGAACAGCCCCTGTTGCTAAGTGTTATCTGGGTGAACATAACTGGTGCTTGCCGGAAATTGCTCCGAGCTCATTCTGATAAGCAGGACTTCCTTACCTAATTCTGCATGAGCAAGAAAAGAAGGGAGCCACCTGTTACACGTGTAGAACAAACTGTGTGACCACAGCATCTTAACTAGCTGCATGTTTGAGTCAAGGATCTTTCTTTATTGTAGAGGAACAAAATCCCCAGCAGATATTCAAGCTGCTTTCCGCTCCCTGTTTCTCTCTGCCCCTGTAAAGTACTGGCTTCTCCAATCTGTCAGTGCCCCACTGGGTGGTAGGATGGAGATGTTGGCAGACAGGGCATGCGCTGCATAGGGGAGAACTGCCAGGACTTGGCAGCAATTAATTAGGGACTGCAGGTTCTCAAGCTGGGGCTCAGCTGAAAAGGAAACTGTTTTTGATAGCTTCATAAAAACCAGTTCTCTCACTTCTGGCTGAGCATGGGAAACAAATGCATTTTTTCAGGGGCTAGGAAAAATCACATCTCTTTTTGCTATCTTGTAAGAGCTACAGAGTGATCTGGGCCACTCAGTAAAATGTGTGTTAATCCAGCTAACTGCGAGGTCTCGCACTTGGGAAACAACATAGGTCACGCTTACAGGCCCCCATCTGTATCTTGGAAAACAGTGACTCTGAAAAGTATTTAAGGTTCACGGAGGAAACAGTTGAACATGAGATCCCTCTGCGATCCTGTGGTGAAGAGAGCACATGTGATTCTTAAATGCATAAGCAGGGATGTCTGGAGCAGATGTAGGACAGTGGGGTGACCTCTGCGTACAGTATTGTGGAAGCCATTACTGGAATGCTGTGTCCAGTTCTGGCATCAACATTTTTAAAACTGAGGTTGGCAAACTGGAAAGGATTCAGAAAAGAGCCCTGAGAACGAACTGAAACCTAGCAAGCCTGCTTTGCAAGTGAGACTGAAACATAAGCTATTTTGCTTAGCAAAAAGAAGGTGCGGAGGTGGCTAGATCGCGATCTAAAAGTACCGACATGGCAAGAATATTTCTGTGAGTAGAGGGCTCTTTAACCTAGCACGCAAAAGCATAACAAGATCCAATGGTTGGAGACTGAACTTAGTCAAACTTAGACTAGAAATAAGATGCACGTTTGAACGGGTGAGGGGTAACTAACTATTGGAATGACTTACCGAGGGCTGTGGTGGATTCTTTGTCACTTGACGTATTTAAATGAGGTTGGTTGTCTTTTTTTTCCCCCTAAAAGACACTTAAGCTCAACCAGAAGTTACAAGCTAGATGCAGGAATTGGGGGGTGAAAATAGATTAAAAAGTCACTGAAACGGCAGTTAGCATTACAGGATGCAGATGCTCAGCTACTGTAAATTGTCATAGCTCCACTAAAGTCAATGGAGCTACGACCATTAACACCAGATGAGAAGCTCTCCCCAAGTTTCTTGAGTCTATTTTGGCCATGGTGTACGTGTCCCCTCCTTGCACGTCTGAAGTGGGTGCTCTCATTTCACAGCAACTTCATTTCATAACAATACACTAAATAACCACGGCTTGAAAACCCACCTTGTGCTTGCTGCTAGTTCTAGAAAGTGGAGTCTCCGGCATGGACAACAGAAGTTGACCTCAGCTGCCAGCTTCAGTCTTTGGAATCGGCTCCCCTTGATGAACCGCTGCCACAGGCAGGCATCATTTGTTCAGTGATCATTGGTGTGGCATGTAACAGTCAGGGCAACTGCCCCATATTTCCCCTTGTGTTCCCTTGAGGCCACCCACTCTAGGCTCCTGGCTCCTCAGTGGTAACCTCTCTTGGACAGAGACCAGCGTGTGTCTCCCTCCTGACCAGGCGTCTTTCGGGGCTGCACAGTTCTCTGCCAAAACTGTGTTAATCCGAGCAAGTCAGGCTGTCTAAACAGACCAGTGTCTGCACTTCGCTTTCTCTTCAGAGGTGATGAACAGTGTGATAACCCATGGCTATAAGTTCCACGCAGCTCCTTCTAAGCAAGCACACTCATTCTGAAGGTGAAAGCATGACAGAGAAAACATTGAAACAATAAAAGAACTTACACATATGCTCAAAATCTTATCTGAGGTCACTCCAACTCCAGCCTTGGGCTCTGGTCGATGTCAGTCCTTTAAAACCCACAGCTGGGTTTTCCCTGGGGTGACAAGTTCATAGCGGTCTCCTATTCAGAACCAGAGTAACCCTGAATAGTTCAGCCTTTCTTTTATGCAGCTGGGGTCTTTGATCTTGACCTCATGTAACGGATGATCAGCAGACAAAGGATTTCCTTGCTTCTGTCTTGCTACATACCTCAGGCTCTGCTGAATCTGTTTCACTTCAGCAATCCTGGATCAATTTCTAAAGGCCTTTCACATCTGATCCTGGTGTGCATTCCTGTACGCTGTGCCTGATCGGCTTGTGTGTTGTGGAAAGTGGCTTTCCCCACCTCAGCTCACAGAAGACGGTGGAGAAGATCTGTTATGGGTAGTCACTCTGGCCATGATGTCTGTTTCTTGTTTCTATATCTGACTTCAAGGCAAATTCCTTGAGGGGAAACAGGTTTGATTATTTCCTATTAGGCAAAGGTGGTGGGGTGAAATGGACATAGGTACCAGAGCAGCTACTTTTAAACAGTAGCAGCCTGCGTTCTGCAGGCAGCTCACAACTCCCTGAGATAAACTGCCTGTTTCTTGTGTCACGTATACTGGTGTAATTCCAGAGTCCCCCATTCACTTCAAAGAAGCATTTCTGGATTGCTGCTGCTGTAGTCTCAAATGCCTTGGATTTCTTCGCTGGGGAAACTGAACGCTCTGGCAACTGTCTAGGAGCTGAAGGAAAGATCTGTTTCCAGTGAATCAGCATAAACGGTGATTGCAAAATCATTGCTCAATTACAAACATCCCTGTTTATATTCAGGGTAAAAACATTGCTGATGATGTTATTCGGGGGGAGGGAATGTACCAAGAAATCCTTTTACTGCAAATTTATCCTCTCCATCCTGCAATCCTGTAAATAATTAGTTCCTGTTTTAAGCACCAAGGACTATGCTCAGGAAACACTTTGATCATAAATAACGCTGCATATGAACTGTCCAAAATTACTGTATTAAAGTAAATTGTGGCTTTCAGGATAAATGCTTCTTAATGCACTTGTATAGCACTTCAAAGTACTGGACAAATACCAGCTAATTCCAGAGCATATGAGATGAAGCCACCAGGGTTATAAATGTGAGGATGAATCTGAAAAATGGTAACTTGTTTCATGTGTTGCTTCCTGAGGATAGTACAGGAAGAAGCTGTCCTCAAAGACCATGTAAAACATAATGGGTAAATTCCTGGCTGCATTTGAGTTAATGGTGCAACTCCCATGGATCCTTAATTTTTTTTTTTTTTTTTTTTAAACCAAAGGGGACCATTATATCACTGAGGTTGACCTGCAGTACAACACCAGCTAGAGAACTTCATCCACTTACTCCTGTAGTGAGCCCAATAACTTGTCTGACTAAAGCTTATCTTCCAGAGAGGCATCCTGTCTGGATTTATTATTTATTGTATTACCACAGAGCCTTGAAGTCCCAGACGTGGATCAGGATCCCACTGTGCTAGGTACTGTACAGACACAAGGGGAAAAAAAGATGGTCCTTGCCCCAAAAATCTTAAAATTTAACTATAGGATAACAGATGGATATAGACAGACAGATGGTGGAATACAAGGCAATAAAGTTGAAGACTTCAAGAGAAGGCGACTCCACCACTCTTCTTGATAGTTTGTTCTGGTGGTTCATTGCCCTTAAACAAAAAATTGCGCCTAATTTCTAATTTGAATTTGGCTGGAGTTAACTTCCAGCCACTGGTTCTTGTTGTTATGCCTTTCATCACTAGATTAAAGAGCTCTTTTTAGCCCTGGTGCCTTCCCCCCATGAAGGTACTTGTATACTGTAATCGTCACCTCTTAATCTTCTCTTTAAACTAATCAGATTGGGCTCCTTCCGTCTCTCTGTATAAGGTATTTTTTCCCCTAGGCCTCAAAAGCATTTCTTCCCTTCCAGCCCTTGACTTCCATAGGACCAGGATTTCAGCTAGCATCATACAGAACAGTCACCAAGACCCATGGCCTGCTTCCTATGTCTGCTCCTCTGTTAGCCCAAACTTCTGGAAAAGGATTATTGACACTGAGCCAAACTTCTTTTCACGATTCCAAACAAAATTCTAACAGCCACAGGATAACTCAGAAAAATTCATGCCTCCCTATGGATTTTCCAGGGTTGATGGATTTTCCAGGTCTCTCCTATTGAGAAGCTTTTAGCTTCTACACTCCCTGAAGCCAGGAGATGAACATTTGTTTCACAACCACTTTCACTGCCCTGCTCTAGCAGGTGAAGGAGAGACACCAAGACAGGGAACAGTAATGGGCTGAATGATAGAGAATCATTAGGTGTTCATCTAACAGCTTGCAGTGCTTCTCAAAACCTCCTTGGTCTGTGACTCAGGCTATCTGATTCTAGCCCAATCTGATGAGAATAACTTCTGTGGCAATCTTGGGTATTTCCGCTTGTGGCTGAAAACAGGAAGTGAGGAAGGGTGTGTAAAAGACAACAAAATTGGAGTGAGTGTCCTACAGCCTCAGTCAAGGTTTGGGTCTGGATTGGTGTGAACCTGCACTGGTTCTGATTTGCATACAAACCCAAGCGTCTTTTGCTAAGAGTGACTCTGAAGTGTGTGTTTCTTTCTGCATCAGTTATGCAGCTGCTTTACAAAAGTCAGAGAGGAGGGAAATTTTCACAGAATCTCTTCTGGTTTTGAACATTTAAAAAAATTTCCTACCAGCTCTGGGGGAGGAGGGTGAGAGAGAGAGACAGACAGACATAGGTTCTAATGCCCAGAATGGCCAGTTTGATCATGTAATCTGACTTCCTGCATAGCACAGGCCAGAAACCTGCCCTAATTAATTCCGGTTTGACTACAGCCACTCTTTTTAGAAAAACTTGACAATGCCTTTCAATCAAAGTGGGATGTGATGGAGAACCGACAGTCCCCCTTGGTAAGTTGTTCTAATGTTTAAAATGATGAAACCGATTAAAATGTATTCTGTGTTTCCAGTCTGAATTTGTCTGGCTTTAACTTCCAACCACTGGAACTTGTTAGACCTTTTGTCTGCTAGATCGAAGACCCCTTGATCAACTTTCTGTTCCCCATGCATCTATTTGTAGACTGTGATTGAGTCCTTCCCTCAAACTTTATTTGTTAGATTCAAAATAGCTCAGTCTATATAGTTTATCACTATAAGTCAGGTTTTTTAATCCCTTAATCATTCTCCAGGCTCTTCTCTGAACCCCCTCCAATTCAGCAACATCCTTCTTGAATTGAATTGTGGACACCAGAACTGGACGCAGTACTCCAGCAGTGGTCGCACCAGGGCCAAATACAGAGGTAAAACCATTCCAGAATAGAACCCGGGTCTCCTGCCCTGTCCCCTGAACCATACTGCTCACAGGTGGTGTGTCAGCATGTGATGTATCTCTGTGTGGGAAGATCAGTAGAGCGGAGGCTGTGGTTCAAACACTCCCCCTGTTGAGGGGCTAATGAAGGAAGAATGGAATTCTATCCACATGATGGAAGGAAAACCACTTGAAAATACGTGTAACCAAAGCAGGCCTGTTCTTTTCTCTTGGAGAGCTCCCTGGGGGTTCTCTGAGTGAATTATTCTTCTGCTCCCAGGCGTGGGGTTTTGCAGGATCCCATTCTGATCCTCCTTTTGGTCCACATGGCCATGTGGCTACGGAGATAGAAGGGCAACTGGGGCTGCAGTACCAACATGCTGATGACATTCAGCTTCACGTTTCTCTTTCATTGTACAGTCTTTGTTTCCCCTTCATGCAAGGGGCGTGGTGTGGTTGAGGATTAGCTTGGTGAAATGTGTCCCAAGAAGGCAGAGATGGTGCTCCGCTGATTGGGGGAAAAATCCAGTGGGAACGGTGAGTGATAAAATATGTCTCTGCCTTTTTGTTACTCAAGTGAAGAACCAGGATACCTTACTGGACCCTCGGCTGATCAAGCACCACCTGTGTCTGGCTGGGAGGCTGTGACCTCTCTTAGCAGATGTGGATCTCACTATTGTTATCCAGGGCTTTGTCCCTTCAGCCTGCAAAAAGCTCTTCATGGGGCTGTAACTGAAGATCATGCAGAAACTTCACCTTATGCAGAACGTGGCTATCTGCTGACTCTGCAATGTTTGTGGCAGGGAGCACATGGCGCTCCAGGATTCGTACTGGCCTCCAGTTCTGATGGAGGCGAAGCAACGGCTGACTAGTTCCAACTCCTGCATTTCTCAAGCAGCTGAGTTCAGCTGTGCCATGTGAGTTGGCAAGTCCATGGGGCAAGTCCATGGGGCAAACCAGATTTTTGGCTCCTGAAGTACATTCCTCCATCCCTCAGTCCCTCGAGCTTGCTAAGACCCTAAAATACTGTCTAAGGCTGTCCTAGCTCTGCCATAACACTCCTTCTACCTAGCAAGCCAAACTCCTCTCTCAAGCACCACTGCTTGTCTCGTTGTCCAGGCCCCCAGTGACCCTGGAGTCAGCCAGCCCAGATACAGCACACCTCCCTGTGTGGCAAATGCTGTGATGCTGCCACACAGAGCCCAGGGTGATGGGCTCCATGGAAAGATCTAGGTATTTCCAGGTTCTGCAGCTGCCAGCTGGAGCCCTGGGATGACACGTTATGTCTCCAATAAAGCAAAAATGCTCCCAGCCCTAGCAGCACTGCCTCTAAAAGAAGAAAATAAATCCTGTCTGGTCTTTGCAGGTTGGTTAGCGATGCATTTCCTCTCAAGGGGATTCAGAACGAAAAGAAACAAATTAAGTCCCAGTCTGCTAAGAGCAAGGTGAGAAGATTTCACAGGGCTCCTGGAACTGGAGGCATATAAACAAAACTGGGGCCTGGCCCCATGATTTCTTGCTGAAGCTGGAGGAAAGGGCCAGCAGATGTATGTAGATACACTGATGTTGCTGAGCTAGGACTAATTTTATACTCTTGTTTAATGGATTCCTTTTGGCCTATGTGTGGCAAGGAGCAACCCAGGAGGGTCAGCGATAACCACGTGGAAATGCTGGGAAAACTAGGAATGATCCTGTAAGGAGAAGGCTAAGTGAACTTGACCTAAGGGCATGAGCAGCGCTGCGTTTGGGGCTCTTCACTAAACCTTTTGTTTTCCTTTTCACATCCTTCCTCACTTCCTGTTTTGAGCTGGATGTGGAAATGCCTCTAGCATTCCTAGATGGAGCCAAGCAGCAGGGGAAAACACCAGAGCAAACTCAAAATGGCAGCTGGCCTCAAAAATAATAATAATAATAAAAAAAAGGTCCCAGCTCACAGCTGGAACCCTGTATGTATTAGACAAGGAGCCAAGGTCTGGTCGGCCCTTCTGCTGAGGCTCAAGCAGTAGCTGAGCATGCTGGAGGTCAGCACTGGGGAACATAAATGGCTGTGTGTTTGCAGACTCCAACCTTCTGAGGGGGAGCAGGTACCACAAAAGGCAATCCAGGCCCTTTGGCCCACTGAGGGGAGATGCTGCATGTCTGAAGGAGTGGTGTGGCTCCCAGTGCTGGTGCGACCTAGGAGAAGAACCAGAAAAGCTTGCATCCCAAGGGCTCTGTGTATGTGTAACTCCAGCACTGGCCCTGTAGAGAATCAAATCTCCTCAGGGAGTGGCATCCTACTGCCACCACATTCTTGCCTTACCAAACAGGAAGGAACAGTCCCACCCGGGTGGGCGGTTTGCCTATGGTGGCATGATTGGCCTAGCAGGCCCTTGGTGGATGAGAGGTTGGCTCTGAGGGAAGGTGCTAGTTCATCCATCTCTAGCAAAGCTGGGCGTGCGCCATATCTGGGTTGGGGAAGGAGCTGAGGGCAATTCAGGAAACCTCTTTGGCTAGGAAGTTGGGTTGGCCCAGCAGAGGGGCTTTCCACAGGATAAAAAATCTGGGATGCTCTCCCAGAATGAAAGGCTGATGTTCTCTTGTGGGTGCGGGCACAAGCACTGGGTCAGGATCATGAGACATCTTAATGCTGCTGGTGTGGTCACAGGGCAATGATTATCACAGACGAGTGGCATGAGACCAAGGACGACATCCATCCTCCATGGCAACCAATAGCAAACAGTGCGGTGAGGGGTGGTGTTGTGAATGTGGTTGGTTACCATGGCACCGGAGGAAACAAAGGCACGCCTTGTCACTGGATGAGTCACACTTTGAGGAAACGGTTGTTTAGTTTAAAACGAAGAAGAGAACCATGCCCCAGCAACCGTATTCTTCAAAATCCAGCCAGGGTCTACCTGGGTGGTGGTTCTCACCGCCAGAGTGATGGATTCAGTTCTTCCCCTCCGTCCCAAGTGGAAATGAGTTCCTCAGCTCTGCTTCTCTGTCAACAGTGACTGGCCTCTTGGCATGTCCACACACACCTAGAGACCCATGTCTGGCCTGTGCCAGCTGACTCTGGCGCAGGCTGTGGGGCTGTTTCACTGCTGTGTAGACTTCTGAGGTCAGGCTGGAGCCGGGGCACTATGAGGTGGGAAGGTCCCAGAGCTGGCAGGAGCCAAGTGCGGGTGTCTAGCTGCTGGGCAGACGAACCCTGTGTGTGAATGAGCCTGGGCTCAGCAGGGGCTGGAATAGCAGTGGATGCTGCAGATAGAGTAGCCCCGATGCACCTCCAGAATACTGGACAGCCAGGTGCTTCTGGAACATAGCAGGCCTGACCCTGCCTTCGCTGCAAAGACCTGTGTACGAGGTCACGCTAGAGTGCTCTGATACCAGACAGAGCCATGTCCGGTACCAGACAAGGACAAACGTTACCAAAAACAGGACTGGCTGGCTTCAAACCAGCGGCATGGCCTGACTCGCTGCAGAGCAGGACTGAAGGTCGCTGGCTGCAGGGACAAAGGCCCCAGGTCCCAGAGAAGAAAGAAAAAGTGTGCTTTGAGCTTCAGGGAAGGGGCAGTGATGGCTCTAGGACCCAGGGGGAAAGCCTGGTACCCAGGAATCGATTACGAAGGAATAGGACATGAGGGACAAAGCAGCAAGAAAGCCCAGGCAGCAGAGAGATGGGGCTCAGAGCACTGGGAGGCAGAGAGAATGAATGCTCCAGTGGCGGGGGGAGACACAGTGAGTTCAACAAAATGTGGATCCTAGGCCCCGTGAGAGAGCAGGGGGCAGGGCTTATCCCCAGGACAGAGAAAGGGGTTTAAGGGATTCATAGATTCCAAGGCCCGGAGGGACCATTGGGAACATCTAATCTGACTCCTGCAGAATGCAGCCAGATTGCTGCATCAGTTGCAATAACTTCTGGTTGAGTTAGAGCAGATCTCTCGGAAGGAGATCTGCCATCTTGAGTGAAAGGTGCCAAGTGCCGGTGAACCCACCCCATCCCCATGTTCCAATGGTTAATTAGTTAATTAGTTTCCTGCCCTTTATTTCTAGTCTGAATTTGTCTTGCTTTGGCTTTCCCTCATTGGATCCTGTCATACCTTTGTCTGCTACATCACGGAGCCCTGTACTATCAGAAATCTCTTCTCGTTGTTGGTACCCATGAAGAGGCAATGCATGGGGGGGCATGCCCCCCCAGCTTTGCTGCCCTCACTCTACCCCCTCTATCAATAGGCCTGTGTCATCTCTGGGCCCATTGACTGTGAAACCAAGTAACCTCATCACCATCTCTTAGATAAAACAAAACACAGCCTGAGCTGTACTGAACCCATTCCTGGTTTTCAACGGTCCTTTTCCAGTGTCGATACCAGACCTGGACACAGCATCCTCTACTGGTCTCACCAATCCTATGCACAGAAGCCTAAGGCATGACGTCAAGAGGTAGGGCCTACTTTGGGGAATGGTAGAATTGGACTTTCCCTCCTAGTTAAACCACTCCCTGGCCGTGACCCTGGGGGTTCTCTCTTCCATTGGGAATCCACATTTTCAATCAGGAAAATGATACATCAGGCTGGACTTCACTTACAGATTAACTGCCAGTAGTTTGGGGATGCTGGGGTATAATTTGACTAAATTTTTTACTTTGCACCCAAATTTTTGAGTTTACCCCTGTTGGGAACCTGGACAATGATGGGATACCGAGTCACCCTGAGGAAAACTGATGTTTGCCGAGGAGGGGTAAGAGCCCCTGGCTACCTCTGGAAAACAAAGAAAGAGAGACGGATATATGGCACGTTTTTGGTTTGCTGCAAATGCTTTTCTGTGTGCCAGGGACCCTGGTGGGTTCTTTAAACTCCTGGCCCTCAAGAGCTGGAAGGAATTGTTTTATGTGAGCAGAGCTTACCAGAGGCTCCCGTGGTTTAGCTAACGGCAAGCAGAGGTTGGAGCCAAGCAGCAGGGAGTCCAAAGCAGCAGCTGCGTTCACCCAGAGACCAGCTTCCAGCAGCAGACGAGTGAGGGCATTTTGTGTGCGCTACGGTGGAGGCAGAGGGATTCACAGCAACCGTCTGCATCAGCCTACTGATGCTGGCAAGGCCTCCTTGTCCTACCTGCTGAAATCTGTATTTCAGGCCAGCTGGTAGAGCCCCAGAGTTGCCTATGAAACAGGGACCCCAGTTTTTCTGGACTCCTGGAACTGCCAGCTGTGAGCGAGGAATCTGGGGGCCTGTGCCCTGAGAGTGAGAGGCTGAGGGCAGAACAAACAGTATCAGCTATTCAGGGCCCAATTGTTTTGGACTGTGATTTGCGCACCCTGAGAACTGGTGATGGAAGGTGTTAAACTGCAAATATTTGTCCCAGTTCAAGCCGGGCTTTCCCTTTTCTCCCCCATGCCCATAAAGTGTGTTTATTTAAACATCTGCGCTTGTGAGAGGGTACAGATTTGCCTAGCAGAGGTGCCCTGCATGGTTACAGGTTCTCAGATTATTGGATGGAGGCTCAAGCCAAAACCTGAGATTTGTAGATAATCCCGTAAAATAAGGATCCAGCCCCTGTTGCTTCCAACACCATTGGCAGAAGGATTACTGTCCCATTGTACAGAGGGGAACTGAGGCACAGAGGCTAAGGGACTTGCCCAGGGTCACACAGAGACTCTGTGGCAGAGCAAGGGACTTAACTGGGTTCTTCAGGGTAAGGCCTAACCACTGGGCCAGCCTTCCTGCCCCCCTCTTGTTCTGTTCAGCATCCCTCTTACTGCTGCGGAAGCCTGGCACTGCCCCTGCAAAAGGCCTGAGGTTTCTTGAGAAGCCCTAAGGACTGGAGACCCTGAGGTTAGGCAGGGCCAGAAAGAGAGATGGGGCAGGTCTGAGCTGGCAGGTGAGGTCACTGCTGATTATAATAAGGGCCCTGATTTCACCTCTCTCACATGTGTGGTGTGTGGCAGTTAAGTGACTAGACTGGGCTGCACTGGGCTTCTCAAGTCCTTAGTTCCAATTTGCACAGTGTTTGCACTGGATTATGATCTATCTGCATGACCATGGCGCCTCACAGCCCCGGCCATGGACCAGGTCTTACTGACTTGCAAAATCTTACCTATTCACAGGGCACTGGCAAAGGAGGCATCTCTTAATGTCCAGGCAGATGGCACCTTGCTCTGCCCCTCCCCTTATTTCTCTCTGGAGGAGAGCCATGCCATCTCTCTTCCACTGCACTTCCCATCAGCCTTGCTACTCTATGGGGAATCTTCCCCCTATTTTCTGATCCTCCACCCCAAAGCCTTAGCCCCCCTCGGAGCTCTTCAGGGCTCTTTCCCATGCCCAACTGGCCCCTAGATCGCTCATTCTCGGCACAGGAGCTGGTCCACGGAAGGGCGTGAATGACTCTTGCAGTGTCTCTAGTGATAGCTGGGAGGAAAAGCTGCCCCTCACTGCCCCAAATATCTGATGGCCAACAAAAACGCTGGAAGCTGCAGCAGGCAGGCTGGGGCGCAGTGCAAAAAGCCTCTGGTCCCTGCTAAGCTTCTTTTCCTAAGGCTCTGCCTGCATGGGGTGGTTGGGAGCTAGACTCCTTTAGGGTGTGTTAAAAATGGCTCTGACAGGTGGGGTTACATGGTTGTGTAGGGTCAGCCTGCAAAGCTGTGAGGACAATGCTGCCACCTTCAGCTGGTATCTGCTGCCAGCATGCCTGTTACTGAAGTGCAACATGGAGGTGACATAGTTAAGCCTTTTTCTTTTTGGGGTAAATCTATTGTGGGTTTTGTGACAATTGGAACAGAACACTGGAAAAACCGGATTTCAGCCCCGCCCTGATGGTGCAAACAAATAGACATCATACCAAATGGACTGACAGTGAAAAATCCCTTACAATCATTATATTATACAGACTATGGTGAGAGATTGTGTCTCATGCTCTCAAAAAAACTACGGAACCACCTGATCAGCATTTTGTACAGCAAACAGGAGAAGATCAAGAAACAACTCTCAATCCTGGGTAATCTCATGAAAAGCCAAACTTCCACAGAAACTTCCAAGTGGTTGATCTCTCCAAAAACAAGACAGGCCATTTACAACACTCACTTTGCTTCTCTCCAGAGGAAAAAGGATTCTACACTATCTAAGCTCCTACGTGCCACAAGGGACCACAACTGTGATACCCTTGACTCATCCAACAATATTGTAAATCTATCCAGTTATACACTTAACCCAGCAGAAGAGCCCGTCTTATCTCGGGGATTCTTTCTCCCTCCCCCCACCTCCCTTCCCCTCCCCCCCCACACAATACAGTTCTGCAGTTACCCCTCTGTAACTTTTCATTGTGACCTCAGAGGTAAGTCAACTCATTCTCACTCGCTCCCTCCTGTCAGTTCAATTTGTATACTTTGATCTCATTGGCTTAATCAATTCAGCCAATGAACCGGCAGGTCAGGAGCTTTGACTAAGGTGACCCGATGTCCCGATTTTATAGGGACAGTCCTGATATTTTGGGCTTTGTCTTATATAGGGTGCCTATTGCCCCCCACCCCGTCCAGATTTTTGACACTGGCTATCTGGTCACCCTAGCTTTGAGATTGGCGGTGGGGAAAGGGGATTGGGACTGGAATAGCAGGGGCTGCTTCAGGTCAGGAGCTGTACTGGCTGAGTAGGAGGAGAGACTGAGGACTGGTCTAGATCAGAAAATTAAATTGGGCCTTGAGTGTCGTAGTTAAGCTGACCTAATGCCTAGCTTTAACAGTGCTAAATCAATGGAAGAATTACACTACCACCCTAGCTACTGCCTCTTGAGATGGTGGATACCTGTGTTGATGGGAGAACCCCTCCCCTTGGCGTAGGTAGAGTCTGTGCTGAAATGCTACAGGGGTGCAGCTGCACCTGTAGTATTTCCAGTGTAGACAAGCCCTGAGAGAAACCTGCCCCAGAAGACCCAGTGGCTGGAAGGCCTCTCTTAAGAGGTGGAAGACCCACTTTCCATCACATCTCCACATCAGTCCGAGGGGAGACTTTGAACCTGAGTCTGCCACATGCTGGAGGACCTAACCACTAGGGTAAAGGCAGACACTTCCTCCTCGGACCACTTAATGAATCTAGCCCTTTAAAAATGACCAGAAATCAAATGTTGCAGGTTGAACAAAATGTCTCATTTGACCTGAAATAGGCGTATTATGAATATCTGCAATTGCCTTATTTAAAATATAAAATGTCTTGGGACATGAAAGGCACTATATTTGGATTGTGTCACTTTAGGCAAACACATACTTGGAAAGACCAGGTTGTGCAATGGTCCGGGCCAACCGGGCAGTTATCATAGAATCATAGAATATTAGAGTTGGAAGGGACCTCAGGAGGTCATCTAGTCCAACCCCCTGCTCAAAGCAGGACTAACCTCAGCTATATCATCCCAACCAGGGCTTTGTCAAGCCTCAGCTTAAAAACCTCTAAGGATGGAGATTCCACCACCTCCCTAGGTAACTTATGCCAGTGCTTCACCACCCTCCTAGTAAAAAACTTTTTCCTAATGTCCATCCTAGACCTCCCCCACTGCAACTTGAGACCATTGCTCCTTGTTCTGTCATCTGCCACCACCAAGAACAGCCTAGCCCCATCCTCCCTGGAACCCCCTTTCAGGTAGTTAAAGGCTGCTATCAAATCCCCCTCATTGTTCTCTTTTGCAGACTAAACAAACCCAGTTCCCTCAGCTTCTCCTCATAAGTCTTGTGCTCCAGCCCCCTAATCATTTTTGTTGCCCTCCGCTGGACTCTCTCCAACTCTGTCCACATCCTTTTTGTAGTGGGGGGCCCAAAACTGGACACAATATTCTAAATGTGGCCTCACCAATTCCGAATAGAGGGGAATAATCACTTCCCGTGATCTGCTGGCAATGCTCTTACTAATGCAGCCCAATATGCCATTAGCCTTCTTGACAACCAGGGCACACTGCTGACTCATATCCAGCTTTTTATCCACCGTTATCCCCAGGTCCCTTTCTGCAGAGCTGCTGTCCAGTTCGTCGGTCCCCAGTCTATAACTGTGCATGGGATTCTTCCTTCCTAAGTGGAGGACTCTGCACTTATCTTTGTTGAACCTCATTAGATTTCTTTTGGCCCAATCCTCCAGTTTGTTTAGGTCACTCTGTATCCTATCCCTACCTTGCAGGGTATCTACCACTCCCCCCAGCTTAGTGTCGTCCGCAAACTTGCTGAGGGTGCAATCTACCCCATCCTCCAGATCATTAATAAAGATGTTGAACAAAACCGGCCCCAGGACCCAGTTGTTTCTGGAAAGTTTAACAGTTCCCATCAGCTGACCTTTTCCCCATCTCCCTTCAGCATCCAGCTGCAATTCCCTTTCCTGCTTTCAAAATGAAGTTCCTAAAGAAACAGACCCCCTGGCTTATAACAATTATTTCAGCAAAGGGGGACAGGTGACTTTCACGTGGCTCCAGCTGCCTTTCCAGGGGGTAGTTCGCTTTTTTGGAGCTAGTGCCGTTTTTAATGTTGTCAGCACTGCAGAGATCAGCCTAGAATGATCCACGCAGCTGCTCCAATACAGGGAGTGGAAGGGGGAGTTTTGCTCATACTAGCCCCTGAAAATGTGGCTCAGCTCTGCCCAGGAGGGACCCCTTGGAGGGTAGACGGGGGAGTTCTTTTTCCATGGCCTATTTGACCCTTGTCTCCTCTGTTGACGCTGCCAAAAATGGGCCAATAAGTGCCAAGTGCGTTGAGGACACCAGTCCACTCAGATGGTAAGAGCTTCATAGGGTAGTGACTTTGGAAGCAGTGAGCTGAGTGTGAATGGCTCCATGCTCCAGTGCCAATACCCTAAGCTACCATCTTGTTTTAATGGGCTGAGTTTTGAAAGTGGAAAAAGTAAAAATATTATTTCTCTCCGTCCGGCCCCAGCAAGCTATTAAAAGCTAGAGAGAAAGGTGACTGTTTCTAACTGTTAACTCACAGACTGGGATCTGCTATTAATGTGCTCAGGAATTGACACGACTCTCGTTCGATAATGACAGAAAGGCTTTAATTACTATACTTATAAACATATAAAATGAGCCCCCAAACCAAAAGTCCAATATATTTTAGCTGCAAAAACAATTATCCTCACCAATGCAGGCAAGAGGTGGCGATGGTTTCTTAGCAGCTTCCCCCAAGAGCCTGGATCCGTGGTCGCAGAAGACAGCTGGGCAAAATGTCAGATGTTGTCAGTTTCTTGTCCAGAGTACTGTAGACCATGAAATTTCAGCTAGGCTGGGCCTACTTATAAAATTAAGCTACCAAATATTAATAAGTTGCATATTGCAGAGTATGTGAAATGGTGGCTGGAGTCCCTTTTGAAAAGGGGTGGTTGTTTCTCATTGCAACACATCCATGCTGTCTTTCCATTCTCAAAGTATGTCTGGTATTTCATTAATTATTAATTGCCTCTCTTGTCTGGATCATCTTCCCTAATGAACTTATCCTCTGGGAGTAACTCATCTATGCAGTAACCAGAAAGGTGTTAAATGCAGGGCGTGCTAGACCTCCATGGATCCAGATCTCTCAAAATACCTTATGATCAAAGCCCATGGCTGGATGCCACCCCAGGTATTGCTCAATTTAATCACAACAACCCCAATACCCCTTTGTTTGAAGGGTGGAACACTGAAACTAAACAACAAATCTAGGTGGATAGTGCCTTTAAACTAAGTAAAACACATGGGTCTCTCCCTCTTGTATTGTTTTCGGGAATTCCTGTGTTTACTCATGTAAATTACCAAAATGCTTTGAAAAACATTGAATTTAAGAATATAAAAGAGAAGCAATGGAAATAAGCAAGGCGAACAAGCTTCAAGAGTGAAGAGTCACTCTGGCCAAGAAACTGACAAGACCTGCCATTTTGCCCAGCTGTCTGCTGAGACCACAGATCCAGGCTCTAGGGGGAAGCTGCTGAGAAACCATTGCCGCCCCTTGCCTGCATTGGTGAGGATAATTGCTTTTGCAGTTAAAATATACTGGACTTTTGGTTTGGGGGCTCATTTTATATGTTTATAAGTATAGTAATTAAAACCTTTCTGTCATTATCTAACGAGAGTCGTGTCAATTTCTAAGCACACTAATAGCAGATCCCAGTGTGTGAGTTAACACTTAACCCCCCATCAGGGGTGGGAGTACTAGTAGAATCTGGGTTGGCTCCGATATTTATTTGGGATTTCCTACTTGAAAAGCAAGGAACATTAACAAATTCCATTTTTGTCCTGACATGCGAGGGCCTGGGAAATGCAGTAAATTGTTATTAACATGACACAAAGCTTTGGAGAATGCTGGGAAAGCTGGTTTGGATGTTGAAAGTTTGGGGTCAGAGGCAGTTGGGACTGGACTAAATTAGAAACTGAGTTCCCAAGAAGATTGCAGACAGTTTTACCATTCTGGAATATAAAAACAAACAAAAAATACCATGGACTCAATCCAGGTCAGGCACAAAATATATCCCGGGAGCTGAGGAGTGAGAGAAATTCTAGCCATCCCCTTGGGGTCTACTAATTCTTATTCCAATCCACAACAAACACAGCATTCCATGACTTAACACAGTTCTAAATCTGATTCTCTGGAGATGATGGTTTCTGGGACCCTCCTTGAAAAAGACTATGGAGGAGCAGTGGGAGATAATGTGAAAAACTGGGTGGGGTGGGGGAGGGCCAGGGCCCAGGCCCAAGAGGGAGGTAGGATAGTGATGGGGCGGGGGAGGGAAAGAAGAGAAAAGCAGTTCCTCTTCTCCAGAAATTTGGAGAGGACGTGTGGAATTACCCTCCTGGGTAGCCAACAGGGGTTTGTGTTTGTGCAGTGAAGCTAGTATATTGAACATGCAGGATCCCACAAAGGGCAGCTTCCCCTAGAGGCTCCAAAATCAGAATTTGTGTGTGCGCATGTGTGTGTCTGTTTTTAAAACCCATGAGATTTTAAAGCCAATCTTATAGGGAGGAGGATTGGATGATAGGACGAGATCTCTCTCCTCACACTTGCTCATATTTTTGCATCTGACATTTATCAAAATTTATTATGCAGAAAAAGCTTGGTGATTAAAGAGCTACAGGTGCACCACCCACGGCACACATCTACTATCAACAAGCCCCCCCCAACGGTACACACTCTCTGCTCCTCCCACTGGCATATATCTTACCGCTGCCACAAGTACTATTCACCACAGACCCATCGCCTCAACCTCGGCTCTCCCTCCTATGGAAGCCACCAACCTTCCAGCAACGCCTCCCCCAAACTGCCCCAAGACCACCACACCCCTCCATTAAACCCATAATCAATAGCAGTGTGTGTGGGGGGGGAGTGTTGGGGGGGGGGGGACCAAGAAAAGAAGGTTGAGAGGAATTCTGGTGCTAGAAAACAAAAAGGGGAAGAAATGCTCTAGTACTCTTCGTCCCCTAGACAGCATGCATGTGCTCCTCGGAGCTAGACTAGGCCTCGTGGAACTTACGATTCTACAGTGCCGGACAGACTGGGGCAGCTGCCCTGGGCATGCCTGGAACCGGATGCATAGTGGGTATGCCCTGTCTTGTCCACTTGCATGCCTCACCAGACCATGCAAGCTGCAGTGGCACAGTTCTCCGCCGTGACCACAATGTAGCACCTGTGCAGGCAGCCAGGAGAATGTGGTTTGAGCAGGAAAGGAACATAGTTTCATTCTTTTCTCAGTCATTTCTTCTGGGGGTTTTTTTGCATTAAATTTCATACCCTTTGCTGGAATCCTGGCTCAGACTTCTCCTGTCTTGGGCTCCTAGATGGACACTCAGAGGAGAAGAAAGCCATCTCTTCAAGCACAAACAGCAGCAAAAAAAGCAGCAAAGGACATCTCGTCAGGCTCTTCTATGCAGAAGCAAGCAAATTCCCTCTGGCTCCCCTCATACCTAGTGCAATGGAGTCAGAGGGGGCTGATTTGCTCTGCAGATGTATGGCAATGAGAACGTGTGCACCACGAAGACCGTAGGAAGGGCTGTGTTAACTAACCGCCCTGTTCTGTTTGCAGATCTCAGGGGGGAACAAATGTAGCCACTGTGTGAGATTCCAGTGCGTCTTAGCTACGTGGGAAGTTAGAAGAGATTGTGTCGTCCCCTTATTGAGATCATTTGGGACCAAAGGCTGGCTGCTATCATCCCCAAAGGACCCATTTAAAAATTAATTTTAAATTAAATTACTAAAACTGAACCTAATTATGAACTAATGAACTAATTATTTACCCAGAAATTCCCAGGAAATTCATGCTGTGTTCAGAGAGCAAGACCTGTGATGTGGTGGCAGACACAGCATAAACTTCATACAGAACATAGAGGGCACATCCCTGCTTCAAAACTCAGCCTTAACGCTACAGCTGTGATCAGCATCTCCATAATAACTTTGTTATCTGGCATCTTAGACAGATCCTGGCCGAGACGTGGCCTGTCTTCCATCTGCAAGTCTAGGAGGGGCTGCAGGTCGAGGTTGAGAGGCACAAGTAGCGTTGACGAGAGAAATTAGAAGCAGGAGCAGAGAATGGGATTCAGGCTGGAAAGGTGCAGCAAAGGGCAAAGGGCCCAATATCATCTGAGGAAACAGCTGTTTGTGGAGAAGATGCATAACTTTGTAGGAAAAGCCTGTGAGTGGCCATGGTGAAACGAATGTTGGTGTGGTAGCGGACAACGCTGTGACCCGTCCATGCCTAGGGTAGCCACCTGAAAATGCCAAGGTCAGGGCAGGCTGCAAAAGGAGAGCAGATTCTCCCAGCACTGGTGGGTGACACTGAAGCCAGACTTCCCAACCAGCCACAAACTGCGCTTCTGATTCCCCAAACTGGTTATCAAGAAGCCAGTACACAAATACACACAGCCCTCTTTACTGCATTCCAGTCTCTGGCCCCCAATCAGCCACTAGATCCAGTAAAGAGGCCAGTTATTTAAACTCTATGCTCTTTACCAAAAAGGTTCCTCCTGACCCCAAAGGGTCAGCCACAGTACCAGATGAATATAAGTTTGGATATTACCCAAAATACCACGCTGCCAGCCAATCCTTTAGTAACTAAAACTAAAGATTTATTATAAAAAGAAAGAAACAAACTATAAGAAAAACGTTAAAGGATTAAAGCAATCAGATACATACAAATGATTTGAAAGTCCATGTACATCAGGTTTCTAGAAGAATTGTGGAGTTTGCAGGCTTGTATAATCCCTCTGGTGTACATCCAGTACCTGGATGGATCTCAGTCCTTTGTTTCACAGCTTCAGTTGCAAAATGACTTGATTCAGAGGTAGGTAGGTAGGTAGGTGGCTGAAGGCTGAACCTGACTGAAGACAAAATGGACCCCTAGCACCTGCCTTTTATGTCCTCTGGCCCTTGCCATGCTGCTTGTGGAATTTCACAGGAACCAAAATGGAGTCCAGAGTCACATGAGCAAGTCCTGGTGACTCATCAGGTATATCCCTGGCTTTTCCCCCCGGGCCCCTTGCACCTGTGAATGTCTTAATGGGCCATTAAGCAGGCCATCCCTGCAGCCATCCTGTCTGGGGCATTACCCAGACACAGCACAATTTGAAATACAGATATATCAACCATATCCATAACTTCCATTACACATATAACAGATGAACATAAACATTAGCATCTTACTTAGCACATTATAGCCTTTTTAACAGTACCTGACATGGCATATCTCACATGAATTACTGTGATTTTGACATACTGATGTCAAACAATATACTAAATGCCCCCCCCATCCAGCCAGTGTGACACCCCCAACGCGAGACTGGTGTAGAAGGGAGTAATCAGAGCTCCTGAATACACCTCAAGGGCCCCCCTTATCCAGCCAGCGTGACAAACGCATCTGAGAAGAGTTTGCTACAAAGAAAGGCTGGTGGGAAACAATCCCTTTCTGCACAGTGGCGGTCAGATCACACCTGGAATTTAGGGGTCTGATCCTGCAGTCTGGCAAAGTTCCCATTGACTTCAGTTGTGCAGGATCTAACTATTAGTTCCGGGCGTCACCTCACCAGCTTTACTTAATTTATACACGCTGCTAACGTGGTAAGTAATGCAATGAAATGAAGAAAGGGAAAATTTAGACTGATGAGCCAGAGGAATGTTCCAGCAAGATGATGAATGAAGAGGCAGAACAGTGTGCAGATTATGTGACAAAAGTTCCTTATTTGGAACCTTTTCGACTTGACGGCACAAAACACCAAAATAATATTTCTGTAGCTCAGAGGTTAGATTTTTACTGGCAGGTAAAACTAGATTAGATTTTAAACAGACATTATAGAAATGCAATGCCTCACTATCCTCTATTTCGTCCTTTTCCTGTTTTCAGCCCTGCCTTCCCCTTGCTTTTCCTGTTGGGGCCTAATCTAAATATAACATTTTCATTGCCCAGTTTCCTCTGTCAGCCTTTCTAACACCCAAACCCCCATCCCTTCTGCATGCCCTGCCTTCACCTTTGTGAGTCACCTGCTGTTACATTCCAAAGCACAGGATGAGATTAGCCCATCACAAAGTCCGTGGAAAGGCTGACAGTAAGATGCCAGCAGCTGCAGGGCAGAGGGAGGATGGCTGGGTGCCTAGGGCATTGGCCTAAGCAACAGAAGCCTAGGATTCAATTTCCAGCTCCACCTGCTTTCGTGAGGGCAAGTCACTTACTCCCTTTGTGCCTCAGTTTCCTGATTTGAAAACAGTAATATTTGAAAGGGATATTTCCCCTCCTGGAGGAGGGTGTGTAGAAAGAGGGAAGCTTGCACTGTGCTTGCCTGCTGTCTAGCACAGCTGCCTCTCACCTCCTCAGTGACTACATGGTACCAAAGTCACTGCCGCTGGACAGATTCTAAGATGTCACTGCAAACGTTAGGTTCTGCTGTACCACAGAGGGAGGAAAAGGGAGCTGAGAACGGAGACTGTCCTGAACCCCTGTTGCCTAGCAACTTCAGCACTTTCAATTAAGCACCTGGGGGCTTTCTAAAGTGTTGACAGGGCTTAAATGTTCTCAGACACATCCTCCTCCTCCAGGGGCTAGACCTGAATTATTGATTGTCCCACTGGTGTTTGCAATCGCCGTTTATAAAGCAGCTCTGCCTCATGTTACACACAGCTCTAATTTCTCTCCGAGGCTGCTTTGCCCTACAGCCGTGCTGCAGATAATGACAGCCAGAGCTGCACGCTTCCTGTGTCTTTCTGTCAGAGCAGACCAAGGAGTAAATGGTGGGCTGGAGAGCCCTTTTCTAATATCCTCAGAATGCAGAGTGAGTGGAAACGTCTGAACCACCAAACCCCTTCTCTGAGGGCTTGACAGCAGCAGAGTTGTGGTGAGGGGTGTATGGCACCAACCCTGGTGCTCGGGTTGTAATAATATCCCAACCATTTACATAATACTACTAATTCAGAGAAGTGCATCTGGCCTCCACCAAGGGCAACCCCTTCCATGTGCTATACAAACTCCGGCAGGAGGCCAATCCTCACATGAACAATTTTGATGCTGATAGTGATGCAGTGCTTGGCTTTTTACGAAAGCCCTCTTGCCAGGTGGCGTGCTGGCGCAGTTGTGGGAGCAACGTGTTCCCATGTCAGGTCTCAGCTGGCCACGGGGCTCCAGATCTGTGACAGGAGGAGTGCAGAGAGTGAGGTCAGACAGTCACATTCTGCTTAACCACCAGAGTAGAGATCGCTGGTAACCGGAAAGCTGCAGCAGGAAGATGAGATGCACATTTATTTCATTACGGCTGTGAGACACCTTTATTGCTGTAATAATCGGGTGCTCTTTAGGTACCAAACAGCTTCTCCAGAACTGGAGCATGGGCTGGGGGCCTCCTGCAGCAGCCAACATGGCTTTCCAGAGAGCAGCCTGAAAACCAAATGTACTTAGAAAAAAGACTGAATGAGAAAACGTGTCTTGCATCTCATTTTGAGCATGACCAGGGCTGGGCTCCCCTATTTCTGCTGGGACTGAACCCTGCTTCTCTGACAGTATCATCACACAAGACACCCACACTCAGGTCTCAGGTCTCTAGTGGCAGATGGTTCAGAAGCCCCCTGGCTCTTAGAATTTCTACCCCATGAAGCATTGGCAGTTAGGCAGGGGCTGAGGCTCCTGGGTTCTAGGTTCTGGTCCAACAGCCACTGCCCCAGGTCCCTCAATCATGTCTTTTTGATTGTGTTCAGCTAAGGAGTACCCCCCTGTGTCAGAGCTGCAGCCTCTCAGGCTGGCACCAGTTCCCTGGCGTTTTGATTTAGAGGGTGATTGTGTGGCTTTTGTTTGGCTTGCCCTGCTCCCCTGCAGTTCCTTGGTGTGTCGCCTCTCAGTGCCAGTTTCCTTTTAGCTATGTCCCTGAGAGGTTGGTGCCTGTGAGGAGAGGAGGATTTTCGGCCACTGCAGTTCTCGTACATCTGTGATTTTGCTGGCCTCTAGATTGTTGGCCTGGCCATTACCCTTGAAGGTTGATATTCCTTTGGCGCTCAGTTGATTGTCTCAATGCTTTGCTGACAGTGCCGGTGGTCTCAATGTTTACCTGAAGTGTTGAGTTCCCTGTCCAGGTTATTAGCTTTGGTGCCTTCTCTTGGTGCATTGGTCCATTGTCTTTTGTGATTGGACCTGCCTGGAAGAGGTGAAATGAGACACAGTTATGTTCAGAGTTCAAGATTCTTAGGGGTAGTATAGGAATCTCTCCATGTCCTGGAGATCTTTCCCCAAGCTCTCTGGAGAAAGCAGAGCTCCTCACATCTCCTGAGGCCGCCACATGAGACCAGTCTGTGTGATGATGCTGGCCTGAAGGGCTTTGAAGTCAGCTCTCTCAAGGTGGATGTCTGGCTCTGCATTTGTGTGTCACCCTGGTAAGCAGAGGCTTCAGCACAAAAAGGCGTTGAGGTTTGGGAGATGGGCCCAGAACCATTCTTCAAATCTCGAGTCTCTTTTTAATGTATGTATGTGTAAGCAAGCTCTAAGTGTCTGAGGCTACGACTTCACTGGCGGTGGCAAATTCACTGCCGTCAGATTGATTTCTATTGATCGACTGAGTGGTCAGTGAACACCTGCTCAGTCGATCCAGAAATCGACGTATTAAGACCATCTTCTCAAGTGGCGTAGTGCTGTGTTGACGGGGGTGTGCGGAAGAAAAGCAGAGAAGTCAACAGGAGTTACGCAAGTTTTTTGTGTAGCTTGCGTAACTCCAGTCGACTGCCGCTGAATCTCGGAGGTAAGTGTAGACAAGCCCTGAGTGGCACTCTCCCTGCTCAGCAGCTGAAAGGGGGGCACGTTATTTGCATGGGCTTTGTATTTGCATGAGTACAATTAAGTACTCAGCATATTGTGTAAGCACACTAGGTATTGAGCATGATGGGAAATGGTCAATGTGTATGGTATTGTGTTACAAATCACTTTTGTGTTAACTGCAGGGATAATGAAATATCTTTCGATTGTATGAACAAATGGCATCAGATCTGTGTTTAGCCTGTTCTGATAGAAAATTCACTGTCACCCAAACAGAACCCAAAAAGGGTGGCAGACGGATGTTTCAGCATTTCAAGGGAAGAGAAAGGGGGTGAGAAGTCTCCTGTGGAGATTGCACTAGCTCTGGCAAAGGGCTACTTTCAGGCATGGATTGATGATTTCCTCCCACTGTTAAATGGTACAATTAATGATTCCTCTTTTTGTCTTTTGTTTGTTAAAAGCAGGGACATTGCTTCTGTATCAGCAGACAGTTTTCCCATGAGCTGAAATTTACTAAGAGCTGAATCACTAGAGAGACTGGGAAACCTTGACTGACAAGAGGTGCCAGCAGTGGGCGGCACCTGCAAACAGCAGGATTGGTCCGTGGCAGTAGATGGCAGGAGCAACAGCGGTCAAAGCCAGCAGATGGTGGGATCTGTTGGTGACAGCAGGAGCCAGGAGCGGTCAGCGACTGCAGAGGGGCACGAGCAGACAGTGGGAGCCAGGAGCAGTTGGTGCCAGCAGATGGCGGGAGCCAGGAGTGGGGACTCAGTGAGGCCCAGACATGGCGGGAGGTAGCAGCGGAGAAGGCCTGGTCAAGCCTGCATTTGGCAGGAGCCTGCAGAGGGGGACTGGGTGAGCCCCAACCCAGAGGTGGACATTGCAACTACGATTGTCAATACAGGGGAAAGCAAGAAGGGAGAGGTGAAGGACACGCTCCAGTACTCTGGAATGGGTTTGGCTCATTGAGTTAATGAATTCTGTTTGCACTGGTTCCCAAACCAGTGCTGTGTTACTTCCCTTTTGTTATTAAAAGGTTTACTTTCTACACTCACTCTGTGCTTTCGAGAGGGGAAGTATTGCTCTTTAGGGCGCCCAGGGGATAGTGTGTGATTTCCCAGGTGACTGGGTGGGGGCTCGAGCCAGTTTGGTGTGGAATCATTGACAAGGACCCCTAGATATAGAACCCGGCCCTTGCTGTTGCTGACTCTGTCTGGCAAGAGGGTTACATGTGTATATAGCCCTCTTCACCATAGTATCTGAGAACCTCACAATCCTTCCTGGATTGTATCCTCACAACACGCTTGTGAGAGCGGGGACCGCTAGATCCATTTTACAGATGGAGAAGTGAGACATAGGGTGATTACAGGACTTGTCTAAAGTCACACAAGAAAGTTGGGATTCAGCCAAGTCTTCTGAGTCTCAATCCAGTGCCTCGTGCTTTAGCCCGTCCCTCCCACTCATGTAGCCCTTGGATGCAGGGCAAACGAAGGACAGGAGCGTGGTATCTCCTGAGGCCTCTTGAAGAGATTTGTGTGACCTGAGAAGAAGTAAACGATGAAACAAATAATTTATATTTAAAAATCAGTTTCCTCTAGCCTGTGATCAGAAATGGAACAACCCTAAACCTGTGATTATTGCAGGAACTTGGCCATCTTTACAGCCTTACGCAGTCCACTGAATAGGATGCACTTTTCACAGCTTGATTAGTCAAACAGGTGCTAATAGAGGTATCATTTACCACTTTTCATAAAGATTCTGCGACCCACCACTTACACAGATCCATTATGTTTGGGGATTTGGCCACGCCACTCCCATTGAAATTAATGTGCACAGGGCAAGTGTTTGCTAATCTAAAGACAGATTTTAAAATAATTCCCTAATTCCCTCCCTCAATTTTGAGACTTTCAGCCTATCTCTATATCCCACCCTCCTAGGTTCAGAGCATCATTGTTAAACCCAGACCTGAAGGAGAGCTCTGCGTAAGCTCAAAAGCTTCTTTTCCCACCAACAGAAGTTGTTCCAAGAAAAGATATTATCTCCCCCACCTTGTTTCTCATTGTATAGTGCCGATGTGAAGAATAACAATTAGTGTTGTGACAAGACATCGTGCTTAAAACTGATATTTTATATGCAAGTCTGTACAAATACAGTGTCTTCTGAAGGCCTGCTTTCTTCAGCTGTAGAATGCAAATGTCTACAGGACCTTACAAAGAGCAGGTATCAAAGGGAAGGTGAGGATGGGCATTATATGGACAATCAACAGTTATATACTGGCTTTTCAAACCTCAGAACAGCCTTGGCCTGACAATTCTGCTAGCCCTAAGAAAATGTTCTTGAACTTAAATATCACATCAGAATGTAGGGAGGACCTTCTGCAAACCAGCTGCATGACTACAGGGTTGAAGGATACGCAAAAGGAAAGAAGACGAGAAACTGTGTCACTGAAGGGCAGAGCTAAGGTTATTTCTGCTGAAAGAACTCAGCATAGCCCTGCAGCCACAACACAGGCTAATTCATGTGTTAACTACATGGAGAGCTGGTGGGACTCAGTTGTCCACCCAGATGAGATCTGTTCTAATTTCAGAAGGGAGTTATCGTGTCTGAACCAGTCCAGCTTCCGTGCAGCTCACACAGAGCGTAACGACCTGTGGCTCCGTGGCAGTAATACTCAACCTCCTGCTCTTGCAGTATTGGCACCTCTGATCAATGCTCATCCAGCCAGGTCTCTGCCAGACCATCTGTCTGATGCCCACATGGTCTGTCTTTGTGTCATGACGACTCCAGCACAGCCATCAGGACACTGCCCAACTGTTATTTAGGGATCTCAGAGTCCATTAGGTGTAGAAGTGGCGTTTGGCTGGGCTGGGTGCTTCTGTTCTCTAGAGCTTGTTTTGCCTGGAACAATCCTGACCTCGAGTGGATAGACAGCTCTATTGCAGGCAGAAGTATTCCAGCAATACTAACCCTGACAGAAGATCTTAAGGACACTGATCTCCTGGAGCCAACAGCCTCAATCAGATTGAATGACATTTAGTATAGAGACGTAATAAGGCACCCTTGTTAAAATGTGTCAAGTGAACAGCCTTGTTGAGAAGAGACTTGTGGTTTTCCCAAACTCAGTACCTGCCCTTTGGGGCTAGCTTCCTCTTATTTTAAAATCTGTCTTTAGATTAGCAAACACTTGCCCTGTGCACATTACAGAGGGGCAGCACAATAATTTCGTGGCTCTGTGGTAATCTGAGTGACTTGCAGCTGCACAGTAGCCGCACGTACTCATAATGACAGAAGTGATAACTGATAGGACCAAGCAAGTTTTGATGAGCTCTCTCTCTGCTGGATGATTCAAACCAGCACTAACTTGTCTGCATGTTCACTTCTGGTTTGTTTTTAAGTTGCATTGCTGGCTTCCCCCCAAACTTCCGTTTCTGGTGAGGTCAGCTAGCTAAAAGGATCATAATGGGGCTGACCTGCAGGACCTAATCTCTGCTTTCTCTCTCAACAGTGATCAACTTCCCTCTATGTTAAATTCACTGACGTAGATGGGGGAGGAAACTCAAAAGTGGAAGCCCAGTTGCAGTGAAAAGCTCCCGTGTAATTCTACCCTTAGAACTCCAGAAGATGTAGCTCTTTTAAAAGTTGCCGCAGTAAGGTATTTAAGTTTTCACTTTTGTTCAGTCCATCCCACTGCAGTTTTCTGCTTTGTCCAAAGTATTTTTCCACCCATGCTCGCGTTGCTGTCCCATTGTGTCTTACTGACTTTGTAAATCCCATTGACATAAAATGCTTCCTCTGCCTTGTCTTCCCTTAAGGGATTGTACTGGCGTGTTGACAAGCATTCCCCCACTCAAGTTGTGCCCCCACTAGATCAGACTTTGCTCATTTCTCAGTGTCCCATCTAGTTCTTCCTGCTTATTGCACGAGCTCTTGGACCTAGGCATCTGTAAAGCAGCCTTAGGTCTCCTGTGAGCAAAGTGGGCCAGTCCCTTCTCCCCTGGACTTGTGCCAGAAGGGGACTAAGACTGTGAATCTGCCCCCAGAGTTGCTGCTGTTGGGGATCCCCCATAACATTATCTGGAACAGCTTCCTGTCTCATCTCAGCACAGTGATGTCATCCTGCCGGCACAGAGCCCAGCACTGTGATTTCAGAGTGAGGTCAACGCAGTGCCAGAGTGAGAGCTGGGCCGCTGGATGCTCAGTGTCTCGGTCATGGCAACACACGGGAGGGAGAGCCGAAATGCAACTAGCAAACATAAAGAAGAGGCAACAGCAGAGAGAGGGA
Source organism: Emydura macquarii macquarii (assembly GCF_026122565.2). Classification (NCBI taxonomy): domain Eukaryota; kingdom Metazoa; phylum Chordata; order Testudines; family Chelidae; genus Emydura; species Emydura macquarii. The sequence continues at coordinate 946,923 of NW_027133671.1, forward strand.
AGCTTAGACAAGTCCCTGTGAGGAGGTGAGTGGCCTCCTGTAATGGGTGACCATGCCGCTAAGTGAGGTGTGTGTGTGGCAGGCGGGGGAAAAGCTCTGTGCAATCCCCAGATCATTGATGCTGGTTCAAAGGGAAACGTTTCCAGAGTTTTGTTGTTTTTGGCAGAGGGGGAATTGGACATTTATACAGTTATGCTCATTTTCTTGCAGATATCCACACTATGCCTTTATTTGCAAGGTTCAATTTACATTTGTCTCACTAAAAGCCCGCTGTTATATGTGGCCAAACAGAAACCATGTTTTAGCCAGATATCTACCAGGGTCAGAAGATGGGGGTTAATACAAAACACGTTTTTTAGGCCCAATCTTGCAAACTTCTGCATTGGAGTAAAGCTGAAATTTTTTGACCAAAAAGTTTTTTATTGGAAACTTTTATTTCTTTTTTTTAAAAAATGAAAATTTCTGTGAAGTACTGTTGCCTTTTTCCAATTTCCCCCCAATATTTTTGGCAACATTTTGAAGGGCATTTTTTATCCTAACCATTACTAATAGACGAACTAACATTTTTCATTTAAAAAGAAGCAGGGTTTTGATGACAAATTCCAATCATGGTCCAAAAACGTTTTTGATTAAAAAAAAAAGTATATACACTTTTGAAAGGATGAGACATGGGTCCCTTTGGGAGCCCAGCAAAATGGAAACAATGTTTAAAATCTGTGTTTTGTGACTTTCTTTTGAAATTTTCCAACCAGTGCTATGTGTAAGTAATGTACTAGGCCAAGTAGCTCCAGGGAAGTCGAGGGGACCCTGGCTTAAGTAGAGTTATTCATATGCCATTGTGTTTGTACCGTTAGGGGCATAACAAGGAATAATGTAATAACACAGCTCGGTGTGTGTGGCTCTGATGTGTTATTCACTGCCTTTCTTTTCCTTGACGGGAGCCCAGTCAGGTTCTCCCTAGGCTACGTAGCCCTGTTCCAACTCTAGTAGGTGCCTAGTGCAAACCAGGTGCGAGTTGGGTGTGGACAGAGAAGAGCCAGCCCTGGCGAGGAAGGGCTACGCTGACCTGGTCTAGGCCCAAGCTTTGGTCTTCCCCAGCAGCTATGCGGCTCCCCCGTTCCCGCCCCTCTGAGCCAACGCCCCACCCCCCTCGGGCGCAGCACGTGACCACGTGTTCCCAGAAGGGCAGTGCCAGGGCGCCCGACTGCCTCAGTCTCCTCTTTGGCGCATGCGCGCGCCGCGCACACACCCGGCTGATGCGCCCTGGGAGGCGGGGCCCGTTTGTACAGGCGCAGTAGCGCCGTTCGAGCGGAGGCGCGGCGCGGCGCTGGCTGGAACGGGATGCGGTCGGGCCGGGCGGGGGCGCTGCCGGCGGCCATCGGGGCGCTGTGCCGGGCGCTGCCACCGGGAAGCCGGCCCGCCCCGGAGATCTTCCGCCTCGCCAAGTTCGACAGGCCCCAGGCGGTGAGAGCGGGGGGAAGCCGGGACAGACCCCCATTGCCCCATAGCAACGGCCCCCACTGCCGCATAGCAAAGCTCCCTTACCGCCCCATAGCAACACTCCCACCCCCCACTGCTTTATAGTAATGCCTCCTACTCCTTCCTTGCTCCATAGCAACATCACCGCTCCATAGTAATGCATCTTCACTGCCCTGTAGCAACTCCCCCTGCTCCTCACTGACCTACAGCAACACCCTCATCACCCCATAACAACGCCCCACCCCCATTGCCTCATAGCAACCCTGATGCCCCCCACTGCTTCATAGCAATGTCCCCTTCCCCCTCTCTGCCCCAGAGCAACATCCTCTGCCCCCTCACTGCCCCCTAGCAGCACCATTGCCCCATAGCAACCCCCTTTAATGCTCACTGCACCATAGCATCACCACAGCCCCTTAGCAATGCCCCCACTGCCCCATAGCAATACCTCTCCTCCATTATTGATCCATAGCATCCCTCTGCCCCCACTACCCTTCAGCAGCTCCCCTGCCCCGTAACATTAGTGCCTACCTCCTCCCTTTACCTTTGTAATGTCGCCTTGTCTCCGACCTTCACCCCTTGTGGTGGGACTGTAGGCAAGACTCTTGTGCTCTCAGGCCTTCTTCATCCTGGGGATTCCTGCCCTTGGCATAGCCGCTCAGTTGCAGGCCCCTAGTGAGACAGGTGCAGCTGCTGTAAGCACAGTTTGTAATTCAGCCCTGTGTGCAACTGGCTCATACTGCATGGGTGCAAACTGGCTTGTAGCAGGTTTGCCTGTAGTTGGGTCTGCACCTGACAACTACACAGTGATGGGCTGGAACAAATTCCCAGTGGCGACAAGGTCTCAGTTTCCCCTGCTGTAAAGGAGGGATAGTAACACTCAGTGAGCAGTATAAAACACTCCAAGGCACTGCTTCCCAACCTTTTTGGCTCAAGGACCGTAGATATCATTTTTACAACTCTGAAGGGCCACCAGTGTATGCCAGCAGCCCCTCTCCCCACACTGAAGCCAGACAGAAGGAGTTTTAGTGAGGAGGCAGCCTCCTACCTCATCTCCAGCCCCCCTGGCTGCAGCAGGGAAACTGTATGCATCACGTAGCCCCATGCACGTCACCTGGGTCCCTAGGCAATGGCTCCCTTCTGCAGCCTGGGGGTCAGGAGATCAGTCTCCCCTCCCTCTGTCTCCAGCAGGGACCATAGCGCCTAGGGACCTAGGCAGAGCACTTTGCTTTCTGCTGGAGCCATAGGAGGGAAGTGCTGATATCCCGTTCCCTTGGCTGCTGACTGGTCTTGTAGCTCTACTGCAACGCACTCTGCCTGGGTCCTTAGGCAGTGGCTCCCTTCTGCAACCAGGGGAGGGGAGCGGTGGACCACTTTGAAAGACCCCACTGGCCATGGGTTGGGAACCACTGTGCTAAGGTGTGTGGGTGGGACAGTGCTGTGTGAACATTCAATGTTACTCTCTAGTTTTCATTAAAATAATGCCTCCATGCTAATCATGTAGCTAATCTGTACAACTCTGTGTATCCTCTTATCTGTGCCCTGCAGTGCTTCATGGTGGGTTTACCAGCTTGTCACCACCTGGTAGCATGGGCACCCACCACCTAAGGGCTTGTTTACACACGGAGTTATTCTGGAATAACTGCTGAATAATTCAGTGTGTGGACTCTCTTATTCTATACTAAGAATCTCCACACACACAGTTATTCAGGAATAGTTCTGGTGCTTTAAATTCACACCCTACCTTAATTTGAGTTACCTTTCAAATGTAGAGAAGCATACATTTCCCCCGTCCTGTGCCTGACAATCGCATTGTCTCCATAACATCACCTCCTCACCTCCCACTGTGAAGGTACCCTCAGAACCCACCTGCAGCCCTTTGCAGGGGTTGCTGACGTAACATGACTAATGTCCCCACCTTCCCTTCCCCTCCTCCCCTGCAAGGTGATAAATATTTGTGAAAAATTCCCAGATAGCCAGATATGCATGATCAACTTCCACTGATAGTATAGTGAAATTATCTTCTAAATCCAAGAGCAAAATAGTCTCCCTTGTCTCCATGCTGCCCTTCCTTTCTTTTTGGTGGGATCTTTCCGTGTCTTCTCTTGCTTAGAAACTTGTTCAGAAGGTCCAAAAAGTTCCTGCTCTTGGAGGATTTCCTAGAAACTTCTATTTTTTACTTTTTTCAGAGTTGAACCTTGACACTTCCTTATGGTGTGCAGCCCATTCTTGCCACTCAGAGTTCACTTTCCTCCCTTTATCCTGAATGGTCTTAGGCCCTCTCTGGGCTAGGGATTTGGAAACTGCCATTGGCCTATAGGATGTTTTGTACTTGCCTAGGCATTTTACAAATGTTGGTTGTAATTCTTGGTATGAGGGCTTAAATTGGCATAGTCTATAACTGTGCTATCCTACTTTCTAACTATTTTGTTTGAGCTAGTTCTCATAATACCAGCCCACAATGCTATGCTTGGTGGTTACAAATTCCCCTAAAGCCCCTGCTCCCATAACATTATAGGACATGTCTTTCTCGCATCCCAGATATGCACTGGTACAAGTATAAGTGTAAAGTGTGCTCAATGGGGATGTGCCTTTTTAGACGCAGTGCTGTTGTGTGGTGGTGCCAAACTGTTACTCGGACAAGGGGGAGAGAAGCCTAACTGCCCCAGGCAGTCAGCAACTCTGTAATGCTTTCCTTTGCTGAGTGCACAATCCCCATGCTATTGCTATTAATCTGAGGATAGGGCAATACATGTAGCTGCCTGTCTTTTCCCTTCTTTTCTTGCTGACTGGACACTTTTGTGTTGTTTCAGATAATGGCCGATGCTGAGTAATTAAAGATAACTCTTTACTCTTTCACGCAATTCTTGAATGCTGATGTTTCCTTTCTGTTCTTTCACAGAGCCTGGAGATCTGGAGGCTGCTGTATTCTCTTCTAAAGCAAATCCATGAGGGAGGATGGACTGAGCCTGATACCATAGGTAATAAAGTATTTTCAGTGCTTGTAAGGTTTGTATCTGCTTCTGGGAGAGACCTGAGCCAGATATAGAACTCCCCTTCCACAGCAGCTCATTCCCTGCATAGTGGGTTTCAGACTCCATTTTGAACATCTCATTTTGTCCCGGTGACCCTAATTCTTGCAGATGGATTTGTTCATCAGAGCCTGTTGATTCATATTGGGCTTGTTTTATCCATGTTAATGATGTTTCAGTCAGGCAAGCTGATGTTCTTTCATCAGCTGTAGCCTTTTGCTTCTTTGGGGCATTTTATCTAACAGGGACTGAGTCACTGCAGTTGCATTTACATTCTGCATTGGCCTTACAAGCCCCTAGAATTCTCAGAGATAATTATAGAAAATAGGTTTACTTCCTCTCTAATCTCTTCTTTTCTCCTTTCAAATATGACACTTGACTCCACAGTAAAATTACATTAAGTCCTACCTTAGGGCTGCGGATTATAATGGATGAACTGTGCATAAGAGCTATACAACCAGTATTGTGAAGCCAAGCCTCAGAGTAAAGAAGGAATCCACTCTGTGTGTGTATTTTAGAGAGGATGTAAAATACAGCTATAATCAGGAGCCAAGTCACAAAGACAGCCTGCTTACAGGTTGGCTTTTTAAAATTACCATTTTTTCAAAGGAAAGTGACTAATCACAGTTAGCTATTTAAATATAGATTACTCCATACATAGTGCTAGTCCATAGGGCTATGCCTTTCCCAGATATTCCCCAGTAACCACATATTGCCCCTTCACTGGAGCAGGAATGTGGGGTCCTCCCAAAGCCTTAGAAGATTTCTCAGCCCCAAACCAGCCAAAATTAGCTCCTGAAATCTCCATGAGTCAAACTGTGCTTTCCACGCTTTTGAAGAGCCAAACCAGCCTACAGTTGTGGAAACTGAAGCAAAGGGATTAAATGACTTGGCCAAGATCTCTCAGGAAGTCCATGGCTGAGCCAAGAATTGAACACTGGTTCTCCTGGTTCGGTTTCCAGTCCATTGCCTGAACCACATGATCATCATTTTTTCCACTGTTGACTCAAGTGCTATGCACAGTTATTACACTGAAGTTCCATCATGTGCAACTATGTGTGAAGGCAATTCAGCTGTGTCTCTTGCACGCATCATAGGGACAGGCATGCAGAAAGCATAGCTGAGCACATAATTTGTCCTCTAATCTATTCATTTACAGGCTGATTGGACTTTTTTAAAATTAAATTGGGAAAATAAAAGTACCATCATGTGGAATTGTGATTGCTTCCACATTGGTTTTTGGTAGACACTGAACTTGGAATCTTCATGTGCACATGATAGACTTTTAACCAGAAAGCTAACGCATGCTTTGCTAGTGAGGTGCTCAGTTTTTGTTAGACAACAATATAATTTTGGGAATTAGGATTCCTGGATGCTGTTTCTGGTTTGATTTCAAGTGGTCTGGTTTAGTAGTTAAAGCAATGGTACAGGCTGGATAGCCAAGCACATAGATTTATCACATTTATCACATGGCTTAGTGAATGAAAGTTGGGTCTTCCATATTCAAGACCAATGTTCTATTCCCAGCTTTGTCAGGAGTGTCCGTATCTGTCTTAAGTACTTATGTGGCCCTCATTATTGTAGTATCTCAGTGCCTCCTAACCTTTAATGTATTTTATTTTCCCTGCTGTCTGTGTTAGAGATGGTGATCTGGGACACAGAGAGACTAAGTTACTTGCCCCATGTCACACAGGAAGTTTGTAGCATAATTGAACCTGGGTCTCCGAGTCCATGGCTAGTACCCTAATCACTGGGCCATCCTTCCCGTCTTTGTATAACCTATCAGTTACCTTATCTGTAAAATTGAGGGGAAATAATAATTCCCTGGCTGTAGAACGGGGGTATCAGGTCTTGGTCAGGATAAGGGTTATGAAGTGCACAGAAATATTAAAAGCAATCAATGGAGGAGGAGACTTGATTTCACTGTCTCCTGGCCCCCAGGCCAGTGCACCTTCTTTTAGGCTAAACGTATTTTCTGGGACGTTACTCTGTTCCTGAGTTTCTACTTGAAGTCTGTTCACATTGTCAGAGATCTCAGCAATCCTCACCACTCATAGGACCAAAACAAAACTCTAGTAACTTTCTGTTGTTAGGTTTTGCAACTGGTTATAATTCCAGACACTAGCTCTCGTCAGGGTATCCCGGATAAAAGTATCCTGTGGCTTCTGCCCATGCTTTTTTATTCTTTATGTGTTCCAAAATAGTGATAGACTTTGCAAATTTTAAAAACAGGTCACTTTGGAGAGACTATCTTGGGAATACTTTTGATCAAATGAACCTCAGATTTATAGTATAGACTGTGTACCAACTCCCGAGCTAGCATATGGGTTTTCAAGCCACTTTCACTAGTTATGTGAATTGTAGGGAGGATTCAAACTCAAACAACCATAATTGAACTCTATAAGCTTCAAACAACCATAATTATGGAGTGACTAGTGGTCACTTTACAGTTCATATAGAAAAAGATTGTCATGTTTTTAATGACTGAAGTGTGCCACTCCATAATGATAGATAACTTCAGCTTTGGGAAATCATTTAGAAAATATTATATACTACAGACAGTGTGTTTAAAATGAACGAACTCTTGCAATTGTGCAAAAAACCTCCAAACTACACACCAACAGCCTCCCTCTCCTGTGGCTGGAAAATCCTATAAATGATCCTGTTTTGGAAGAGAATATTTCCCTCCACCCCTTTCTCCATATAATTATTTCTTACCCTAAACTTCTGGGAGTAAAACGTTCACACTCAGTAATCATTTAAAAAAAAAAATTCAGAACAATAGTTGTTTCATCAAGAAAGTTAGAGAATGAGTCAGAGTCAGCCTTGAATGGGAACTCTGGCATTAACGTTAATGAAGAAGTCACAGCCAATGCCTTCATAGTGCTCTTTCCTTTAGCTTTCATTTTGCATGAACACCTTTTTTTTTTTTTTTTTTTTAAAGGCAAATCAAATGCCAGTAGGATCTGCCTTTTGACATGTCAGTTATTTTTTGGTGTATCAGTTTTGATACTGCCAGAAAGATGTCTGTAGCTATTATATCTCTTTCATTCTCACCCATCAAACAAGAACTGTTTTTCTTCAGCAATAATTTCCCTTAATAACTGTGTTTTGTGGCATCTCTACAGGTGCTTTTTGCCTGAGTGCATGAAGTAATGCATCCATTTTCATTCCTACTCTTGGCTCACGTTTCTTTCTTCCTAGCCTTCATAAACCCAAAATAACGCATAGTTCTCTGTTGAATACAAAGCTGTAATTCATTGGAAGGGTTCTGCAGGTGTTGTAAATCAGAAGGGCACAACATGAGTGCTGAATCACAGCTTGGCCCATATTCATTAAACTTTCTTTTTCAAGTGAAATGTGCATGCTGAGGGGGATTTATTAGAAAGATCCACAGACCCATCCTGTGTAAATTCCTTTACCTTAATGAAGTGCCTTAGTAAAGCATTGGCCAAAACACAGGTATTGCAGTAAGTAGCATTATCTGCTATATAAGCAGATTTTTTCTCTCTATTCTGCAATGAGTGTCACATTCTTATTTTGGCAGAGTGCATCTGTCTATCTTAGGTACTTATATGGCCAGCACTGCCATAGTATATGAGCATCTCACAATTTTAAAAATGTATTTAACCTTGCAGCACCCCTGTGAGGTGGGGGAAATGCTATTATCCCAATTGTACCAACAGGAAACACTAAGGCATGGAAGTTAAGAGCCTAAATACTTTTGAGGATCTGTGCCTCAGTGACTTGCCCAAGATCTCATGGGGGAATCTTTGGGGGAGCAGGGAAATGAATCCCGATCTCCCAAGTCCCAGACAAACACCCTAAGCACTAGACCATGCTCCCTATCTAGTACATCACAACAAAAGGATGATTTAAGTATAGTTTCTTTGGTATTCCAAATATATACATTTTAATGAGACAAGCTGTTAATGCAGTGGGAGAGCTGAGACTTGAAAGGTATGCAAGCCAAGACATTCCAGGTTAACTTTGACTGCCTCCTCGTGTGCACTGCAGTAGAATTTTGCATGACATGATTACACCTGGTTGGGCAGTATCACAAAGTTTTGCAAATTCACTGCATTGTATGGAACTGGTGGGAGAATATGGTACCAAGGATCTGAGTTAAGTACCACCGATGAGGATAGACAGTGAGGCCTGGTCTACAATACAAAGTTTTGCCAGCATAGCTATGTTGGCTAGGAGTGTGGGAAAAAAAATCAGAGTCCCTAGGTGGCATAGCTATGCTGACAAAACCCGCAGTGTCGATGCAACCAGGCCGACAGAAGACTTCTTCTGTCAGTATAATTGATGCTTGGGGAGGTGGCGTAGCTATGCCAGCATAACTCCTTCTGCTGGCTTATTCTATGGCTATGCTATGGGGCTCTGCTGGCATAGCTATATGAACTAAGGCTCTGGAGTGTAGATTTGGCCTGAGTACAGTGGAACCTACAGAGCTTAGAGATACAACCTTGAACATTGCAGCAAATACATGTAGGGCCAACTTGTGTAACCTATGTTAGAGATCAATTGCGAGCCACCTTATTTGATTATGTAAGGGAGTGGAAAGATCCAAAATGCCCCCAATTTGCCTGATGCAGATTATCTTTATCACAGGGGGAAGCAGTTTTTATTCAAACCAGTTCCTGTATGTGGATAGCGGGTGGACACGCAGGAGTTGGGAGGAAGTAAAAAGCAATGGCCTTTGATGAGATGCCCTTTCTGTTAAGTCTGCTTGGAGAGCTGCAACAGATGGAACTAACCTATTACATTTCTGGTTGACTGATGCCCCACTCTTAGAAACGATGTGCTGTACCAACTTGAACGTCTGCTCATATTCAGGGGAAAATTCCACTCCTATGGATTGCACCATGGCTGATCTTTCAATGCTCCTTTGCAATGGCAGCTCAAACACACTTGGACAAGAGCACTAATGGCCCTTTACCATGCATAAATGGTCAGGGAGCCGAAAATTACATCCTCACAGCATGGAAGCATTGGTGGGAAAGAGAGTCTAATGTGCTAAGTAAATTCAGGAGTCCATTATTGCACCTGCTGCCTTGTCCACTTGATCAAAGATCACAGACTGGGCTCAACAGGCTACTGTTTGGCTTGACCAGAATTGCTGAAAACATGCACCGGCATGGGCTGTTTTCTTTCCCATGCTGTGATTGTGGGGCAACATTGCAGATAATAACTCATGTGGTGGAAGAGCGTCCAAACCGACATCTGGAGGTGGTCTACAACGCTTAATCTCCTTTGGTACAGAGGGCATTCTCTGGTTATGGAATCTGGATGTCGAGGTCTGATATCTGCATTCAAGAGAGTGAGCACAAGCATTGAAGTCCCATGCAAACATATGGACCCGGGTCCTTGGCTGGTGTAAATTGACTTCATTGGAGCTGTGCTGACTTACACCAGCTGAGGTGCTGGCCTTTGCTTGCCTATTCTGAATCCACAGTGACAAAAGGGGTTGCAAACCCCTAGGCCCAGAAGCTTGGCTTCTTTGTCAGGAGGGAGATTAGAGATTTCTGTAGAATGGGAAGATATTCAAGACATTAAGGAAGCGCAAAGAATGCCCTTCTACCTGTCATTATTTGGGGCGTTCAGTACACAGCTCTGCAATGAGTTTTTCTGAAAAGCACACATGGACAGGCCACCTCAAAGCATGAGACAAGCCACTAATGTTCATATTCACACATGCTGCCAAAAATGCAGCAACTTGATAGTGTATTTATTGCAAGCCAGAGAGAGAGATCCCAAGGGCTGCTGGGACAAGTGGTCCCCTTCTTGAGGCTGTAGAACAGAAATTAGCTAGATTTAAACAGATTATGGCCCTGTGATATGCTCCGTCAGGAGTTCTGCCCCTGCCACAAGACAGTAGTATTGGGCTAGGATATTGTACCTGTTCAGCCATGCTCACAATCCTGTTTGCTATTCGGTATTTATGAGGAGGAGCCTATGTCCATCCTTCATGTGTGGCGCACACACACAGTTAGGTACTCTCCCTATTGTGTGCTGAAGAATGGCAATTGGACATAGAGCATCTTCAGGAATGCTGGGTGCATTGTGGAGTGAGCGGTCTTTGGGAATCTACCCCCTCTGTGGCCATGGAAGGCTGGGTATGGCTCCCAACAGCACTGCTTCTGTTAACCAGAGGCAGGTCACTCAAGACAAATTCAAGTATTTACTTATGTTCCTATTGCCATAGTGGAGTGGGCTTACTGTCTGTGTAGAATTACCAGCTCCTGCCAGCCCAAGCAGCCGCTTAGTGACAACTGCTTAGTGATATGCTGGTGCTCAAATGTAATGAGTGCTATTCGAGTGTTATGAGTACATACAAACTCAGGGCTCCTAGTGGCTGTGCTTTCGCTTTGTATGATTGCTTCTAGCATGCAAGGCTCCCTTAACATTTCACAACTGAAGTGATGTGGTTAGACACTTTTCTCTAGGGAATTGTTTTTTAAGATTAACAAATAACCTTTCTACAGTCACAGGTTTCTCTTTCCATTCTTGCTTTTTGTTTGGAAGTCAGGCACTATGTTTTTTTGAGCTTCATTAGTCAACAGCATAGCACAGTGCATGTGACCAGGTGAGACGTTAATTGTGCTAGTGACAAGGAGCAGGCAAATGAAGAATGTGCAGATGTGATAGAGGAGGATGACAATTAAGGACACAAAGTTAAGCACTGACTAGGTGGGGCCCCTAGATTGGGTTTGCTGATGCTTTGTGGTGAAACACCATGGAGATATTGAAACACTTCACTTGGGGAACTTTACTTGCTGGTTTAACCTTATCTATTTCTCCCCTAGTGAAGTGACTCTTGCTTTACAATCCTTAGTGCAGGGGTGTCAAACATGCGGCCCGCGAACCTTTTTTGTCCGGCCCGCAGGTGGCCGGATATGGCCCACAATCCTTTTTGTTCTGGCCCCTGGTGGCCGGATACGGCTTGTCTACCTTTTTGGTCTGGCCCCTATCGGCTGCTGCCAAAGGGTAGGACGGCACGAGATTTCTCAGCGGCAGGGAAGACGCTGTGAGCTATGGAGGAGGGTATGGCCCACTTGAATCGCATTTAATTACAATCTGGCCCGCCATAGGAGGTAAGTTTCACACCTCTGCTAGTGTTTGCATTGCAATTGAGAGAGATGAGATGAGTGAGGTAATATCTTTCATTGGACCAACTTCTGTTGGTGAAACAGGTGAGCTGTTAAGCCATGCAAACCTCTTCTTCAGGTCACATTACAATTATTAACTAAAATCTGCTGTGATGAAGGAAAATGGAGGAGAATATAACTGAGGACAGAATGCAGTCTGCAGCCTGGTGTGCCTGTTGTATGTATGCTGCTATAAGCTTATTTGCTCACTGTTGCTCAGGGATTTGTAGTAGGCTGTGGAACCTTTCATCTCTAGGTTTTGATCCACCTCAGTTCAACAGTGACTTGAAGTAGTTGCCATCTTGTTGTGTATGGTAACCCATATGCAATGAGTGGGTGGGTTAGAGTCCAGTTGCTAGCAGGACAGGCACCTACCACAAGCCAGTCGCAAATTGGGCTTGTTAGTCTCTCAGAGTCCGAGGGCTGAATGGTTCTGGAGACTGAATTCCTATTCCCCTATATAGAAGAGGTTTCTGCAGTCAGACTTGGGCAGCGAGGTGGAAACTTGTGTTCTTGCTGCCTGCACAGTATCTGTTCATGCTTAACCAGAGAATATCAGTCTCTCTTGCCCTCAGTATGACAGGAAATCTGGTTAATGATGCTTGCTCTTCAGGAAGCAGCTATTCCTGGAACAGGGTGGGCAGTGCAATGTGACACATTTTCCTGCTTTTTTATTTTCCAGGCACCCAAATTAGATTTGTAAAGTCAGTATTATGGTACCATGGCTATGGCAGGCCAGAATTCTATCAGCTCCCTTCTGATGGCTCTCTTGGTAGCAGGGAGCTGCTACTGGCATTTTCCTGGCTCCTAAACAGAATCAGCCTGCTGGAGCAGCTACTGACTGTGAATAGAGTGAAAATCGGGGATGAAACCTCTGTGTGCACGGTAAGCAGTTTTTTTGTTTGTCCTCTCCACCCTCACAATTGTTAATCTGCTACAATAGAATTTAAAATGGCAAGTGTGCGTGTATTATGGGTTTCTGGATTTTCCCTTTCTAGATCATACTTATGGGTTGTACTCCAATTTAGGGAAAGGGTTGGGCTGCATGAGTTTTCTCTCTGTGTGTGGAATAGGCCAGGAACTGGCAAATAGCATTTTAAGAAATATTTGAGTGCCAAATAGTGGCTACCACTATTCATTGAGTAACTAATGATCTTTCAGCCTTCCTGAGGGAGTAGTGAGATTTACTGTTACAATTCCAGCAGTAAAAAGATGTCATTGTGCAGAGAGCCTGCTAAGGCTAGCTGGGAATTTGCTGTATCTGGTGAAATTGGGAAATCCGTAACAGTGGCCAAACAGAATTGCACAGACCAATAACATTTGATAACTTTCCACTTAAAATTCACTCCTTCATATACAAGGTGTCCAGCACATGATCTTCTCCAACCTGTTTGCCTGAGTGTTCGAGAATATGTTAGGGAATGAAGAAATGAAGATAAAACTTCCACACTTGCTCCAAGTAAATGCCATGCTCTTAGCACCAAAGGACATGGAGACTGAATTTAAAATGATCAGTGCTGAGTGTTACAGCCTGGCCCAGCGCTCTTCTGCATGGTCAGCAGTCAGGTATGAATGGACCCAAAACCCAATCTTTGGGTCCCATGCACTTCCAAGCAAAATAGATCTGGATAGAGTCTAGTCACTGTTTCTAGCTCTGCGGCCCTAGGGCACACTCCTGGGCTCAGACTTCTTGCATAATGTCCTTCCTTAGGATGTGGGGCACTGCAGCTCTCCTAAACCCCTAAGACAGTGTCTGAGACCTCCTGAACATTCCCCTACCCCCCAGTTGCTTGCATATTCTCCACCTAGGCTGTAGGAGCTTCTAGTTTTGTCCCTTTGTGGATGATGTAGTAGGAAAGCAAGGAGCACAGGCTTTGTAAAAGAATTTCTTGGCCATAAAGACTTTACTCTGAGATTTACAGATCTTTGAAAACAACAAAAGGTCTGAGGCACCCCCTCCCTTTGTCTGATCTCATCCTTCCTGTGTGTCCGAGGTTCGTCAGCATTTCCAGATGGGCAAAGTTCTTTCTATAAGTCCTGCTCACTTGAGCATCTGTGTTCAGTGAATCCATGTGGGCTTGCTCTTCTGATTTTGTTTATAATTTTAAGAAAGTCACTGATTCCCTGTATTAGGCCTGTAGCGAATGGTCTGACATTATATAAAATAAGATTATGAGCAGTAAAAAAGGAACACGTGTCTTCAAGGAGTACTGTGAACAAGAACTGTCTTGATAACTCAGTGCGTATAACTATTCCAGCTCTAAAAATGTACAGCTAATATTCAGTGAGAGAGAGAGAAAAGTCAGTATTATTCATTCCAGAAGGATGTTATCGTTTGGGGTGAGCTTTATCTGTTATCTCTCTTGTGCACTTCTCTGAGTGGAACTCTGTGATTCATCTCACTTTTAGACTGGATCAGTAGTCTACAGTACCCCATATTGACCAACCATATCTGCTTCTAGCTGGTAGATCTGGATTTGACACCTGCTATGGAATCTTCTCCAGAAGTTGTGACTGTCTAGTAAAAGCAGTGACAGAAAACAGCTTGTTCAAAACAGTCTTTGATTTATTTATCATTAGCGCAACACAAGGAGAGAAAAGGGTTAAAAATAACAAAAGCCTTAAAGCACATTGCCTTACCTAAACTTAGCCTCTTTTGAGAGCTGGTCCCTCTGTGTATTCCACTTGTGGGTACACATGCACTCCATGTACCTGAGACTGGAGAACTTTCACAAATAGTGTCTCTTGGTCCGCATTTGTGCCCCTGCTCTGCTTGCGTTCTGCATCAAGGATCCATGGGGAGTGAGTGTGGGGGCTGGATGGGCCAACCACTTCATCGGTTCCTTCTTACTGCTGCATGGACTGAATCAGAACCTCTAGCATTCAGAACTTCTCCTTTGTCTTCAAACCTGTAAATATTTCAAAGTTTATCAGTTTTATCTTTAGCGTAATTAGTATTAATGGTTCTATTGGTATAGCTAGTGGATCGTTAGAATCCTCACCTAGGGGACCCCCTGGCTTCCCAGTTTGGGAAATAGATTATGCACAGTATATTAGGCTTGGAAAGCTGCATCTCCTGTCCCTGCACCTTCCTGATCAGTGATGACCAATAGCGTTGCCTATACTGTCTGGGGGAAGTGCATATCTCTGCCAGATGCAGGATCTATCGCTCCTTTCCTAGCTGACAGATGCAAGAATTTCAGCTTAAAAACACCTCAGTGAGAAGGCTCTGAGGCCCCAGTCAGACCCAGGCTAGCTGAATCTCGCTGTACATTGACCAGAGTCATCAAGGAGCACATCTCCTACCATTAGGCCTGATGCAGGAATGAGTGAGACTACATCTGTGGACCCTCTCTCAGGGTTTCTACAGGAGAGCAGGGTACAGTCTCATAAGCACAAAAGCAGATCCCTCCTCCAATAGGAATCTCTCCTCCAGTAGGAAGCAATAGAGTGGGGTACATCTTCAACAACAGGGAAAAGGGTTCTATTCGATATATTTCCTAGTTCCAAAAGTAAGGGAGATGGAGACCTATTTTTAACCTGCAATGATTCAATATTTTTATTCGAAAGCTAGAGTTCCATATGGTTACATTGGCATCGGTGAAAAGGCACATGGTTCACAAATCTCTGTATGAAAGATGTATATTTTCATGTGGACCGTTCTCAGGTTTATGATAGAGCCAACTACTGTAAGTGCAGGATGCTTTCATTCCATCTAGCAAATGCTCCCGGAGTCTTCACCAAAACAGCATCAGTAGCAGTTGCACAGCTCAGATGGAGTGGCTTCAGTATCTTCCTGTATTTAGATAACTGGCTTTTCACTGGCAGGACACACATAGAAGGCCTAGCATCAGCCTTGTTGCTGCTTCATCTTCTAGCATCCCTAGGAGTTTGTGTAAACATGGAGAAATCTACCATGACTCTAGAATTTATAGGAGTAACCATAGACTCACTCAGGGCAAAGTGAGGGAAACCAATGAGAAAGCCACCTAGGCTATTTGTTGCCATGACAGAACAAGTTTGAAGTCTTCACAGAGGGTCTGTAGATGTATTTCTGGCTGTATCCTACTCTGTTAGTAGGGGGGACAGCTTCCTCCCCTATATAGGGTAAGGGCTAACTCTATAAGGGCACAAGATGCCTCAGTAGCATCACTTCAAGAGGTACCCCTGCTTGACAGTTGCATGGCAGCTACATTGAATTCCATCCATACGTTCACAAAGCATAATACCATGGTCCAAGATATCCTTTCTGATCTCACCCATGCTGGAATATGTGTAGGGATCAGCAGTTGAAGAAGAAAGGGAAATTACTTATCTTGTTGTAACTGGAGTTCTTTGAGATGTGTGCTCCCTATCTGTATTCCATTACCCACCTTCCTTCCCCTCTGTTTTGGATCTTGGCAAGATTCATGTTAGAGAAGGAGCAGGTTAGAGCATGCCTTGCGAAAGAATTGGCACAATACAAGTATCAATTATTGGAAATTGGACTTAATTCACTCAGACTGTCTGCCTTCCTGTAGGCTTACAGAGCCCCTTCGAACTGAGTTAACCCTTAGGATTCTCTATGGAAGTCATAATCAAACACAGGTTCCCACAATATTAATAAAAATACAGTCTGTCTACATTACAGAATTCTACTAGCATAGCTGTGTTGGTCAGGAGTATGAAGAGGTCTTTGATGTAGCAGTGCTGATAGAAACCCCCTAGTGTGGACTTAATTATAAAAGCAATACTGCACTATTGGGATAGCTTGATTCGCTTGAAGATGATGCGGTAAGCTATTCCTATAAAAGGGTAGCTTTGTGTATATATAAGCTGTGTCCACACTAAGAGTGCTTTCCCAGTATAATATGGTATGTGGATATAGCTATACTGGTAAAGTGCTTCTAATGTCAACATGACCACAGATAGCTCCCATGCTCTTCACAGAGGAGATTTCAGTTGCATCAAAAATATTGAAATCCTTGACATTCTGATCCTCTGATTCCCAGAGGCTTCCCCTTTGTGAGGCAGAGCAGCTGGGCAAAGGTCACACATATCTTGTTCTTTATTGTGTATAAGGAAGGCTTGAAAAGTTCTTTTTGCTTGTCTTTATCATAAAAATATCCTGAATATCAAGTCTTATCTTTCCAGTTTCTGCTCGATAAACCCTTGGAAGTCTAGAGAATTGGGGAAGTAAGCTTTCTAAGCCCTTGGATGTAGTTGGTAGGGGTAAGTCCATTGGACAGGCACCATCTTTTTGGTGCGTGCATGTGTCGTACACAGAGTGTCTAGCTTGAAATGGGATTGTGATCCAGGACTAGGGCTCCTAGGCTTAGGTAATACAAATAAATAATAATGATGATGAAGGCTGAATCTTTCATAAGATGAATGGGTTTAACAAAAACAAGTCGTGGGTTTTAAACAGTCTCCTGGAAAATGCCCTCCCTTTTCAGTTTGGGGTTTCAGTCTCTTGTTGTGATGTCATAGTCTCCAGTTCTGCAAGTGTTCTCTGGCAAATGCTTCTAGAGTTTTTAAAAAACAATCCCAAAACCCGTAGAAAAGCCATGTGATTTTCGGGGCAGAGAACAATGGAATTAGAAAATGAAAGTGTGCTAAGGCCGCTTCCCTCCAAGGGTTTGGAGGGGAAGCTGGGGCTCCTCGTACTACATGCCCATGCCAAACACTGGATAGCTAATCAGAGAATGGTTCACACTGTGATTCATTTTGGTTGCATGGTAGCTGGTGCTGTGGAAAATCCCACACCTCAAAGATGGTGATAACAGAAACCACAAATCCAGAACATGAAGTAATACACAGAAATGAGCTGGCTATTTTATTCCCTCTGTCACTTACTGGTTTTATTTTGTAGCAGTTAAACAGCAGCTTTGTCATTTCTGATTCCATCGTCCCATTTTTGGTCGCTAGCCATCTTGATCCTTACTGGCCACTACCTTAAATTTTAATGTAATTTATAAAAGTTTATGTATACAACACATACTATAAGCAGACCTCACTATATCTTACTGGCTATAACCATCCCTGAGCTCCTCTCCACTGCTTAGCTTATTGTGTTAAAAACCATTTAGATCCTGATCCTGAAAAGACATAAATGTGTTTAAAGTTAAGCATGTGCATAAGTCTTTGTTGGATCAGTGCCTTAGATTGTAAACTTCTTGTTGAGGTTTTGTTGTTTGTCTGGAAAGTGTCATGCACACCAGTGTCTCAGTTTAAATAAATAATTGGTCTGATGTTCTTTGGAGTCTGTGGAAATGTTTACCCATTTTTATCCACTGCAAATCAGAGCAAAATTGTGTTGCTAAGAAACTGCAAAGAAGGAAGAGTGATACAGCAATAGCTTGGGACCAAATGAACGGAATTAACATAATTGGCTTTTGATATATATGGGGTTTGGCATATCATGAGCTATTTAGTGGGCTTCAGATCTCATTTGTGATTCAGACATAGCTTGTTCTGGTAGAGTAGTCAGAATTTAATTCTGAAATCTGGTAGCCTTGTCATTGTAGATTAATTAGGGATTAACTGCATTTTTCCCTTGACATGTCTGCCTCACTAGATGCACTTGTCGGCATGTGCTAAATGTTTAAAATTACATTCATTTCTGTTTGAACAAGCAGTAGTAGCTGTTGTTCTTGAGGCTCTGTTATGTCTTTAGGATAAACACAATACATCTGGATTCTTTTGTTTACTGTGGTGTAACTCCATTGACTTCATTGGGACTACATACGCACTTCTAGCTAAGCACATGCTAAAGTGCATAGCTGGTTTAGGCCAGAGTTCTCAGTAGCTTGCAGCTTGAAGGCACAGTGTCATTCTTTTAGTTTTTGCTGAGGAAGCACTTCTATTTCAAGATCCTATTATCAGGTGTTTGCAAATGTCTGAAAAAATTCCATTTGATCTGAGACTAACGTTTGTTTTCTCATCCCAGAAGTGAATTTTTTTGGAAATTCTGTTTGGGTGTTTCAGAGATCAGAGCATGAAAATGTTTGCACTTTTATTCGTTTTTCTTTTTTTGAGAAATCAAATTTGCCATAGAGTTAGATTTTTGACATATTTCAAACATTTTTAGAAATTGGTACAAACTCTCAGAAATCTTTGTGCTTGTTTCCACCAAGGTAACTTTTACTAGTGCACATATGCACATATTAATGCATATGCAGAGCATCTGATGCTGTGAATTCTAGCTTTTCAGTGGTTTAAAACTTGTTGCTAGTCTTAATAGTTCATGAGATATCAGACATAAAATGACAACATTGTGATGACCTTTTTTTCCCCTTTCCTCTCTTAGTTGGTTTTCCACATGATTTAGAGGCTATTGCCTGAGCTAAGAGTAACTATACACCACCTGAAATCACATAAAGCAATTACTATACAGTAATGTCATCTCACTCTAATATAGTGATGAAAGCAATTTAGGGTGTGCTTTACATGGAACTGATTTTTAAAGGCATATGAGGTCGCCCCCTCTCTCCATGGTGACGCTACAGGGCTATGTTAGTCATTTTGATGCCTTCACTGAGCATTTGCAGACCGTAGCTTGTTTGGATTTCTTTTAAGTTTAACCTGACTTCTGAATTTCCTGGTTTTGTAATGCTTGTTTCTGGTATAGTTATAACCAGAATTATAATTAAAATTCTTGTAATTATTTTTACCCTTATGTACTCTCAGCTTTAACTCCATCTTAATGTCATTTTTATCTGGGAATTACCATTTTATTAAATTATTAAACATTTCCTGCATGAACACTAAAAAAGAAGCGTTACCATTAATACTTGACATTTATTTTCAAAAACTACCATCTTTTAACAAGGTCTAGAAATGCTTTGGTAGGACCATTACCGAATTTTGGGGAATTTGTAAACCTTTCCAAGCATAATTCTGCACAGTGATAAGAGAGAAAATGTGTATCTCTAGAGTAGTATAAAATGCATATTACATACATGTATGTATTCTGACAGGGGCTACCGGAGGGTGGTAGAAGGACGCTATGTTTGCCTAAGAATGACCAAGGCCCTGTTCCCCCTAGCAGCTGCCCAAGGTTTCCTCCAGGCTGATTAGGGCCAGCTGAGACCAATTAGGGCCAGCTGAGGCCAGGATCAGCTGAGACCAATTGAGAACTGCCTGGGAGCAGATATAAGCTCCCTGCCAGCCAGGCAGGGGAGTTTTTGGAGAGTTTTGGAGAACAAGAGAAGGAGACCCGTGAGTGGCAGGAGCCAGAGAAGGGCCGGGATTTGCCTGTTGGAGTGACTACTCAGCCCCGACGAAAACCAGGGTAGGGAAGGAGCCCAGAGAAGAGACTTGTATAGTGCCTTACAGCAGCAGCCAACCACTGCTGTCAGCCAGGGTCTCTGGGCTGGTGTCCGAAGAAGAGGGCGGGCTCGGACACCCCCTACCCCGACCATCCCTGGCCCAACCAGGGAACTTCCCCCCTGCCCAGGAGAAGAGGTCTTTCCTCCCTCCCTCCGCGCCCCCCGACCCTGCCCGCCTTAGAACCTAAGGTCCAGAAGGCGCTGCTCGGCCTTCCGAGGCCTGAAGGAAGACGGGGTAGAAGTGAGACGGCCACCATCTTAAGATATCTTAGCATCACTGCTGCTGCAGGATCAGCAGGGTGTGTACCACATTGGGCTTTTTGTGCTGCCTGTTTAGTCATAGTGTGCAAAAAGAATGTTTTTTTTTTCCTATATCCAATGTAAAAAAAAAAGGGGGCTTGATTTGTGGAAGTGCTGAGTAGCTACAGTTCCCCTTAACTTCAGTTGAAGTGGTTTATGCATAGTGCTTGTGCAAATTGGGCCTGGGATGTTTTAAGTTTCTTTGGTGGGTTTTATTTAACTCACTACACCAAAGACATTTAGAATCCTGATTACAGTCTCTGCCAGATCGTAACAATTTTGAAGTATACTGTAGGATAAATATATAATGGAAATAGGATGATGGCTCTTTCAGTTTTATGTAATCATTGCAAGTAAATCTGTCACTTTCACAGCAAGCTAATTACTAGTGCTGTGTTTTAGGAAGTGATAAACAAAATTTTCTCCCATTCTGTAAATAAATGACAACCTGTGCAAATAATAGCTGTACTCTGCGTGATCATGTGTTTGTTATGGTTACAGAGAGGAATACTGCTGACACTGGTATTACCTCTAAAATGGGAACTAATTTAATTGTAGAAGCTGGTGATTTTTTAGGGGTCAGAGTGGTGTTTGTTTCCTTGTTTATTACTAGGGAAGTTTGCAAGGATGTTGGATCTAGGTTTTGTCAATTCAATCCGCTCCTGCTTTTTACTGTCCATCTGAATTCAGACCCCTCTTTTTGTGACCTCATAATAAGAAAATACTGATGATATCATAGAATTTATGCATCTGGCAGAGATACCTGTTTCTCTCCAGCACGACCAAATAAAGTCCAGCCTGGTCTACGCTACAAAGTTAGGTCAAAGCAATCTGCCTTATGTTGACCTAGTTGTGCATGTGTCTTCATTTAAATTTGTCTCCCACTGATGTAAGCACCCTGTTACACAATGCAGTAGCACCACCTCCCTGCGTGGCATTGAGCCATGGTCGTTGCACTTAAATCAACTTAGCGTGAGTTGTGATACTGTGTTACTTATGTCAACCCTAACAATCCTCCAGAAGCTATCCCACAATGCCTGACACTGACTGCTCCGGACACAGTTGTGAATTACACTGGCCAAGGGTCACGGAGACCAGAAGCCTCTCCCGTTCCCTTTAAAACCCCATGAACTTTTGAAATGCTTTTTCCTGATTGTCCATCTTGGCGAGCACACCTAACATCTCTCCATTGTTGAGTGCAACTGGTTATGCTGGCTACCGGCTCCAGACGTGCTCCCTCTTGGGGTAGACAGAAGATATTGGCTCTCCTGGGCCTGTGGGAAGAGGAGGCTATGCAAGGGGAGGAGGTGAACATCCCTCAATGCTGAAGGAACAGATTCAGGACTATTTAGAAAGATTGGACATACACAAGTCCATGTAGCCAGATGCAATGCATCCGAGGGTGCTGAGGGAGTTGGCTGATGTGATTTCCGAGCTATTGGCTATTATCGTCGAAAGCTCGTGGCAATTGGGGGAGGTCCCTGATGATTGGAAAAAGGCAAATATAATGCCCATCTTCAAGAAAGGGAGGAAAGAGGATCCAGGGAACTACAGACCGGTTAGCCTCACCTCAATCCCTGGAAAAATCATGGAGCAGGTCCTCAAGGAATCCATTTTAAGGCACTTGGAAGAGAGGAAGATGATCAGGAACAGTCAACGTGGAGTCACCAAGGGCAAGTCATGCCTGTGGAAGAAACAAAGCTTCACTCTGCGTTTTGGTTGAGGCTCATCAAAGATCTGAGACTCTTTTATTATTATAAAAGCACAAGCATATGCAAGGGGAGAGCCACTGACAGAGTTGTTTCTGGTCAGTAAAGGGTCTCCACCTTCAGGCAGATTTTAACATATATTTATAACAGTGCTAGAATCACATGATTCATTCTTCTTATCATTAGTCAAGGTTACAGACATAGGCAAACTGCAGTACAAGCATTTTCAGCTAAGATAGTTGATATTTTCCAGCACTGTTTACATTCTTTTCTTCTGCACTATCTCACTCTCTGTTTTATCCCCTCACTTTACCCATAAGACATACTTTTCTTGACCAAAGTTTAAGGCCTAAGCATTTTACTTCAACAATCCCCCCTTTGGTTCTCCAAAGCACCATACTGCCTTAAACTTCCACATTCATTGTCTTCAACTTCTTTCTGTACTTGCTCGTCCCATTCCTTTATTTCAGCATACATATTATATACTGCTGTTTTTTTTTGTTCTGGGTTCAGCATACCTATTTTCATTTCCTTTGCAGTACATTTGAAGCAACATTTTATAAACATTATAACTACCTGTATACACACAAAAATGCCAATAATACCCCCAAATACAAGTAACAAGATGTAGAAAATTTTGGACCCCCATCCTCTGAGCCACGACCATAGGCTCCATTGATCTGTTTCATGGAGGTTTGCTACTTCTTTTCTAATGTGCTTGGCTTGTGTGAAGATGTCATGGGTGTTATCTGGTATGTAAACACAACATTTGGGTCCTATCAAAGCATACGCTCCTCCCTTGCTTTCTAAGGTAAACTCTAGGGCCATTCGGTTCTGCAGAACCATTTGTCATATACTACCCATTTTAGTGGGTATGTGTTCAAAGCCATGGGTAGTTGCATTGGCCACTTCTTCAAGCACCCCAGCAACGCGCCTTATTTCCTTGACAGCGTATGCTACTCCAAGGTGAGGCAAGGTGATACCCCAATATCATTGGGCCTCGGTGATTGCTCTTCGGTTCTGGAGTCTGCCCTGGGATAGTGTGGGTGTGTGCCTAATGGCAGGGACAATAGCTCCGATGTAGCAGGAGCCTTCCCACCACGGGGGTAATCTTTTATGGGCCTTATTCCCACAAATAAAATAATGACCCACTAAACCTATATGTTCTTGTGAGTAAGTTACAGAGCTTTGCATTAAGCGAATGCTATAATAATTGATGTTCAGGGGGTACGGAAAAGAACCTTTAAAAGAGCTCCCATTCAGGGCAACATACCCTGTAGAGTTGATAGTGAAGGTATAGTTACAAATGCTATAATCAATCTTCATACTTTTGTGGAGTGCATTCTTCCTCCACATGGATCGGTTGGACCGAAAGCCTTGGGCCTCATAAGCTAGGTGGATGTATTCTGTTTTATTCTGACCCACATCAGCCCAAGTTTGACCCTTTCCAGAGAATGGAATGGTAACCCCTTGTACTATTTGTGTGGTGTTCAACACAATCAGAGCCATGGGTATACCTTCTTCAGAATGCAAGAGAACATGACTGCAAATCCAACAGTTAGACACATTTAAGTCTTTTCTGTAGTTGGTTAATTACTTGTAAAAAATGTGTTAGTACAGTCCAAGGAGCGTTTTCTTCTATGGTTCAGTTGCTTAGTTTTTAATTGTACCTCAGAATCATCAGGTTGTCGGTCTTCTATCCAATGGACCTTGGGGATTTCCTCGACAGGTGTGCTGGCAATCAGGAGCCATTTTTCTTCCTGCTTAGACCAAAAGAGAGCCATTCAGATAATGCCAATACAGAACATCCAGAATATCACTAGCCATACCCATTTAGGGAACCAGTGATTTGGAGGAATTGTAAGTCTTTCTCCTGAGGTGGTAGGGGTGATGTCGTGGCACATTCTCTTCACTCTGGAGTGTCAAATCCTCTTCTTGAGCAGGGGAGAGGTTACAAGCACTTGCACCCTGCTCCTCTGACCTTGCTTCTACAGGTGCAGAGGTTCTTTTACAGTGTGAGGCGTGTATCCAGGACTGCTGACCTCGGCACTTCACAGCAGTGTTGGTGGTGAGGAGTACCTGGAGTGGGCCTTTCCAACGTGGTTTCAGGGCTGTCTTTTTCTGGTAGACTTTGACATGGATCCAATCACCTGGCTGTAGATTGTGACATGCTTCTTGAGGTTCTTGGGGAAGGGCTTCTTGTACCTGTGAATGAAAAGCCATAACACACTTCATTAACGCCTGACAATAAGCCAAAACAAACATACAATTACCAGTACATATTCATATGAAACACATTTTGGCACATTTTGGCCTTAACACACTTAACACATTAACACATTTTGGCCTTAACACACTTCATTTTGGCCTTAATACACTTCATTAACGCCTGACAATAAGCCAAAACAAACATACAAACAAACATACAATTACCAGTACATATTCATATGAAACACATTTTGGCATTTGAATGAAATCAATCTGAATATTTACAAATGATCCCCATGGTGGAGGATGTGCTGCCCTTTTTATTTTTTACCGGTTTACCCACATTGTGAGCCTGACAAATAGGGCAGGTTTGACAATATTGATATGCCACAGTGGGGAAAGTAGGGGCATACCAATCCCGTTTCACTGCTTCTATCATCCCCCATTTGCTCAAGTGGGCTACCCCGTGATGTACTCGAGCAAAGTAAGGGAAAAGGACCATGGGTGCCACCAGGTGGCCGTCCGGAGAGCGCCACAAATGGTCTGGGTGTAAAAGGCACCCTGCCAGTCTCCAATGCTTCTTTTCACTTTCTGGGGCCTGATCCTGGAGGAGTGCAACATCCTCAGTAGTAGCCATGGGAGACTGGACTGATGTGAACAAAAACATGGATGTGGCCTGAGGTGCGGAAAGGGCCGCAGCCTTAGCAGCAGCGTCTGCCAAAGCATTCCCATGAGTAACTTCATCATAAGGAATTCGGTGAGCTAGACATTTAACAACAGCAATGGCAAAAGATAGCTATAAAGCATAGGGTAAAGCAGCAACATAAAACCCATTTTGAATATGTGAGCCTCCCAAAGTGAGGAAGCCTCTTTGTTTCCAGAGTTGACCATAATCATGGACGACACCGAAGGCATAACGGGAATCAATACAAACGTTAACTTTGGCCAGGATACATGTCCTAGTTAAAGCAAAAAAAGTTCAGCAACTTGAGCAGAATATACAGAAGGGAGAGGGTTACTTTCAATGACCTTGTACTGGGAACAGACAGCATAGCCAAACACAAGATTACTTTTAGAGTTTCTTTGACAAGAGCCATCAACATAAAATACCCAATCCGGGTTCTGCAAGGGGGTATCTTTAAGATCAATTCAAGGCATGGTGAGGTGCGCGGTCACAATTAAGCAATCATGGGATTCACCCTCCAGAGGGGTGGGTAAGGACTGGACACCGGGTGAGTGTCATATGGCCTGCAGACAACAAAAGAATTTCATATTTTGTTAAGTGAGCATTTGATAAATGCTGTGTCTTGGTTTTCAACAACAGGGCAGCAACAGCATGGGGAACAGCAAACACTGGCAAATGTACAGCACATGACCTTGCTAGCACCTCTGCTGCTCTTGGCACAAAACACAACCAGATAGCAAACAACAAAACAGGTCACACAACCCACTTACTACCCAATCGGTCCCGACCGGACCCGCCGCGTCACTATCTCAAGCACGTCACAAAATCTTCCGCAATCTTCACTACAATCCACCCCTTGACAAGGCGGGTATGGTCTGGCCATAAACAATACACTGCAAATACAAAACACTTTTATAAACCCTTTTCAACTTATAACAAACATATATTTATTACAAATACTAACACACACAATCACACCTAACATCAAAACAATTGGATGTAACATCAAACTTAAAAATTTGCTGGCTCTCGGGGACCAATTGGTAAACATATTATACCAATAATGTGTAATTAACTATTGAATATGGTGGGCTGAGTGAACCACCTCTTGACTGTCAATTGTCATTTTGAGGGCAGCTGCTCTGACGATCGTCTCAGCCTGGGCAAACAACTGTTTCCCACGCAGCCCCTCCCGCTGCAACTCAGGGACCCGGGGCAAGGAAACATGATATACTTGCAGCCATTGGTGCGGTAGAGCAACCTGCAGGGTCCTTGCTTGGATTTTACAGATAATCAGCATAAAGCACAAAATACACTCTTTATTGCAATAATAAATTCATGGTGGTGTTTTCAGCTGTTTTGCTGATGCCCACTTTTCCTGAAGTTCTGAAATACAAAAAGAACATTTTCTACCCCCTTTTGGGGGTGGCAGATTATTGCTTAAAATACCTCTTTCTTTCACAAAATCTCCTTGCTGATTGCAGGCAAAACAGAGGAATTATCTCCATATTTTCCTGCATCTGGCTGACTTTTCCACAGCCATACCTTTGACTTTTAAAAGATATTGAATTTTATAAAGCATAGAAGTACCCAAAGGGTTGCTTTGCTAACAAAAACAAATCACAACAATACAGGGTTTTACAAACCAAAAGTGTTAGTTTAAATCCTTTAAACCCTTACAAATTTACACAATATATTTACACACACAAATTTCTTCTAAAATGTTAAACCAAAAACTTTCTTTTTATAACACTATTATCCTCTGAACAATTTCACAACTGTTACCTTTGAACATTTCCACATCTCTTGACTGTTTAATTCCCTTCAACTTTTTGTAGTATTAATTCTTAGAAAAGCTACCTTTAACTTCTTTTCTTTCCTTAAATTACTTACTTTTGCATTTTATTTACTGTATTTACACTTTATTACATTATTCTTGGCTGCCATAATTTTAACACTTCACCGGCAACATAGTTCTGTGATTTAAACCCTCCAGTTCTTTTTTTTCCTGTATTTATCAGTTACTGTTTTTTTTACTGAGCTGCATTCTTAAGGTGGCATATTGTGATTGTAAAACTTGAGCCACCAAGCACAAGATTTGTAATACAGCTACTTTAGTTTGTGCTTTGTTAAAACTTTTACCTTCAAAGTATATTTAAATTTCCTTCTGTTAAACAGCTCAGAAAAATAGAAGTACGTGTGTGTGTGTGGGGAGAAGAAAGAACACTAAAAAAAAATTTACTATATCTTTGGCCTTATCAAGTTGAGGGTACAAAGGAACATATGGAGTGTTAGGTGGGCAAGCCTGGCCAGGTTTACATTGAGTCTTCAGTTCCTTTATCTGAATTTTCAATTTCTCTTGGGAGTCCTTTAGACTCCTCACCCGGGATTCATGCAATCTTTTAAGGGTTTTCTCATACCAATCAATATATGCATCCCTTTGAGCCTGTTTTGGTGACTCTAGGGCTCCGCGGAGGTGTACAATTTTATCTAAATCAAAAGTACCAATAAAAAAAAACTACTTACTAGGATCCTCTTTGGTATACCAATTCCACTTATCCAAATATCTGCCAAGTCCTTTGGCCATAACGTGTACACATATAAAATGCTGAGGTTCCCTTTGGCGAGACGGAGGCATCCTTTGACCCTCCAACCCCATTTTCCTCAATTCACACGGGTACAGTCACACAGGGAAAGTTCATAAAGGAGGTCCTGTTGCTAACAGGGCACATCTGAGGGAAATGCCAAACGCACTCCAACGGTGTCTCCTATTGTGGCTTCAGGCTCATTGCCGTGGATAAAGGGGAGAAAAAAATCAATCATTCCCACTGGGTCACAGGGTTCCACCGAGCCCCCTTGTGATCAGTTCTGCCTTTTATCAGGCAGCCCTGGGGCAGCTGAACTTGGCTTAAGTCCTAGACCTGGTCAGCGGTTATAATCTCAGTTCATACATCCCAGCTGGTTTTCTCAATTCACACACTGGTTATGATCTCTATTTACACACTGGTTATAGTCTCAATTCACACACTGGTTATAACCACAATCACACAACCCCCAGCTTTTAAAATCTCTTTTGACTAGTCACCTTATACCTTACCCACTATGTTTGATGAGCCTCCTTTCAAAAAGTTCAGATCGCGTCAGCCACTGTTCAGGATTTCCAACCCCACGGGCAGTCCTCCACCGAGCACCCAATCAGAGATTTCAAAAGGTCTCTTACCTTGGTATAGCGCCGGGGTTCAGAGGGAGACGGCCCGCAGCCTGTGGGGTCCTGACTGGGCTTTTAGCGATCCAAGTCACGGCACCAAGAACTGTGGAAGAAACAAAGCTTCACTCTGCATTTTAGTTGAGGCTCATCAGAGATCTGAGACTCTTTTATTATTATAAAAGCACAAGCATATGCAAGGGGAGAGCCACTGACAGAGTTGTTTCTGGTCAGTAAAGGGTCTCCACCTTCAGGCAGATTTTAATATATATTTATAACAGTGCTAGAATCACAGCATTCATTCTTCTTATCATAGGCAAACTGCAGTACAAGCATTTTCAGCTAAGACAGTTGATATTTTCCAGCACTGTTTACATTCTTTTCTTCTGCACTGTCTCACTCTCTGTTTTACCCCCTCACTTTACCCATAAGACATACTTTTCTTGACCAAAGTTTAAGGCCTAAGCATTTTACTTCAATATGCCTGACCAACCTGATTGCCTTCTATGAAGAGGCGATTGGCTCTGTGAATGTGGGGAAAGTGGTGGACGTGATATACCTTGACTTTAGCAAAGCTTTTGATACAGTCTCCCACAGTATTCTTATCAGCATGTTAAAGAAGTATGGGTTGGATGAATGGACTATAAAATGGATAGAGAGTTGGCTAGATCATCAGGCTCAACTAGTAATGATCAATGGCTCCATGTCTAGCTGGCAGCTGGTCACAAGTGGAGTGCCCCAGGAGTTGGTTCTGGGTCCGGTTTTGTTCAGCATCTCCATTAATGATCTGGAGGATGGGGTAGATTGCATCCTCAGCAAGTTTGCAGATGACATTAAGCTAGGGGGAGTGGTAGATACCCTGAAAGGTAGGGATAGGATACAGAGTGACCTGGACAAATTGGAGGATTGGACCAAAAGAAATCTGCTGAGGTTCAGTAAGGACAAGTGCAGAGTCCTGCACTTAGGACGGAAGAATCCCATGCATAGCTACAGACTGGTGACCGATGTGCTAGGCAGCATTTCTGCAGAAAAGGACCTGGGGTTAACAGTGGATAAGAAGCTGGATATGAGTCAGCAGTGTGCCCTGGTTGCCAAGAAGGCTAATAGCACATTGGGCTGCATTAGTAGAAGCATTGCCAGCAGATTGAGGGAAGTGATTATTTCTCTCTATTTGGAATTGGTGAGGCCGCATTTGGAGTATTGTGTCCAGTTTTGGGCCCCCCACTATAAAAAGGATGTGGACAAGTTGGAGAGAGTCCAGCGGAGGGCAACAAAAGTGTTTAGGGGGCTGGAGCACAAGACTTATGAGGAGAGACTGTGGGAACTAGGCTTGTTTAGTCTGCAAAAGAGAAGAATGAGGGGGGATTTGATAGCATCCTTTAACTACCTGAAAGGGGGTTCCAGGGAGGATGGAGTTAGGCTGTTCTCAATGGTAGTAGATGACAGAACAAGGAGCAATGGTCTCAAGTTGCAGTGGGGGAGGTCTAGGTTGGATATTAGGAAAATGTTTTTCACTAGGAGGGTGGTGAAACACTGGAATGGGTTACCTAGGGAGGTGGTGGAATCTCCATCTTTAGAGGTTTTTAAGCTGTGGCTTGACAAAGCCCTGACTGGGATGATTTAGCTGAGGTTAGTCCTGCTTTGAGCAGGGGGTTGGACTAGATGACCTCAAGAGGTCCTTCCAACTCTAATTCTCTATGATTCTATGATTTCCCTCATCCCTGGCAGGCCATACTCACCATGGCTGGTGCTGTGAGTGGTGCTGTGCAGAGACGCTCTGAAGCTGAAGTGTCAGTCAGCATGTCTTGTTTAAAACTTAGGAGAGCACGAAAAAGGAGTTCTGAATCTTAATTTTCACTTTCTGTTTTGATTATACTGACAATGGTACCTGTGTGTGTTTTATCTGCAACTGCTGTCATTGCGACCTTGAAGGGTCCCCCCTCCACACCCGTGGAATGCCTGAGCCAGATGAGGAGGAGAAAGAAGAGGACTCAGGATGACATGTTCAGTGAGGTCCTGCAAGCCAGTGCTGCATCAGACTCTGAGCAAAAGGCCTTGAGGGTGCACGTTGCAGACAGCCTGAGGAAGGAAAGAGCCGGCAGGAGAAAGGTCCAGGGCACCCAGCAGAAAAAGGAGAAGAAGACACACTAGGATATAGCGGGGCTTTTCCAGCAGCAAACACAAATGCTGCAGTCTCTTGTGGACCTACAGATTCAACAATCACTGGCTCGCCTCCCTTTGCAGTCCATGGAGAACTCCAGTATAGCACCTCCTTACTCCCACCCCCAACATTCACTTGGCATCAGGGGCTGTATCCCTACCTCTACCACTCCATCTCAGTGGACATTAAGGACAACCACAGCTTCACATACACTGACTTGTGAAAGCCCCAGTTGCTGTATATGCAGATAAAATGGACAAGAACGTTCTTTCTCTCTAAGTTCTGTTCCATTAGTTTATTAAGTTTTCAGTGTATTTGCTTAAATTGCACAGATTTTTCTTTGCATTGACTTTGTTACTGAATAAAATTCTATATGAAAAATAATTCATCTCGCCTAGTGCACAATGTTGTTAGTGCTGCTAGTGCTGCTGTTCTTGGAGCTTCGGTGTTGTTTGCACCAGCGTAGCTTGCAGCTGGTTGATTCAGCAGACGTCAGTGTTACTCATACAGAAAGACCATAGGCTCGGTTCGGTGGCAGAGGTACTCAGCCAGGTTTATTGTCAACAAAGCAGTGTCCTAGTGGTCTTTGGGAGCAATAGGTACACTAACACATGTATGTCCGTAACAAGGTACCTGCTCAATCAGCTTAACATAATGATGTCCCCTAGGCCAATACAAAGATGACCCTCCTAGGACTTTTCCTTTTATACATTCATACAAAGTACGTATTACATTCCAGATGTTGTTACCACCTTATCCTCTCATCCTGCCCTTATCTTTACAAGGGGTCTTTGTGTTCTTGTACCATCCTCTCTGGTCAGGTATGTACTTACTTGGTTAGCCGATACCTAGATGTTATTCTGACAAGGCCTGCTTTGGTTCATCGCCTTTGGGTCATACTGTTAGCCATGCTTAGAGTTTCAGCAAGGCCTACACAAAATATATTCTGTAAAGTGCCTAATAGTTCTGAAAGCACCCGCTTATTCATTATTGTATGCTGTGAAATCTGAAGTTGCTTTTGCAAAGTTTCCACCATATTGTTTTGCCAGGAAACAGGCTTTGCCTCTCACAGGTGAACCAGGCAGTCAAGCGCCAGTGCCTCTTGGGGCATCTGCTGGAGCACTCCCGGCCAAGAGTTGCACAGTGATTTAAAAAAAAAAAAAGAATATCTGTTTGGCCAATTTGACAACTCAGAAGGGGGCAGGGAACATATTTCATGTAGTTTTTAAAAGGCCTTTCTTTTTTACTATTTGCATTACAGCAGCACTTAGGGTATGTCTACACTGCAAAAAAATCCTTTTGACACTGAGTCTCCGAGACTGACTCAGGGTATGTCTGCGCTGCAGTTAGGCACTGTGATGTTCTCCCCCTGCAATCTGGACTGGTGTGTAGCTGTGTCATCTCAATTCCTCATCGTGGGCCCCATTTACCTCACTTTGCTGTGTGAACTACCCATTCCTGGGTATGCCCAGCCACCTGTGAGTAACCGGTCCCTGGCCTAGTGAAGGAGCGCTTTTGGTCAGCCACTTATGGGATAGACTCTCAGCATACACCCCAGTCCCAGATGCAAGCCTGGGTACTGCCGTCTCACAGGGTTTAGTGCTGTAAATCTCACCCTGCAAGCTCATTTACATTTATCCGTCAGTTTATCAAAGAAATTGATATGCATCAGCTCTGTCACTCTAAGTGAAGTCTCTGCACACTCTAAATCCACATGCACTGTTTCAGATAAAACAAACAAATAAGTTTATTGACTACAGCAAGATTTTAAGTGAATATAAGTCAGATTAATATAAATAAAGAGATTAATAATGAGTCAAGGAGTAGGTCACAATGAATTAAAAGGTAACGCATCTTAAACTAAGATTAATATTTTAGTAACTTTCAGTCTGTGATGTTAGCTTACCACACTGGCTGGCTGCAATGCCTCTAGAAACCAGGTTCCTCCCCCTGCCCCCCGTGGGCAGATTCTCAGTCTCTGGTGTTGCTTAGAAGATGGATTCCAGGGGAGAGCCCAGAGACAAAGACGCCTCAGCTTTTAACAAGTTTCCTTAACACCTCCTGGGGTTAGGTGATCAGCCCTGTCTGGCAATGGGCATGATTTCTTCCACTTGAGCCAAAGTGCTCACAGGTGCTTACGCCACTCCATTGTTCCTGTATGCATGCCTCTGTGGGGTGTGGAAACACAGCTTTGTGTTCTTATTCCAGCCATGTGAGACACACATTTGGGGATATGACACAGCAGAGTTTCATATCTGTACATATCTATGACATTGCAGGAAAAGTGCTACCATAACAGTAATGTTCAGTATGTCATGAGCATTCCAAAAACACCTTACATGGCATGCTTTGCATCAACCATACACAGTTACGCAGTAAGGGTGAACCTGAATGATACACAAATCACACCATAAGGGTGTACATGGGGTACAGCATGTCACAGACACCTGTGGCTGGCCCATGCCAGCTGTCTAAGGCTAAGTTTCTGTTTAATTGTGGTGTAGACATTTGGGCTGGAGCCTGGGCTTTAGGACCTTGCAAGGAGGGAGTGTCCCAGAGCTTCGGCTGCAGCCTGAACATCTGCACTGTAATTAAACAGACCCTTCACCTGAGCCTAGTGATCTGGCGCCGGCTGGTACAGGCCAGCTGCGAGTGTCGAATTACACTGTAGACATACCTTCAGGTTCTTGCTACAGGTCTAAAAATAGCATCGTAGCCATTCCTGCTGGGGCTGGTGCCTGGACTCTGAAACTCAGCAAGGGGGATGGGACTCAGTGCCCAGGCTCCAGCCCCAGTGCAAACATCTGCAGCACTAATTTTAGTCCTGTAGTCCCTGTCCGAGTCATTTGACCCAGGCTCTGAGAGTCGTTGCTGTGGGTTTTTGTTATTTTGCTGGGTATATGTACTCTCAGCTGAGATCGGGCCCCATTGGGCTAGGTGTATGTTTATAGAGACCGCATCTCCCAGCCCTGAAGAAGAGCTCTGTGTGACTCAAAAGCTTATCAATCTCATCAACAGAAGTTGGCCCAATAGAAGATACTACCTCACCCATGTTTGTGTGTATCTCTCTCACACTCACACAGTTATTACTACTAATTCAGATTTTTTTTCATTCAGAATTTGACTCTTTATCCAGTGAATACAAGGGCCTTTGGTACATTGAAAGAAAAGTGATTAATAAGTAGCATTACTTTTGTCTGATGTACTGAATACACTCTCTCTTACAATTTTTAACAAATGCTTCAAGGCATAGTTCTTGATATGACTGCTGAAGTGATCAGAAGGGCTTATATTTTAGGCATTACACGTTTACTATTCATTTGAATTTTCAAGTTTGTCTGATAATCCAGGAATTTCAAATACTCACAGTATTGTTTGAATCTGATGTTACGTGTGATGTGTTTTGCATGGGATTGCACCATCATACTATCCAGGAATTGCAAATAGGACAGAGAGAGGAAGCCTGCTTATTAAGCATGGTTTTTTGCAGAGAGCTCATTACACTGAGATGTTGTGTACTGCACTGTCCAGCATGATTGTCTATAAAGCCCTAAACAGTTTAGGCCTAGTCAGCTAGAGAGATTACCTCTCTCCCTTTGTGGTACCATGGGAGATGCATTTGTCAGAGGCTCTCAAGGTAGCACCTTATTTCAACTATGAGGGTGTTGGTAATTGTACATTCTCAATTAGATGGCTTTGGTTCAGTGGTTCTGAAAGTTGCTTCCTATCGTAATTTGTCCAGACCCTGATCTGATGACCTTCAGTACGTGCTGCAGGATTTCAACTCTGTCCTGGGCTTCTCTTGCCGGGAGAGGAGAATGTGGAGGGTGGGAGGCCGTGCCGATGGAGGGACTTGAAAGGCAGCAGTATCCTTTGTCTTGGTGAAATCTGTGAGTAGAATCCTAAACTGTACTGAGCTCATGCTCAGCTTGTGTAAGGGTGAGGCAGAGCAAACATAGTTCTAAGACAACGTTACTATTCCTCCAGTCCTTTGCTTGCTGGGGATTTGAACCACTCCCAGTGCAAATGAGAGCATGACTAATGGAAACCCTGGGAAATGTATTGTGCTTCAAACGACTATGTGAAAAAGTGTGTCAGACAAGCATGAACTTTTAAAATGGTGAGTTTCCCAGGAAGTCTCTAGGGGAAGGTGTAAGCAAATATAACCCCACTGGGTGTGCGAGAACTCAGCCTTTTGAAGCTTCGCTCTGAGGAAGAGACCTTTGTCTCCTGATCTCCTGTTACATGGAGAAAAGATCAGAGGCCTACATTAGTGCTCTGTGTGGACAAGTCTTTAGTCTTCTTTATTTGTTCTGTTTTATGTAAGAAAATTCCAATCAAGTTAATGATTGGAATTTTCTTAAATAGAACAGAACACAAACAACAGAAATAGTTGGTCCAAGAAAAAATATTACCTCACCCACCTTTTGTCTCTAATATCCTGGGACCGACACATCTACAATAAAACTGCAGATAATCAAGTCCATGGGATGACAGAAAAGATGCATGCATGAGACAGGCATGTTCAGAGTTCTTCCTTTCTGTTGGAAATGTTTCAGTGGTATCTGAAGGAGGTAGCTTGTTGTTTGTGTATGTATATGGGAACAGAGAGTTCAACTTTGTAGGAGGTCTGCACCTTTACTGTGTAAAGCCAGTAGCAAAAGAATGAGGTAGCCTTCCTTGGATTCTTTAACTCACCAACAGATGGCAGTTCACCGTCACAAAAGAGCATCTCTAAGGTGAACCAGCCTACCTTACCCTTGTTTTTACAGCAATGCGGAGAGCAGAGGCTTTTGAATTTCCCATTGCTTTTATGGGACGGGGCTGTAGAATATACCATCTTACCAACACAATAGGTTTATTGATGGAAAAGCTGTGGAAACATGAAGATGTGGTATCTGTGAATTCGAAAGGTAAAGAAAACTACAGGAAAATGTGATTCTGCCGCACAATGCAGTGCTGCTGACAACAGTGTACTGTAAGGCAGAGTTGCTCACGTCCCTTGGGATTCCCCTGAATCTCCAGGGAATTCTATCTTGCAACAATTTCTGGTGTGACAAATGAAGGTAATGCAGAGTTGAGTATCGGAGAATATTTGATTAGAGGGGGCCCACTGGGACAAGATGTAGACAACAGGGGCAGGACAATCCCAGACTCCTGCACCTCAGGGCCAGGGCACCAATCTTCTAGCAGCCCAATTGAATAATTAGCACTAAGAAACACTTCCCATATTGCGTATTACTGCCTGTCAGCAAATATATTTGCCCATGTTGAAAAGTACATTGATCTGTGATGAACAATGTATATAATAGAAAACCTTGTTTTATTTCTCTTCTAACCTATTCTGGTAACACCACTGTTCTTTGATATTCCTTAGAACAAAGGGTATTGCTTTGTCTTTTCCCAATAGTGTGGTGAGGTTTTTTTTTGGAGGGAGGGATGGGGTGGTAACGGAGCAAATTTGATTTTTGAGCAGAAGGAGAATTGAGGGAAAAAATGTTTTTCCCATTTAAAATAATTGTCACACATGTTCACGTGAAACTTAAATGGTTGAACTTCAAACCGTTGGCATGTAAATCATTATGATTGAGAAGAACTTCCATGGCAAAGTGTGAAAACAGTCCAGTTGGATATCAGTTAGACCTATTAATAATTGGTTACTGTGCATGGGCAGTAGAAAATGTCCTGTCATTAAGTGTGAGTGTTCATAAGTCTCTGAGTACATGCATGAGCAATAATCTAAATATGCATCTATTAAGTGTTCAACTTTCAACATGTCAGTAGTCACCAGTCACCTTTTGAAGATTAAAGATGGCTGAAGTTGTTTCATAAGTGTCATTGTACTTTGTTGCCAGTTTAAATGCTTTGTGGTTTTAAGTGTTAGGGCCTCTCCAGCTTTTGCTGTGGTTTATGTTTTTATCATTTTTAAGATTTTTTTTTTTTACTGCAAAGAAAATGAAGGTCCTGATCCAAATTTTGCCAAGACTTCTGCCCAGGATGACACACAGGTATCTGTCTGTGGTTACTGAGAGAGTTTTAATAATGTGATGTGCAGATACAAATTATATTTAGATCCAGCCAAGCCAGGAGTTTATAAATTTTCCTTGGCATCCAGACAGCTCTAAAAGAGGCATGGTTCCTTTCATATGGAAGTGTCTCTATGCAGGACGTAATCTTGAGAGGGCCAGGATTGTGTCTTCCCGGCCTCTCTCTGAGAGTGTGAATGGAATAGCCCTTCTAATAACAGAAGGTAAGCCACTTACAGCTGGACATAGATGGGGATCTGTTGTTTAATGCATAAGTGCTGGTTGTCATTTTTCCTGGGTTGTGCCTGTTTGTGTGAACCCACCAATAAATAGACCGCGAGGTCATGTAATTGCACCTTAAGGTTTTTGGGCAGAAGATATTCCAGAAGTGCGATATTAAATGAGGGTGAGACTCAGAGCCTCATTTGAGAGTTGGTAGGACAATTGCCCTCATCACTGGCATTCCAGTTGTTTCTAGACAGTCTAGTATACAAAAATTGGACAAATGTTGTATTGCTCAATCAAAGAAGGCTTAAAAGCTCTGGTGAGGAGATTGATGTGCTTTGATGCAACTTCGATGCTGTATGCAAGCAGCACGTTCCATAATTTGGGTGAATGAGTCTCTTTTTTTCCCTGGGCGTCTCTCAAAGTAGGTAAAGAGAAACATTAATTATAGCAAACATTTCATTTTATAGGGAAAAGGCTTTTCTGATCTGTGACTGAAGGGAAGTTTCCCAGTGCTGTTTTAGGGCAGTTCAGTTTGTGGAAGGATAGTTTGAGTCCTGCGTGTTGTGCTTGCTATGTTTTCCCTGTTGTTGACAAAATGCTATGCCCATTCAGCATACAGCACTGAATTCAAGTGAATGCCTTTTGCTGGATAGAACTAGATAAATGCATAATGATATTAGAAGCAAAAGCTTTAGCTGGGGTCAGCATTTTAGTGATTTCTCTCTCACTGGGAAAGCAGTAAATAACCCTAGATTGTAGAGATGGGACTGAAATTGAGGTCACAGTCCAATATCCAAGGGCTCTCTCCTTTTCTTGATTACTTATGTCAGGCTAAGTATTCCATAGCAGGCCTAGACATTTCATAAAGTAGGTGTGAAATAAATACTAGGAACAGAAACAGTCTGTTGAAAAATGCAATGGCACCCTTATTTTAATATTAATAAAACAAGTTGCTACAATAAAAATTAGCTTCACGTGATGTTTCTGTTGATGGACTTGCAAAACAATTAAATCTAATCTTTCCTGAAGTAAGCCCCTTGGGAGCATCACGAGCGGTGTTCTGAAATCTCTAATGCAGGGTCCTTTGTTAAGACTTGGACTGTAAATGATAAGGTAGGCAGAGTCTAATATGAGTGTTTGGTCACCCAGTGTGTTTGAGAATATAGCTCCTTGGTAGCATATACATTTGATGCTTTAATATGTTAAATACAGCTGTGGTTTCCCCAAACTAATTATTAGCATTCAGTTGTTTGCATTGTCGTGTTTATGAACAATTGCACTGCTATTTTTATGCAATTTCATAGTTCAGCAGGCACTGCTAATGCTGGCAAAACCATGTGAGGCACAGGGATGCCCTAAGCAAAGGCTACTGTTTTGTTTAGATGAGTTTGCCAAGCGTTATTTAGTAAATAGGCAACGGCCTCGAACCTCTGGACAAATGGGAGGCAGGGAAAGAGACTTCATTTCCCTGTTGGCAAAATGGGGATGTTGTCTATCTGTTTCCACCCGGAGTGTGCAACTCTCTAAAGCCAAAAAATAATCTACGGTTGATTCATAGTAAGCGCTTATAGTTGAGCCACAGAACAAGGGAAAGACCCAATCCTAGTACTTCACCATGCAATCAGACTAGCTTTTGTGTGTGTGTTCATTAATAAATATACACCTTTATAGTATTATGGGGGTATGTTAGTGGTTGAGGTTAAGTTAAGCTTGTGTTGTAGTTAATTAACTTAGTTAAGGTCGTGTTGAAATTTACATTTAAAACAGGACTAAAACCTCTTTATTTTATGATTTACAGTTTTAGTTTAGGCCTGAAATTAAAAATGCATTCACCCTTCATGGGCCAGATTAATTTTTTTTATAAGATGTTACTTGTTAACACTGAAGGCTCTGATTCAGGAAAGCACATGTGCTTAAATCCCATTGGAGTGAGTGGGATATAAGCAGCTGCTTAAGTGCTTTCTCAAAATTGGATCTTAACCTCAGCAGAGGAGACACTTTAAAATGGCCTCTTTTAAAGAAACCTACCTTGTGGTGACAACCTTTTGGGAGGGCCCTCTCCAAGCAAAGCCCACAGTTTCTGAAGGCCCAAATATTCTCACATGCATCCATCTTCATAACTGCTTTGAATAATCTACATTTGAAAAAGTTACATTGTAATTAAACAAATGTATTAATGATTATCATTGCTAATTATAATAATAGAGCAGGCCATGTCAAAAGCTCAGGTCTTTCTTAAGCATTGCACTGTGGCATCTGAGACGACCAGTCATCATTCCTCCCTTGTTAATTTGCATGCTGCAGTTGTATTGGTTGAAACGAGTCGGAAAGATATCATGGATACGTGGCACAGTCCTCATCTGCACGAGGAAGGCAGGGGGCAGCAGAATATTCCCACACTCCCATGTGGGGAGATGAGTAGCAGAGTAATCACAGACACATATACACCCCATTCGGCACACCCACACGGGGCACATGTGGGAGCATTGTCTCCTGTGGTGGTAGAACTTTTGATTGAAGTGAGATTGGGAGAGGCAAGGGAAAATAATGGAGCTAAAGAAACTCCTGCAACTCCTCCTCCTCCCTCTCCCCTCCCCCCCAACACACACACACATGTAGGAGTCTGTGCAAAGGGGGAGCAGAGAGAGACAGCCAATTCAACTGCTTCTGGCAAATGGCCCGTGGAGCTCTAATTTTTCCCATCCCTGAGGGCTGTAGTCAAAGTCACCTTGATTTCTCCTCCTTTTGGACCTTTCCAGGCTTAGGCTGGAGTGGAGAGGAAACAAGAGTGGTGTCTCACCATTTCCCCGTCTTCTTTCCCAGCCTTTTTCAGGTTGTGGACTCTGTTCCTTAAAGAGTTGGTTGGTTCCTGGGGAGGAAAGGGCTGGGCAAACCACAACCATCAGCTTCTTTCTGCTTGTAGCTTTGTGTTTTAAATAAACCCTAATGGGTCTATTATTGGTTCTGATCCTTGCTAATTTACAAAGTGAGGGTGAGGGAAATATTGAGTGCAGTCAACCTCTGAGTGCAGAAGGAAACTGTAGGCGGTGAATCATCATAGATTCAAAATTTGACCCTCTCTCCAGGTGAAGGAAGCACTCAGGATCACTAGCTAATACACTTCCTGTGGATGGAGATGTAACAACATCTGATCATTTTGGTAAAGCTCAGACTTTAATAGTAACTTTTCTTTCAATGTATGGTAGAGGTGGAGCAGTGGGGAGCGTATGGGGTCCAGAACCCAGAGGTTGATGGATTGAAATAATCCTTTGTTAGCTTCTGCCTCCTTTTCCTTTGGCTTGAAGGCAAAACAGGGCTGGGAGAAAAAGTTGAGTAAGGGCAAGATACAAGGTCATTGACTCAGCTCCTCTAACTCCATGTTTCTCAACCTTTTAAGTAGCAAGTACCCCTAACTTCTGAAAATTTTAATTAGTACCCCAACACTCAATTTTCCACTCTGAGAAATACAACCTTTTTCCCCTTTACCGCTGGATGACTGTATTTCTCATAAAGCAGGAGAGTTCTGAGTTCTGCAATGCTGTGTGGCTGTGGCAGATCACAAAACCCCCTGCTGTTTCTCCCCTCCTTCCTCTTCCCCTTCCTCCATATAGGAGCAAAGGTCAACGCCAGCCAATCACTATGGCCTGATGGCAGGGTCATGTGGTGTTCTCCTCATGCAGGCGGGAACTTGTGAGGTATGAGCAGGCTCTAGCAGCCCACCAGAGTGGATAGCAGCGCTCCCCATGGCTGTCCCTAGGGGGGTATGGGCCTGAGGCAAATCACACTGTGTGGGCCCCTCTTAACATTTTTATACTGGTAAAATCTGGGGCTGTCATAGATGGCAATTTCACTGCTCAGCTAGAGCAGTGAAATTGACAAGTAAGCCTGTGGGAAGAGCCTGGCTCCAGGACTGGGCAAGCCACTGGGCTCTCCACCGGGCTTTCTGGGCACTAGGCTTTGAGCTGGGGAGGGGAGCTGCCACCTGGGCAAGTTGCAGGCGGCTGCTGCCTAGCTGCAGGCCGGGAGGTAGGTGACTACCACCCAATCCGAGCTGGGGCAGAGGAGGCTCCTGCGCAGGCTGGGACCTAGGGATGTGGGCGGGCAGCTGTCAGCTGCTGCCAATCTTCAAGCCAGGACGCGGGAGGCTGTCTCTTGGCTCAGAGCTGGGGCACAGGTGGCAGCCATCCAGCTGTGAGCCCATCTTGTAGGGCACAGGAGGCTGCCGCTGGGCTCCCATCTGGGAGCTGGGACTGGGCGGGACACAGGCGGCTGCCACCTGGCTTCCCAAAAAGCTAGCGGCTGCCGCCCAAGTTGGCAGCTGCCACCTGGTGTCCCAAGAAGCTGGTGGCTGCTGCCCAGTTTCCCAGGACTGGGGTGGTTGCTGTCCACCTCACAGCTAGGAGGTGGGGCCGGGCGGGAAGCCGACAGCTGCATCCCGCCTCCCCCAGAAGCCAGCGGCTCCTGCCTGCCTCCCTTCTGGGAGCTGGAACTGGGTGGGAAGCGGGCGGCTGCCACCTGGCTTCCCCGGAAGTCGGTGGCTACCGCCCGCCTCCCTTCACTGGGTTTTTTGCCACATGCCCCCTGCCTGTGTCTCGCATACCCCTGGGGGTACGCGTACCACAGGTTGAGAAACTATGCTCTAGCTGACTGGGCCGACATCAGAGTGCAATTCTTAGTCAGGTGGTTGCCACAATGACCATAAGACAGAAGACGATTGATTTCTTTCTACTTTTACTGTTGCACAAGATACTCAACAACTACACTGCATGCAAAAATGAAGAAAGCTTTTTCTTCCAAAGAATTTTACTCATAGAAGTGCACTGTGTTATCTTGCAGAATTGGGTGTTTCCTTGCATGCAGTTAAATGTAGTTTCTGTAGTTTTCATGTGAAAATTTCTGTGACTTAAGGGTTAGGATTCATGGGCTCCTCATTCCATTTCAGCCAACCCCACCTCAGCTGGGCCCCTAAGGCTGTAACCTAATAGAATCACTATGGGTTCAGTGGATAGCCTGTCTTTAGTTATCTTCAAAACTCTTTTTATTTTCCTCCAAAATACTATTATTTTGGGGCATACCCAGCATACCTGCAGAAAGGTCCCTGCTCCTCCTCATGCTCTCCAACATTCATGAGTCCTTTTCAGGGGATTATTTTCTTGTCTGGTGCTGGTTATTTTTTTTGGCTGGTGTTTATCGTATTCATCTTGCATGCTATTTGCTATTTAGTGACACAAAAATGTAGACAATGATTTAAACCATTTTGTTGCTATCTTTTGCTTTTAGTGTGAAGGTAACCTCCCAAACAGCTGGAAGAGCAGGACTGAAATAGCTCCCGAAGCTCGTCTGAAAAGTGAAGTGGATGTCAGATATCTCCAGTGGTTAAATGGCAGGCTACGGTTCCAGTGGCGGAGTTTGCACGTTGACCATCAGGAGCAATGTAAACTCTTATATAAGGTAAAAATTCTTGTGACCCACAGTGGAATTGTTTATTACTAATGTCCTACCAGGTCGATAATTAACACCGGTTCACTAGCTTTGTATTTTATCTAGATACATGTAGACTCCTGTAATTACAAATATATCCCTCTTCAGCCCACTAAGCAAAATCCTGAGAAAACTAATGGATTATATGCCATGGCCACAAGGTTATAATCTTTGACTAGCTCTCCCTTGCATATTCACCATCCTTCCCCACCAAGGCAGCTTACTCTGTATCTGTCAGAACATGTCTGAGCTTGTTCTTCATAGCCTCCTAATTGGGAGCTGCTTGGCCAGGACAGATGTGCAAGTTACTCATACAGACATGCGGAAATGTAATGCAAGCCGTCCACCTCTCAGCTTTTTATTTCAAGTGTTGGACATAACTGCAGCATCAAAAGTAGCAACAATGGCAAAATTAAATATAATCTACCCCCTTCTTAAAATAATGGGGAAAATCTGAATTAAACCAGCAAAGCTAAAGCAATTCAAAATCATGGAGAGGCAGTAGCATCTGCACAGTTAAGGTTGCAGGTCATTTCCATTTAAAATTTGATTTTTTGCATGCTCCCCTGAAATTTGCAAACAGCTGAGAGGATCTTTGCCTGTACAAGTAAAAGGGACGTCTCAGAGCCCCAACTCCCAGCTGGGAGCATTGATGGCCATGGTAGGAAAGGAAAAGAAAGTATCTAACAATACTTTCATTAGCAAAAGACATTTTTCATATTCTCGGATAACTGAATAAGATCCACTCAGAACCTCCATAAAGTTTCTAAAGTGATGAATGAGCTGGAGAAATTGCAGCCCAAAGGGAATCTTTTATCAGAAAGTTGTAAAGCCTTCTCAGCTTTAATGACTATATATGGCACAACAACCACAAGATTTGAATGAGGTTTGATTTTGTATTTTAAATGAATTTATCACTCGTTGTAAGTGCCTGGCTGAAAAACTGAAGTCCTTCATGTGGCACAGATTAGGTACTGCATGTGCAGCACTGCCCTTTGTAAATGTGCCTCAATCCTGACCTGGAGGGAAAGAAGGCAGTTCATGCTTCATGGCTGATTCAAGTCTTTGACCTCTGTTCTGAGGTCCACAATGGTGCCTCTGACAAAGGTGTCTTTGTGATGTGGAACTGGAATGGAACTGT
This sequence comes from Emydura macquarii macquarii, assembly GCF_026122565.2. Taxonomy (NCBI): domain Eukaryota; kingdom Metazoa; phylum Chordata; order Testudines; family Chelidae; genus Emydura; species Emydura macquarii. The sequence goes on from NW_027133671.1 coordinate 990,038, forward strand.
CATCTTTTTTCCCCAGGGAACTGGGGTTGAGTCGTGCTGGATTTGAAAAGGTTAGAGGCAAAAGGCTCCATAACCTACCATTAATACTCTGATTCATCCAGTCCCTTGCAATAATAGATCATTAAGCAGCTTAATATCTTGCCTTAGTATAAATGAGCACTAGAAAGGACTCGAGAACAATTCAAATCTTGAATCTTGGGTGCAAACACACAATTTTAAAGGTATGGATCAAAGCATTGATTAGATAAAGGAAGTGCTGTCAAGGCAATATCCAATAGAAAACTCAGGTTTTGGAGGTGATAATAATAGCAATTTATAGTAGTCAAATTTGGGAATAAGGTTGTGTTTTTCCTTTGGAAAATCCAAGGAAGGTGTTAACATTAATTATAAAACTAACCACTATTAAAGCTATTATGGTTCTAACAAAAAAGCGACAAATTCAGAGTCTAATGGCAGTTACTATCAGAAAAGTGACTAACCATGAATCTGTATGGTGTTCCAGGTTTGCTTTTTATCCACAAATTCCAGATCAAAGTAGATTAATTTAGGAGATGATTTTTTTAAACTATCTGTACTGCAAAGTCAAACTGGGATCTGCAAATCAAGCTGCCTTTGTTTTTGTACTGTGCAGCATCACCCCCAACAGAGATTGTGCTCAGGTCTCAAGAGAATAATTATTTTGTTGATGACATGCAAGCCAGACTAGAATCTAACTAATTCTTTTACCATCATAAAGGGCTCTGCAGAGCTGGTGAGAGTAAAACAGCTGATGCTACCATGGCAGTAGCTGATCTGTGACTGCAAGCAGCAAATATCTCCAATGGCCGGTGGTAGGACACTAGACAGGAGGGCTCTGAGTTACTACAGAGCATTCTCTCTCAGGTGTCTGGCTGGTGGGTCTTGCTCACATGCTCAGGGTCTAACTGATCACCATATTTGGGGTGGGAAAGGATACCCCCCACACCCCCAGGTCAGATTGGCAGAGATCCTGGGGGTTTTTCACCTTCCTCTGCAGCATGGGGCACAGGTCACTTGCAGGTTTAAACTAGAGTAAATGATGGATTCTCTGTAACTTGAAGTCTTTAAATCATGATTTGAGGAATTCAGTAACTCAGCCAGAGGTTAGGGGTCTATTACAGGAGTGGGTGGGTGAGGTTCTGTGGCCTGTGATGTGCAGGAAGTCAGACTAGATGATCACGATGGACATTGAGTGAAGCTGAAAGGAGCACTGTTTTACATTTTTAAGGGCAGAAGGGTTATGATCATCCAGTTTGACCTTCTGTATAACACAGGCTATGGAATTTACACCAGATGATCCCTGCATCAATCCCAATAACTTCTGGATGAGCTAGAGCATCTTTTAGAAGATCACATCCAATCTAGATTTAAAGACTTCAAGTGACATAGAATCCACCATATCCCTAGGTAACTGTTTCAATGGTTAATTACTCTTACTGCTTTAAAAAAAAAGTGCCTTATTTCTAGTCTGAATTTTTCTAGATTTAGCTTCCAAGCACTGGATCTTGTTCTGCCTTTGTCTGCTAGATTAAAGAGCTCTCTATTGTCAGATATATTCTCTCCATGTAGGTTCTTCTAGATAATGATTAACTCCCCTTTTGGATAAATTAAATAGAAGGAGCTTCTTTGGTCTCTTATTGCAAGGCAAATTTTTCTAGACCTTGAAACATTCTTAAACTTGATGAAAGGAAATACTTTTTCACATACGCTGCACAGTTAGCCAGTGGAAGTTCTTACCAAAAATTACTGAGATCAGGAGCTTAGCAGGATTTAGAAAAGGTTTGGACATTTATACAGACCAGACCACAAGATTATTTAGTTATAGTAGTAAATATTAAAAAAAACAAAAAAACAAAAAACCACCTTCAGAAAGGGTTATATAAACCTTTAGGCTTCAGAGCATAAGCCAGCTTCAACAAAGGGCGGTTAGGAAGAAACTTTCCTTGTGGACAAGTTATTGCATAAATTGTAGCTTCTGCAGAAGTGTCTGGTGCTGGCCACTGTCATAGACAGAATACTGGACTGGATGGACCTGGCTTCATTTGGTCTGGCAGTTCCTGTGGCAGCATATGTTCCCCACATGCTTTCAGCACAGAGCTTGGAACCTTCTGAAACACAGTGCTCATTGGAGCAAGGTTTATGAGGAGCTAATTCCTTGCCACTCCAGCCCAGTTCTTTTCAATAGCAGCTTAAAGAGGACTCTCAGTCCTCCAACACTAATTTCTTTCTCTTGCGATTGTTCCCCTCTTTCAGCCTGGTTTTGGGCTTTAGTAGTATGAAGATGTAGTGTTTTAAAAAAGGAGGCTTATGGTTGTATATTTTATATGTAGTACCTGCCATTCTGCCATCTTATGGTATTCAACCTGCTCTGTGACCCTTTACATTGTTGGTCTGTTACCTCCCCAAAAAGGTGTCAGCCCAGAAAGCAGAGTTTAAATACCATGTCTGCTATAACTGCAAAATGTCTGTTTTGGGCAAATGTGTGCTCTGTTGGTGATGCCCCTTGGACTGGCTCTTCTAAGGCCTATTTAATTTGTGTACCATTCAACCCATGAAAACTGTCTGAAGATTTTCATGATGAGGGAAATGCTTTCTTTGCTCCTTTACAATGGCACCAATGTTAAGGCCATTCCAGTCAAGCACTCTGGCTTGATTGGAGGTCCTGACCTTGACATAGCTTGTCTTAAGATCTCTTTGAAGTGGCTTGGGACTGTCAAGGGCTCAGGTCTGAATCCTGGTTCCAGAAAGCCTAATGATTTGGGAACCATAATACGTCAGGATGGAGGAGAGTCCAGAACTGAATACAGGGAAGGAAGCAGCTGCAGCGTGATTTAGAGTGAGAAACATTTTTTTTGAGCTGTTTTTTTAAATAAATTTCCACACAGACCTGTGTGTTGTACCAGATGGTTGCCACCAGAAGTGAGTTTTAAAAAGGAATACCAGAGTTTTGTTAAGTGTCAAGGAGACAGGATAATTAAACATCGATTTAAAATATTTGTCAATTCCTGAATCATGATAATAGTAATATTAGAACAAGGGAAGAAAAGCAACTAACATTCTCATGTAATGTGGACAGAGATATTAATGAAATATGAAAGATTGTATGATAAATATGCACTAGTATCTTGTCTGACAACTGCAGTTATTATAGTAACAAAAGGATCAGCATTGAATAGAGGGAATCACTTTTTATTGTTCCCCTAACTAACTTGGGAAGCTTCTTCTACATGTAATTGATGATATCATCAAAACTGCTGTGGCAAGTTTCTGGCAATATCAGTAAAGAGCTAGCCAGGATTTACAGCAGAGATTTAATATATCTAAATTGTGTTTTCTGCATTAAGGGAAGAGATCAGAAGCTATACATTATGTATATCTCTAACGGGATATGTGTGTAAATGTGTTAACTTTTTTAATGCTTTACAAATATTTTAGGTGAATTCTGTTATGGGTAAAAGTATTAGACTCTGAGAAACTTTGGGAAGCGAAGCTCTATGACTTTAGACCAGGCAGCAACAGTGGAAACTTCCTCATGCCACCCGGCTAACACTGCTGACCTTGTGAGATCATTTTATGAGTAAGAGGGTTGCTCTTTGTGTAGTGTCTCTATGGGTGCTTCCCTGTAGGTGTGTCTGTGCCCCTGTGCTGCTGATTGGAGAATTTTGGTAGCAGTTCTCTCCTGCCTGCCCGTGTGCTGTTCCTCATCTGCCATGAAGCTAGCCAGCCTGCACAGTTCCTTCTCAGGAGCCTTTGGCTAGAGATTGAGCTAAGAGCTGTCCATTCACGGATCGTTAATTCCCTTTAGTTTTGTAAGTTTTAGCTTCCCTTGAAGCCTTTTCTTTTGTTACCTTGTTTATTTTTCTTGGCCATACCCCCCCCCCCAAAAGGGGGGGGGGTTGCCATCTGCCAACCCTGTGGGACGGACACCCCCTGGACAAGGGTATGACTGGCTCTCCAGGCTTCAAAAAGTGTCTTAGTTGCAAGGAATCTATCCCAGTGACTGACAGACACTAGCAGTGCATTGGCTGCCTGGAAGAAAAGCACAATCCACAAAGGTGTGGTTGGTGCCAGCAGGACCAGGGAAGACAGAGTTAAAGCTCAAACTCCTGCTCATGGATTCAGCCCTTCAACCCCCAGAGTCACAGCAAGAATTCTCACTGCAACCTTCTACTTTGAAAGCAGGTGATCCCAAAGAGATGAGCTACTCCCTTAAGACCACTATGAAAAGGTCTGTGAGTCTCCACAATAAGCCCCGACTGAGCTGGAAACCATCTTTGGCTCCATCGGTGTCATCATTACTGACAGCGCTGAAGCTGTCTAATGCAGATACCCAGAGCATGCATGGTACCGAGCCGACAGAGTGAGTCGGTCTGCCCAAAGACCTGATGGGGCATGAAAGGAATAAAAGATCTGCCCTGGGGAAGTTTACATCAGCATGGATATCGGCACCGACGGACTGTATGGCCAGATCCGCATCTCCGACTCCATCGGTGCAAGCCTCTTGGTACCAACATTCACCACTGGGTACTGATGCTATCTCCACAGCTGGATTTCCAGTGCACCATGGATCTCTTGGAGTTGGAAAGTGAGTGACAGGATTTGGGTTCCCACTGCTCTTCTTACCCACTGTATGGGACCCAATTTCAAAATGGGTACCAGGCGTATCATCCACCCAATCTTCAACTTCCATGGTTTGGCCAACTGTGGTACCAGCGCTCTACCCTCAATGGCCATACTGGGACCCTTGGCAGGCTCAGAGGCAGCAAGCCTCCTAGGCCCCTAGCGTGGTGTACCAACAGACAAGGAGGCTCCTTCAGCTGCAGGTTTGAAGGCTTCAGAACCCCCTGAGCAGCTGGGAGAGAAAGTTGGGGCAGAAGCAGAGGAGGAAGACACTCCTCAAGCTCATTTTTTGTTGTCCTCACCAGATGAGGCAGTGATGCCCTGTCTGCCATCCATGGCTGATGATTTTAAATCATTCCAGGATCTAGCTCAGCGAATGGCAGAAACCCTGCAAATTCAGTTGCAGGAAGTGACTGAGCCTCACCACAGATTGGTGGACATTTTATACTCTTCCACCTCTGACAGAATGGCCCTCCTGGTTAATGAGGCACTCCTGGACCCTGCCAAATTCATATGGCAGCTGCTGCATTTGTCCTGTCAACATGCAAGGGGGCAGACAAAAAGTATTATGAGCCGGTAAAGGACATGGAATTTCTATTTTCCTACCTGTCTCCCTATTCCATCATTGTAGATGTGGTTAGTTCTAGGGGCTGCCAGTACCAATTTAAATCCACCCTGAATGACCAAGACGGGAAACATCAGGACCTGTTTGGCAAAAGGCATATTTATCAGCCACCCTCCAATTCCATGAAGCAAATTACCAGGCCTTGCTGGCCAAATATGATTACCAGAATTATACCAAACTCGGTTCCTTTATTGAATAGCTTCCAGACTCCCATTCAAGGCCATAATCTATGAGGGCCAGTTGGTGGCTAAAATGTCTCTTCAGTCCACATTAGACATGGTTGATATGGCGGCATGCTCAATTTCCATGGCCATTGCTGGGAGACAGGCTTCGTGGATGCAGTTGTCTGGCTTCCCTAAAGAGTTCCAAACCACAGTGGAGGACTTTCTTTTTAAGGGGATGAAGTTATTCGCTGAGAAGACCAACATGTTTCTTCACTCGTTGAAGAATTCATAGGTGACTCTTGGATCCCTAGGGATATATACGCTGGCCTACAAGAGAAAATACAGCTGTCAGCCACCATTTAAGCCCAGGTCATCACTATATATGTTTCCGTACTAATTACAAAAAGCTTACAGGCCGCAGAGGAAGAAACCAAGGTTTCCTAAACAAAAGCAATGGGAACCCCAACCGACTGCATCTCTGCCCTCCACCTCGAAGCATCAGTTTTGATGGGATACTCGAGGCAATGGTAGAACATTCTCCTTGCAACCTCCCAGTCCTTTCGGAGACTGCAGCACCTGGGAACAGATAACATCTGACAAGTGGGTACTGGAGATTATCCAGAATGGATATGCCATCCATTTTTCCTCTTTTCCCTCTCCCAAACACCCTTCCTCATCCCTCTTCAGCGGTCCTTTTCACGAGAGTTTACTATTCAAGAGGTAAACCATCTCTTCAATGTAGGAGCTGTAAAACCTGTGCCCATACAGCTCAGAGGCAAAGGCTTCTACTCTCGCTACTTCCAGATATCAAAGATAAAGGAAGGTTGGAGACCCATACTGGACATCAGAGTGCTCAACAGATATGTCAAAACTCAGAAATTCAAGATGGTCACCCTATTAACAATCATTCAAGCACTAGAGGAAGGAGATTGGTTCTCGACTCTCCACCTTCAACAAGCATACTTCCACATTTCCATCATATCAAGTCAGTGGTGTTATCCCAGATTCATGCTGGGCCAGGACCACTATCAGTATAGAGTACACCCTTTTAGCCTCTCATCGGCCCCCAAGATATTCTCCAAGGTTCTTTTGGTAGTAGCGGCCCACTTAGGCTCTCAAGGCATCATGATTTATCCTTACCTGGACAATTGCCTTCTTAGGGCACAGTCCTTTGCAGAGGCCCAACGAGTCACACAGGACCTGTTTCTGAATCTGGGCTTATAGATCAATGAACAAAAATCGACCTTAACACCGGTACAGAGGCTAGAATTCATAGGCGCCAGCCTTGACTCTACACAGACAAAGGTGCTTCTACCACATCATAGATTTCTCAGTCTGTCCTTGTTGATAGAGACGGTAAAATCCACCCACAAATTTCAGCCAGACATTGCCTCCTGCTTCTTGGGCACCTTGCTATGAGCACGTCGGTTATTGCTCATGCCAGATTACGCATGAGATGCCTCCAGGCATGGTTCAGTTCAGTTCACAGGCTGAACGGAGACAACATAAACAAACTTCTATCGATTCTCACCAGAGTCAAGCAGTCCTTGGACTGGTGGAAGGACTCGGCAAACATCCATATGGGAATCCTGTTTGCTCAGTCTTCCCCATCTCTACTCCTGACCACCAATGCATCCCTGATAGGATGGGGTGTGCGTCCCAATGGTCGCATAATGTAGGGTAAATGGTCCCCAACAGAGATATGCCTCCACATCAATCTGCTCAAGCTGAGACCTGTTAGAAACGCGTATGCTCACTTTCTTCCACTGATCAAAGACACAAGGGTCATGTCAGACAACATGGCCTACATGTGTTACATAAACCGACAGGTATGTACCAGGTTTTATTCCCTGTGTGTAGAGGCACTAAAACTATGGAACTGGTACATCTCCCACAACATCCTAATGTCAGCGGCCTATCTACGGGGAATACACAACATGACAGCTGACGGTCTTAGCTGCAAATTCTTACATGATAAAGAATGGGAGATAGTTGGTGATACTACACAACATATTCCGACTATGAGAGACACCGGTAATAGATCTGTTTGCTACTTACCAGAACAAGAAATGTCCACAGTATTGCTCCAGAGCAGGGGTCAGACAACACTCCATGGCAGATATTCTCCTCCTTCTTTGGGACAAGGGCCTTTTTTACACCTTTCCCCCATTCCCTCTATTACTGAAGGTTCTGCTGAAAATAAGAAGAGAGAAAGCAAACCTCATACTGATTGCTCCCACCTGACCCAGACAGATGTGGTACCCTTATATGTCACAGCTGGCATTATGTTCAATGATGATTCTTCTGATCACTCCTTGCCTCCTGTCGTGGAACAAGAGACACACTCTCCATCCCAGTTTGTGGATTCTGTGACTCAAAGCATGGCTCCTTCATGGTTCCAGTGCATAGAGACATCTTGCTCTGAGGAGGTAGAGGAGGTGCTGTTGCACAGCAGAAAGAAATAGAAACACTCATCTTTCCTACCTTCAGAAATGAAAGAGGTTCTAGATCTGGTGCCAGCCCAAGGGTGCCACGCCTACTGCAGCCACCCACCAGTTGTCCTAAACTACTTATTGACTTTAAAGAAGTAGGGGCCATCTGTTAGTTCATTGAAGGTTCATCTGGCAGCAATTACAACCTTCCATCAGCAGGTAGAAGGATACTCAATCTTCTCCCACCTGACTATGAAGAGGTTTCTTAAGGGCATAGCAAACCTCATCCCACAACCTGGGCTTCCCACTCCCAGTGGGATCTCAACCTAGTGTTAAAAGAACTGATTAGACTACCATTTGAACCCATGGCCACTTGTTCACTAACTCGCCTTTCCACGAAAACGGCATTCCTCATCACCATCACTTCTGCCAGAAGGCTAGAGGAGATATCAGCTTTGATGGTGCACGCCCTTTTTATTGTGTTCTTCCCGAACAAGGTCACACTTAGACAACATACATTCTCAAGGTGACTTCTGCATTTCACATAAAGCAGTTTATTCAGCTTCCAGTCTTTTATCCCAAGCCTCATGAGGTAATAGGGAAGCCATATGCTCAACGTAGGAAGAGCCGTGGCCATCTATTTGGACAAGATAAGGGTTTTCAGGAAATCTTCAAGACTTTTGCTTTCCATTGCAGATAGGTTAAAAGGTACAGTGATCTCAGCTCAGAGACTCTCTAAGTGGGTCCCCAGCTGTATTAAGCTCTGTTACCAATTGCGTAAGGTAGCTCCCCCATTTTCAATACACACACATTCTACGAGGTCAATCTCCTCATCTGTCACCTTCTCCAAGGGTATCCCTATGCCATCCTGAGGGATTTGGCTGCAGATGCCAAATTTGGTGCTGCAGTATTATTATCTGTATCAGATTCAAGTCTGAAGTCCTGGCTTCCAGTGGTGGAAACTTCTCGGGAGTCACCTACAGTGGAGCACCCATAGGGGCACTTCTCAAAGAAGAAGAGGAAGTTACTCACCTTGTGCAGTAACAATGGTTCTTCAAGATCTGTGTCCCTATGGCTGCTCAATGACCTGCCCTCCCCCCATCTACTCTGGAGTTCTAGTAGTTGACTCTGTAGTAGAGAAGGAACTAAGGAGTGTTCCTGCATACACTGGCTAGCCTTGTGGCAGGCGAGGAGCAGTGCATGCATGGGCTGGATGTACTGCTACCAAAGTTCTCTGATCAGCAGCGTGGGAATGCAGACACACCTCCAGTGGTGCACCCAGGGGGACACATCTCGAAGAACCATCATTATTGCACATCATTACTCTTCGCTCTGCGTGGTCATTCAGCCTTGGTTTCTAGGAGACTGTCACAAACGGGGCTGAGTCAACAACTTGGCAATTGTGTGTGCACCTGTCTCTTCGGAATTGGGCCATGACTACCAATCACTTCCTGCAGGCTGCCAGGTAGTCTTCAAGTAGTACCAATTTTCAATCATTATCAACCTGGTCTGTTTATACTTATTTGTATCTGTTTATCTAATCTTGTCTGTTTCAGATCCATTCTTACACTGTTGGCTGTCATATAGACCAGACCATTGGTCATTTCTCTGTCACAGAAACGGATTTCATTAGACAACCAGATAGCTACAAACAGGTAATGGTGTGGTTCTCGGTCATGTTTTGTCCTCTGATACTCAGCAGTCCTTATACACATGCTGGCCTGTGTTCAACAAAAAATGAGGCTGTTTCTACATATTTTCATCTTTAACTGCCATGCAGGATTGCCCATTCTTAGATGCTGATCTTCCAGCATCAGACAGCTCTGGGAATTCCTCTTGTTCTGTAGGCATTCTGAGAAAGTGGAAATTGAGCGTGGAAGTCCTTCTCCACACATTGATCAGCTGGCCTGTACCTGAATATAGGAGGTTAGTACAGGACAAGAATTATAATGAAAATCTCCATGTCACTTTTTTAAACAAATATGGGCCTAGGTGACTACAGGTTTTTTGCATCTTTAACTTCTGTGTTTCTATTACAGTTGTGGGCCCACTGGAGTCCCGGCTTTAATGAATGGGGGCTTTGGTTTTGTTACTTGTTGCTGTAACTGCTTCAGAACTACAATAATTATGTTCTATGGGTAATCCGATACGAAACTTTTAACACCTTAAATGTCCCTGCAAACTTTCATTCTCCTATCACACACCTGCATACCTGTTTTTAAAAGAAGTTAGCACAAATTAAAGGAAGTCTTGGTGAAAGCTGATGCTCTGTACTTTCAAGGGACCTAAAGTTTTTCCTATCTCTGTTTGCAAAGTCTTTGTAATTCTTTGTGTGTCTCCTCACTCCTCAAAACAAAGGTTTCAATGTAACTGTAAAAAGTCAGCTGCTTAGTACTTTTGAGCAGCTATGCAATAACAAACTAGTGTATAGTTTCAGTGGCAGAACAATTTCAAATATCAACTGGCTGTTATAAACAGTGAGCAAAATAATGTTCTTTGAAACTTAACAAAAATTCTTTTTGTCATGCTGTCCGGAGATGCTCACGACTGTCAGTGCCTACCTCAGGGCAGACTGTCAAAAGCAGGGCAGACCTCCCAAACTGGTAGCATGTTCTATAATTACATTTCACCAAGTCAGTAACAAATGTGAACTTCTAGATTACTTACCATGGAATCACAGACATTTCCCTTTGACACTTCAGTCTGTCTTACCACCCAGGCAAGCTGGACTATGTAATAAATGGTCATTTACTCAAAAAATCACAAATATTCCAGGTTACATCCCGTCCCAACAGTCATTCACCCAGGTCCATTTGCATCCTAGATCTCGCACCACAGACAACGCTTGTAGCCAATTCTATAGTAAACTAACTAAAGGTTTATTAGCGAGAAAAAATAAATGAGTTATAGAGAGCTTAAAGCCAGTAAAATATATGTACACACGAGTCACAGTCATAATTCCAAATGGTGGCAGAGATGTAGTAATTTGCCACTTTCCCAAAAGTCTCTCAGGGCTATCCAGAAAAACTTCCTTGATCTCCGTCGTTCAGTTATTCTCCCCTGTTAGAATCCAAACAGTCCTGAGATGATGAACTTTCTTTGTGTCCATACTTTATAGATTCTCACAGAAAACAAGTTTTCAGGTAGGCTATCCACATAGGGTCTGTCTTTGGTGACAGAGAGAGTGGAATGCACTTAGAGTCTTTGATCTACTATCATCACACACAATGACCATTTGCTTTGAAATGCGCAAGAATTGACACTTTCCTGTTAAAGTTCTTTGCATTACACAGGACTATTTTGTCATTGGAAGGGTTATTTATGCTATGTCTACACTGACGGCGGCAAAGTTGCCGCCATCAGATCGACTTATCTGGATTGACTGAGCGGTCAGTGAAGACCCGCGCAGTCGATCCAGAAGTCGACGTACTAAAACCATCTCCTCAAGTGGTGCAGCGCTGTGTCGATGGGAACGCGGTTCCTGTCGGCGCAGTGCAGTGAAGACGGTGCGCAGAAGAGAAGCACAAAAGTCGACGGGAGTTATGCAAGTTCTTTGCATACTTTGCATAACTCCCATCGACTGCTGCCGAATCGCAGAGGTAAGTGTAGACCAAGCCTTAGTTACAGGGTATATATAATGTAGATGTTTGCTATTACATTCTAATAGGATACAGATAAGTTAAAACAACACATGCAACATCCTATTAGTTTTCATAAAGTTTAAACATCAGATACATTCTTCTATATTTAATAATCACTTCGATCAATACCAATCCACCCGTGAATTGGCTTGGAACCTTGACATGAGCTGGCACCTGGTCTACCAGCATCAAGCCTTTAACTTGCAATATTATTGGTTTTTTAAAGATCATTATTTGAATTCTGCATTCTTAAAACAGTTTCAAAGACCAGTTCAGACAGCAAGCAGCACAAGTTAGCATGTATATTGCCAAATAGTGTTGGTTTGACCTTTGTGAAATTTATGTTTTTCTCTCAAAGTAATGTGACATTTCTATTAATGTTACCTTGAATAATAACTAGCTTTACAGATCAATAAAGAGAGGCTACATATCAATTTGTCTTATTGTAATGTAGCCTCTTGGTAGATGGTATTATAAATAAGTTCCTGTTTTGGGTATCATTCAGTGGACAGAAATGTAGAGTGGATCAAAGTGTCAAAAATTACCTATCATAGAAAGAACGTTGGGCTGGTTTTTACTGGTGCCAATAATTCATTTTCATTGGAGCTTTCCTGTGAGAGATCTTACTCTGTCTTATAATAAAACAAGAGATTTCTTTCTGACAGACAAAAAATGTGATAGAATACAGATAACTATGCTGATAAACTTCCGTTTATTAAATGGAAAAGTCATGCAACCCCTTCCACGTTCACAGGTTAAAAATTGCCATCTCTTGGGTTTTTGGCTATAAATGTCGTCTTAACTTAGTTTTACATATGGATTTCATCAACCATTATTCTTACGTCATCTTGAATTTCTGTGCAGACATAGGATGAGAATTTTCCATTTCTAATAGAATCAGTGCCACTTTCTCACTATTCAGGGATTAAATCATGTTCTAATTTGGTTAATTGTGTTGTTTACACGGATGTCCCCTGCAATTTAAACTACATGTGATATTGTTTTTCACTTCCCATCTCAATTGGGTAGAGCTTGTGAACTGTTAGATTCTGTGTTCAGTCTTGAGGTGGTAGTAATTCAGTAGTAGGTGAAATTATTTCTGTACTTTTGGGATTGTAAGGTACTTTATAAATGTCAGATGCTTGGATTTTAGGGGATGGCAGTGTGTCCTCACCAGTTACTAGGGGATTTACACACAGTTCCTGTTGGCGGCTAGGGAGAGTGTAAATCCCCTCTGCATCAAGAGGCTGCTTTGACTTTCTCTGGCATGTAGATTATTGGATTGATTGTGGAGATGCCTTGGCAGCCATTGCTGAGAGCAGTGGTTGGGGTCACCCCTCACTAAGTGCTGCATAGACGGAGATGCCAGCACTCACCTCTGCTCTCTTTTTCCTCATGGAGGGTTAGGGCGTCTGGGAGCTGACTGCTGTTGCCTGCCATTGATGATAGGTACCAAGCCTTTCACTAAAGAAAAAGGCTATGCCAGAGCTTTGCTTAGTGATGAAGGCAGCTGTGTGTCTACCCTTGACTGTATGTTATCTGTTGAGCTCAGAACCTGATTGGGACAGGAAGTTTATCTTGTTGTCTGTAAAACTCCTAGTAGCTTCTGACACAATCTAAGCAATAAAAAGTAATAAGAATCTTGGGTGTTTTTTTAGATTCTTCTTCGAGTGCTTGCTCATGTCGACTCCAACAATGGAATGGACATGAGCATCACATCTCGAAGAACAACAGTTACAAGGTGAGTAACCGTCTTTTTTTAAGCAATATTGGTAACAGCTGTTTTCATACAATTCTTCAAATCAATCCAGGTTGGGCTAGTGGTTGCTGTTGTTTCCTGTCTTGTGACATCCCTGTTTGATTCAGGGATCTGGCCTCTAGCTGTGTGGGCCATGATGGTCTAGGAGTGCTGTGTGTCTCCCGAGTATTGCAGTCTACCTAGCATGAGACAGAGGGAAGAGAAGGGTGCCTCTCGATTCGCAGTAGAATCATTGTCTGGCTCTAAAGAAGTGGTTGTGTTCATTTCCTGCACATAAGGACAGTGGCTGTGATGCAGGATAAACATGATACTCCTTCATACCTAGAAAGACATTCTTATAACATGTCTAAATGAAATTTGTCTTAGTTCTACATTACATTGTCACCGTCTCTGATGATTTACCTTGTGCTAACAAAATATATGTTGTCCTGCAGACCCATTCAATTAACATTCTCATCACAAGTGTGCCATACAGAGATCAATGAACTTTAAGGAAAAGCAGCCCATTTATTGCCACCCCCTCACACGTTTTCTCTCTCTCATGCTGTTACATGTGTAGAACTCAATCTTGTTGTGTTCTGCTTTGAAAGATTAAAGGCTGGAAGCTGAGCTGAGGTCACTGGTAGAATGCTGGTGGCACTAGAGAGATCAGTGTAATCGTTAAAGTAATAAGTAAAGCAGTCACCTTTAAATGCCAGTAAATCAATCTACTGTGTGCAGAATTATACACAGCAAATAAATAATGGCAAGGAACTGCCAAATGAACATTAACAGAAACTCATTAACGCTTAGATGTGACTAGCTTGTCGTTTGGTTTCAGAATTTTGTTATGAAAATATTTACACTCGTCGCACATTGACCAAAGCATTTCTCTATTTTAAATGGATTTTACTTAGAGCTTATCTGCATGCGAAATTAGTGCAGAATAAGCGAGGGTCTGGATTTAAGGAGCGATAGCTATTCCGTGCTGACTCCTTGGGTAGATTCTTACTCTTCATTAAGAGTTCTGTTGTGTGGTTTTCCTTAGTCCACTTTAAAGTGCCGAGTTGTGTGATGGGATCTACAGGCCCCACACTAGAGCAGAGTGCAGCGTGGAGCAATACTGGTCTAGGGAGGCCCTGCCCCTTAACAGGTGCAAGGCATGCTCCCAGTGGAGGAAGAGTTTGAAAGGACACTCGTAGCCCAGGAAAAGGGGGGAATGAGCTGCATGTGGCAACGGGAAGCAAGGCTGATGCTGAGAGCTGTGCCAGGAGTGACAACAGCTTTGTGAAGGCTGCTCTAACAGTATGGGCTTGGATTTCCTCCCCTTCTTTGATTGAAAGCCCTAAGAGAGATTGACTGACTGAACGGAACACTTACGCCTGGTCTACCCTGGTGGCTTAATTTGAATTAAAGTCCCTTAATTCGAATTAATTACTCCCGTGTCTACACTTGCACATTGTTAATTCGAATTAAGGAGCCTTTAAAATCGAATTAATAAAACCACCTCTGCAAGTGGATTAGTGCCTGAAGCGCATCAGTTAATTCGCATTAGTGTGAGTGTGGACGCAATGGGACTTAATTCGAATTAATTGGCCTCCAGACTGTATCCCATGATGCCCCATTTCAGTACCCTCCCCCAAAGCAGCCCCGGGAAGATTTAAATCTTCATTTCCTGCGGTGAATGGGTTTAAAATCCAAGCTGCGATCACCCCCCCACACACACACACATCAAGCCCTTTGCAGTTTGTCTCTTTAAGGGTTTGAAAGATTTCACCCCCCACCCACCTCCCCGCGTGGTGAATGCGTTTTAACTGCCCAGCAAACCCTTTATAGTTTGTCCCTTTAAGATTTGTCCCTTTGAAAGTTTAGCCTTTTAAAGTTTGTCCCTTTGAAAGATTTCACCACCCACCCCCCTCCCCATGTGGTGAATGCCTTGTAAATGCCTGCAGTGAGAGGAAATTCTTTGCTACATTGTTTCAGTGGCCAATCATGGAAATTGATACTTTCTTAAGAGTTTATTCACAGTGCTACATGTGGATACATTATATCATGCTTTCCATCAGTGAAATGGAAACATTTGTATCACTGTATTAATATACTAACTGACTCTGTTGTTATTTATCTTACATTCTACAGACACCTGTAGAGTCAAAATCAAAGGCAAGCAATATACAGGGGTTGGGGGGGGGGGGGGGGAGCATAAAAGGCAAACAGCATACAGTTCTAAAGTAATCCAGGATAAGCTGCGATGTATTTGTCACAGTCAAAATGAGAGGATAGTTCAGCTGGCTCCATGTGCCTGCAGCAATGGCGATTGGGGGAGTGAAAAAACAGCATGAAAATCCTTTTCCTGTTTGTTTGGGGGTGGGGGAAGCAGCGCTGCATCCTGGGATGATGATACTCGTCACAACAGCCTCTATGGTTAGTTGCACTGTGGGATAGCTTCCCACATTGCACTGCTTTCTAATTTGAATTAAGGCTGGCCAGTGTGGACTCAAGAAACCAGCACAAACACTGTAGTGTGGACAGTCTGCAGCGCTTTCTATAAATTGCTTTCTGTAATTCGAATTAAGCTAATTTGAATTTGTGCTACAATGTAGACATAGCCTAAGGGTGTATCTACACAGCAGTTAAATATCCGCGGCTGATCCATGCCAGCTGACTTGGGCTTGTGGGGCTTGGGCTGCAGGACTGTAAAACTGAGGTGTAGTTGTTTGGACTTGGACTGGAGCCTGAGTTCTGGGACCCCACAAATGGGGAGGGTCCCAGAACTCAGGCTTCAGCCTGAACCCAAATGTCCACACTGCAATTTTACAGTCCTGCAAGCTTGAGTCAGCTGACATGGGCCAGCTGTGGGTGTTTAACTGCTGTATAGACACACCCTAAAAGACTGAGGAGAGTCTGCTAAACTAGTCATCAGGCCCCAAATTTAGGAGCTTCAGACTGGTAGGAAGTGACCCCAGAGGAAAACATAATTTGGAGCAGTTCAGTAACTGGGCTGGACACTTTGATAAACTCTTAAGGCCATGGGTTGGAACCTGGTAGAGCGGGTGGGCCCAGATCACCCCACTCCTTTGTAGTGACTGAACTCTTGGGGGAGCAGTCAGACCATGAGGTAGTGATTAAGGCTCTGGGAAGACTAGACCAGCAGAAACTGTAAGGCTAAGAGCTGACCACTAGGCCAGCAGCCTTTTCAAGTAGCTATTATACTTTAAATCTGCACCCTACTTTATTCTGCACTAACTTCCTGTATAGACAAGCCCCTAGTTTAAGGAACCTATTATGTAAAAGCACCACCTTCTGGAAGCTATGCCAAGACAATGCAGCTAAAGCAAGGTAATTAATCTAATGTCTCAGTTCTTGTAGTGGCACTCCCCATCATGGTATTGGACTATCTCCAGAAATGGATTCTAAGCCACAGGCTACCTCAGGGCTAGTATACACGAGCAATTAGGTCATGGCAAGATGGGGTATGACTCCACTCCACACTAACCTGATGCAGACTACCTGTCTGTGTGGACCCTGCTGATGTACATTAACAGATTGTTAATGTGCTTTCATTAGTCCTGTTTCAAGCGCACGGTTCACATGAAGTTAGTCTATGGAAGGCTAGTGAGGGATATAAACGTTTTATTACAGAAAATGTTTAAGCAAAAAACAAAAAAGCAACGGGCAGGGTTTAAAAGGCACAATAATACAACATCCAGGGATGGTATGCAGTGGGGGGTTGGGGGGTGATCGGGGATGGCAGCAGCATGATGAGCTGTGGCCCCGTAGGAGGGGCTGGAAGTGTGGGGCTTGAGGGTTGCAGGGGGGGTATGTGGGGAGAGGGGGATGCTATCCAGCATGGGGGGAGGGTCCCTGGGAGGCATTTGCCAAGGAAGGCAAGTGAGTCCATGTGTGGGAGTAGGAGTGGAGGTCTGGGGAGGACAATGGTGTGCAGGGGGGTATGTGGAGGGGGGTGACACTATTCAGCGTGGAGGGAGGGTCCCTGGGAGGTATTTGCCAAGGGGAGCAAGCGAGTCCATGCATGGGGGTGGGAGTGTGGGTCTGGGGAGGACAATTGTGGGATGGGCTGCAGTATCCCGGATGGGGGGTGGTGGTGTTAGGTTTAAGGTTTACAGGGAGATATATGGGCACGAGGGAGCATTTCAATGTATAGCAGAACCATTGGGGGCATGTTTCAGTAGAAAGAGTACATAGGTCTATACGGGGTGAAATGTCTCCCATTAGTCCAGTGTCCCTCACAGTCAATTGGCGGGTCAGTCCCGTCTTCTCCTGCGGTGGTCTTCGCAGCATCTGTTGTTGCGCCCACCGCGACCTCCGGTGGCGCGTCCACCGCGACCTCTGGTGGTGCGCCCCTCGACGAGGCTGCTTGGGTGGGTGGAGTTAGTGGGACCGGCTGGTTCCAGGGGGGGCTCTCCGGCCCGCTCCTCCTGGTATTGCCGGTGTCCGGATATATGTTCGACATATATATCCCTTGATCACCGGATGGCGTCTGACACCATGAGGCGTCACATGAGTTGGGCGTAGCGCCGACCCACACCGCAGGCCCAGAGCACGGGCTTGTTGCGGGGGTTCCAGGCACCCAAGGCCCCGACGACCAGGGCATGCACTTGGACCTCGTATCCCTTCTCGCGCAGGGTGTCGGCCAAGGGGCGTACTTCTCTTCCTTGCAGGCGCGAGCTATCAGGAGGGCTGGGGTGTGGTTCTCAAAGGGGACCGTGATGTCTACCAGGACAATTTTCTTGCGATCTTCGTCCGTGATGATGACGTCCGGTCTCAGCTGGCTGTTGGTCCCGGGGATGGAAGAGTTGACGGTCACTGTTCCCAGGCGGGCGAGGATGGCCTTCACCAGGCAGTCCTGGACCGCGTTGTGTCTCAGTTGCCACACTCGGGCGTGGGGCGTGCAGCTGCAGATGATATGTAGCAGAGTCTCGTTGGGATACCCACACTTTCTACAGCGCTTGTCTCGGTTCCCGAAGTGGATGGCTCCGCTGAGTGGGAGGCAGTTGAGGTGGGCCCGGTGGATTAACCGCCAGTCGGCGAAGCGGGTATATTTGCCGTCTGCCAGGAAGTGGTTGCTGGTGTCCCACTGGCTGGTGACCTCAAACACCTTACCCTGATCCGGCTTCTTCTTCAGGCTCTCGACGTACAGCGAGTGCACGGAGGCCTTCAGGCATCTCTCCAGCATGCCTCGAGTGCGGGGGGGGGACGGACGATGGTGTGGCTGAGGGCTCTGATCCTAGGTACCAGGACCAACAGCTCCTGCTGCTCCTCGCACCACGTCCAGTGGCAGCCGGAGCGCTTGCCCAGGTGTCGGGTGGCGTTGCGGGCTCGGGTCCAGAGGGAGGCGATGTCGCCCCCGTCTCGTCTGAAGACACCTTCTAGGGAGCTGCTGAGGTAGGTGGCGATATCGTGGTTGGTGGGTTCTCGTCGGATCCGCCTCCTCGCTGCTTGCACCAGGGCTCCGGACGCGATGTTTCTCACGGTGGCGTCCGGGCAGGTCAGCAGACGGAAGGCATGGGTGACGACCGCGATGTCGCAGAGGTCGCCCATGCACATGATGTTGGCGCCCCCCTGTTTGTGGCCGATGTAGGTCGTTGCTGGACCTCTTGGGGAGGGACATCCAGCCCTTCACTAGCCGCCTGATGACACTGTCGGCTTTGTTGAGGGGGACCTTCGCCATGGCTGAGCCCCTCAGGACGAAGGAGATGCGGGGGATCAGGAAGGTGTTGAGGGCGTTGATCTTCTGCCAGGGGGCCAGTAGGGACTTGTCGATCTTGTCTGCATCGCTATTAAAACTCCAGCTTTCCACAAACTAAATGTTTGTGTAGACAAGCCCTCAGATGCGAATGGAATAGGCACAGGGTAATAATTACAGTTTTACCCACATGCTATTGTAATACTGGGCGAGTGTGTGATAGGGTTGCAGCCTGGAAACGGTGGAAACTCTGTGCTCCCTTAACTTTCTAGCCTGGGCTGTCTCACACAAAGTCTTGCTAGGGGCAAGCAGCAAACCCTTCTGGGCACTGTAATCACCTAGCACAGCAGCAATGCAGAGCTCTACATCCAGCTAGATTGCATGAATGCTCCCTCTCATTCTATGATGCTATTAGCAAGCTACAAACCTCTACCAGGTATGCACTTATAGACATTGACAGGCAGGGATACATCCAACTGAGTTATGTGAGTGCTTCTCCCAGACTCTCAAGAAACAACAATAGAGAGGCACCAGCCAAACCCTGCTGAGCTTTCCAGCACTGTACTCCAGAATTATATAGTCTTGCACTGGTCAGAAAGCTGGCCTGTGTAAGTTCATTATCCAGTCCTCCCCTCCCTCTATGTGGAGAGGTCATGCACAAGCCTTTGTAACCTGAGCAGATTTCCCAACCAAACACACTGTTTTAGATAAAATATAAAACAGATTTTTTAACTACAGAAAGTTAGATTTTAAATGATTATCAGTGGTAGGCATAAAACATCAGAGTTGGTTACTTGAAAAACAAAAGTAGTTTCGCAGTCTAAGTTCTACAAACAGTACAGGATTTAAATCAAGAAATGTCTCAGTAGTAGTACAAGAGGTCACAGATCTTCAATACACAGGCTGGGACTCTCTTCCAGCCTGGGACCGCCTGCCCAGTTCCAAGTCCTTTGTTATCCAGGCGTGTTTTCAGGGGTTGAGTTGTGGAGGGAGAGAAGCCAAGTGATAATGTCACTTCCCCTCTTTTTAGCTTTTCCAGCTTGCTGGCTATGATATGGGGAGCCACCACCCATTGGTCGAGCAATATCCACTGCCTACGTGCTTTTTCTGTGAAGTCTTTATTGTAAACAGTTTCTTAGACAGTGGATTCTTTCCTTGTTGGTGAACCTTCCTTGTTCTTTGATGGTGAACCGTTGATGCTGTCTGGCTACCACTGTTATATCTGAAAGGCTGGCTGTAGGTGTTTGCCATCTCACAACACATTTTAGTAACATATACAGCAGTACTTCATAATTTCACATACAATGATAGTGCATACAATCCAACAGGATATTAACGTTTCACAGATCAAGACTTTTAAAATGATACGTCACACGGCATTCTTTGTACAGAACATATCATAATTACATGGCAATGTGAATATGGGGTTCCAGGGTGCTGTTTTTGAGGCATAGAGTGCCACAGTGTGACATTAATGAAATGCTCTCAGTGGTCAAAGGACATTGTAACCTGCAGCAAGGTATTTAAAAAAAAAAAAAAAAGGAGGTGGGGGAAGAAACTGACCAAAGCAAACCCTCTTGACACTTGCTGGTAGCCCAGATCCTGAGCTCTTAAGTGACTTGCCAAAAGGAGATGCACTGGCCCAGAGGACTCCTCCTGTGGTCTGTCATGTTAGTGCTATGGGGAACACAGACTTATCAGGGAATCATCAAGTTCATATATGGTGCTGGTGAATAAACAGACTTTTGAATGTTCTCCTTTCAACTGGATTAGACGCACTTGAAGCAACAGAGACATCTCTGAAGGTGAAGAGATGCCAATGGGAAATGTCATGCCTATTCTGTAATCCAAGCCAAGACGTTTAAGTAGTTGAATTTAGTTCATGAAGTGGAGTTTTATGCTGTGTGTAAGCTCGACCAAAAGACTTGTTTTTCTCTGAATTATGATGGTTCTGGGGTAGATCCTTTTTTGCTGAAAGAAGAGACTTGTACAGTGCACTGTCACCACCCAGGTGGTCTCTGGAATACTGCAGCAGTTGTTGTCTGAAGGATATATTTTGCGAATGATCTTTTCGCTGCAGGGTCAAATCTTCAGCTGGTGTAAATTGGCATGGATCCATTGTCTTCAGTGGAACTACACTAATTAACGCTGACTGAAGACATAGCCCTCATTATTCTTCTACTCCTCCACTGCCACTGTTAATTTCACCATCTTATCACTCCGTGTATTACAGAGTTATTGTAACAGATCCATAGTTCATGTTGTAACTTGCCTTCTACTTAATGTCCCCTTTGACAATTCCCCTCTTGTCCACCTCAAAATTCCTCAAACATTACTTCAAATTCCCTTGTGTGTGGCCATCTTCCAAAGGAAAATTGTGGGGACAATTTCAGATTAATTGGGTAAGGTTTTTCAGAGGTGTGAAAGTTTGAAAAACATGAACTTTTTTCCGCTTTTAGTAGAATGTTTCAATTTTTTGGAGTTTATTTTCACAAATGGCTTGGCTTGTGACTGCACTTTTTCATTCCTTTGTTCTCAATGGGGATCAGTTCAGTTGTCTTTGAATGTATTTTAGAAATTTTGTTTAGCTCTTTCGTACAGTTTTTTCTTTGAGAATGGAGGTGCCAGTCTGGTTTCTGCTGAAATCAGTGGGAGCTTTGCCATTTAACTTCTTTAGGTAGTGGATCAGGCTCTGTGTGAGCTTTTAATGGACTTGGACGCTCAGCACTTTGACTGAGTGATTTTAGCATATCAACACCCTCTGACTGTGATGTTGCTAAAGTTTGCAGCCAAAGCGGCTAATCTTCAGAGCTGATTAACTCTGCAGAAAGGAGTCTTTTTCCTACTTTTTACCAATTTTTTCCAGTTGAAGCTTTTTTGACCTAATGTTTCTAAGAGAGTGTAGCTGTTTTGCTTAACTTTGTTTCCCACTGTTGATTGTTGGCTAGTCCATCTTAAACAAGTTCCTTAAAGATTTAATCAGAAAAATCCTATAGTTATTGACCTTTAAT
Organism: Emydura macquarii macquarii; assembly: GCF_026122565.2. Taxonomy (NCBI): domain Eukaryota; kingdom Metazoa; phylum Chordata; order Testudines; family Chelidae; genus Emydura; species Emydura macquarii. The sequence goes on from NW_027133671.1 coordinate 1,011,994, forward strand.
AAATTTCAGGGCTCACCAGTAAAGTATGTATTGCATCCATGGTCACATGATTTCAAAAAGTCAGTCGTGATAGCTCTTTAGAATTTGCATAATTATGTTCACCAGAGCTTTTGGAACAAAAATAGCAAATGCTTGCCTGTTTGAAATATTCTGCTTCTGCTCTCTTGACTCTAACTAGCTTCTGTTAAATAGTTGCTCCATTGAGCTAGCTCTTTAGTGAAGTACATGGGAAACTGATACTGGCTGAGTAATGAGACTGGGGACTGGCATTTGGGGTGGAGGGAAACTGGGACTGGAAGTGGGTTAGGGCAATAGGAGTGGGGAAACTGGGAGCCAGTTGGCTGGGAGTGGAGAACACTGAGATCAGGTGAAAAGCCTGGCAGACGTGGGGAGAGACTGAGGCTGGCTGGAGAAGGAGACTAGGACCCATATTGTGGGAGAATCAGGGGGAGGGAAGACAGCTCTGACAAAAAATTGGGGTTTGAGAGAAAAACTTGAACTAGCTGGGTAAAAGACAGGGGCAAGGAGCCAAGAATGGAGTGAGGGGGACTGAGATTGGATGAGGAGCCAAGAGGGGGGAACTGGGACTGTCTGGGCAAGGAGTCCAGGTGTGTGTGGTTCGAGACTGGGAGAATGGCAGGAGATTAGGAGTTAGTGAGCCTCAAGGGGGAGACAGGGACTGGGACTGGATAATCTAAGATAACGGGGCTGGGATAAGGAGCCAGGAATGGGGAAGACAGAGATCTGGGAGCAGACCATGAGGCAAAAAGAGTCAAGCTTAGGGGGAAATGGGCAGAAGACACACTTCCCTCTACAGCCTGGAATGGAGCCCAGGATTCCTTAGTTTCACCATTCCTCTGCTGTCAGCAAATAGCTGTGAAACCTGCTAGCAAAGTGTGTCTCATCTGTCCTTGGGGCTGGGCTGTGTCAAGGATGGTGACTTACTACTGCTATCGTTTACGTCATTGGCTCAAATGACAAAGGTCTGTGCATTGGATCTAAAGGTTCTAATCCTGTTGATGAATCATGTGTATGTCAATGCCCCATGATGAAATTGCCTGTGTAACCTTAATTCAGCTGTCTTGTGCATATGTATTATGATACAGTCTTTAATTACAGGTCCACCTGCTATTTTTTCCAGAGGACTCCTGTCGCTCTTTAAGTACGAATGGGGGGCCAATTCTATGAATTTGCTGAAGTGCCATTTAGATTTTAAAGCTGAAATCTAGGGCAGGGAAGGAGAGAGAAATTTCATCTATATATAAAATATGGGTGATTCTTGCCTGGGTACTTACCAATAATCTTATTCAGACATTGCCATCTTTATTTCTAGAAGAGGTTGAGTAGAACCTCTAACTTTAGCTTATTTGTGGTTCCTTAGACAACTTGTCTCACATTACATCATTTTTATGGTCTTTAATTTCTAGAAGGCGGTCAGAAGTAGAAGTACCTTGTTTTGGGATAAACAGAAGTGCTGTTTAGCTTTTCTCATTTTTGAGGGCCAGAAGGAATTGATCGTTATTAATCATATTTTCCAGGCATATTTGTCATTTATACCTCCCCCGTCATTCAGTGCACAGGATGGACGTGCCCTGGGGATGAATCAGGGTTGTGTAATAAATGAGACTGTTGTTTGTAGGACCCCTGTCTCGTTGGAGAAGTTGGAAGGTGGGGGGTTAACTGGGCTGAGGGGAGCTTACAAAAGTGTAAATAATAGCCATGCGTGTAGTCCTTCTGCAGGTGTTATACATTGCTCTAAATGCTTTATACCTTTCAGGAATGAATAAACGATACTTTATATAAAAAAGCTGTTTCTGTATCACTGCAAACATCTGTTGTCACAGAGAAAAAGGGGCTGCAGGTGCCACTGGATCTGCTGGAGTAATCATGATTGACACACTGCGGGGGTAAAGGACTGAGGCATGGCCCCTGTGGGGTGCCCTCGGTGAGACCCTGCTAAGGAACAGCAATGCAAGCTAGCCTTGTAATCGTGACAATCACTAATTGTGTGTTCCTTGTTTTCTGGGTGCCTAGTTTGAGAGAGGGTCTGATTTGCAGCGGTGATGAGCACTCACATATGCAATTGAAGTGGATGGGAAGCAATGCTAACTAACCTGAAAAATCAGATCCTAGGTGTGCCAGGTTTAGTGGAATTTTTTATCTTAATCTCTCACTGCCTCAAATCCCTATCTGTAAAATGAGGATAATACCAACCCCTCATCTCACAAGGGTGCTGTGAAAATGAACTAATTTGTTTGTGAAGCATTCAGATGCTATATTGAATGCCATAGAGAAGTCCGTGAGGAAATTAACAATCCTGTCTTCAGATCAGGGGCTGAATAGTAAATAAGGGCAGGAGGCACACATTGAACAATGAGGAAAAAACAAAATTTGAATCTCTGATCATAAAGAGAGCCCCATGCAACCTGTGCAACTAATGAGGCAGGATCCTATGTAAAAAACAGTATGTGGTCATATCATTAAAGACACTATCATAATGCAAATGCATAAGCAACCTTAACTGTGGCATTTCCTAACTTTTGAGTGCTTGACGTGGCCATCTTAATAATGTTCTTTTACCATATTTGTTTGTGTAATAAAAAATTCGTTACTATCACTGCTGGAAAATGTCAGTCATTGCCAGTTCTACTTCGAGTGATTGCTCATATCCATTCCAATATAGGTGAGTGCATGCCACTGTGCACGGGTTTCTGGAACTTTTTCCCCCTTAGCAGACCCCGTAGGGTCGCCTCAGGCGCCCCCTGGAGTACCGTGCTCATGCCGCGGTATATGAGGCACTGCTGACCCAATGGCCCCTCAGTTCCTTCTTTCCGTCCGTGGCGGTTGCTGGAATGTCTCTTGCTTCTCGCAAGTACTTTCCCCTATTACAGCTTTGTTGTGTATAGTTAGTTAAGTGTTTTGTAGAGTAGGTGTTAAGTAGTTAAGTAGAATAATTTAGGTTTTAATAGGACAGAGGCGTGTTTAGTCTGCAGAAGAGAAGAATGAGGGGGAATTTGATAGCATCCTTTAACTACCTGAAAGGGGGCTCCAGGGAGGTTGGAGCTAGGCTGTTCTCAGTGGTGGCAGATGACAGAACAAGGAGCAATGGTCTCAAGTTGCAGTGGGGGAGGTCTAGGTTGGACATTAGGAAAAAGTTTTTCACTAGGAGGGTGGTGAAGCACTGGAATGGGTTACCTAGGGAGGTGGTGGAATCTCCATCTTTAGAGGTTTTTAAGCTGTGGCTTGACAAAGCCCTGGCTGGGATGATTTAGCTGGGGTTGGTTCTGTTTTGAGCAGGGGATTGGACTAGATGTCCTCCTGAGGTCCCTTCCAACTCTAATATTCTGTGATTCTATGAAATACGAAGGTTTATTTTAAAACTTGCAATCCAAAGTATCAGAACTGCATGTTGTGTGTTCTTACATGTCATGCAAATTAATGGTCTTTTCTGAGCAGGAGGTTGGACTAGATGACAATAATGGTCCTTCCTGGCCATAAAATCTATGAAAGATTCAATTAAGATGTAGGATGACCAATAAGGAAGATAGGAAAGAATCTAAGAGCAGGGTAGAAGATCACAAGGCATCGATATATGTATACCATAAGCAAGGGGGAAAACTGTGCCTGAATATGTTAAATTAAACATTGTGAATATAAAAACAAAGGTGAAATATAAGCACAGTTTATTAAGTTACCCATTGGGCCTTAAAACCTAAAAGTTGTTTGTGGGTTGGAGGCTGAAATAGGAAAAACTCAAGGGAACAGGGTCTGATGAAGTGGGTTGCAGCCCACTGAAGCTTATGCCTGCAGAAATTTGTTAGTGTTTAATGTGCTACAGGACACTCGTTGTTTTTGCTGTATACAGACTAACATGGCTACCCCTGTGGAACTTTTCTTCAAGGGAACAGAATGATCCATAGCACTAGAGTTTGATGGTGGCTGTTTTAATAATAAAAACAAGAAGCTTTAGGTCAGGTTTAATGTAAAGGTGTTATATAATGTTCTGAATGTCTCATATCAGCTGGATCAGAGAGACATTCTCAGTTCATCAGGGGGACACAGCTATCCTATGTTCATTTTTTCTCTAGGTCCTGAAGTCCAGCCTTGCTGCAGAATGCTGCCTTCTAGTCATTGCAGTGCCTTTTGCTGCTGATGGTGCCTTGCTGCAGCCAGGGCTCTGGAAATATTTGGGAGTCATGGGGGATATAGTCAACTGAGCATGAGCTCCCACTGTGATTCTGGATCACAAAAGAGCCAATGTGATCCTGGGATGCATAAACAATGGACTCTCTAATAGGAGTAAAGAAGTTATTTTACTTTCATATTTGGCACTGGTGCTACTGCTGCTGGAATGTTGTGTCCATTTCTGGCACCCATAGTTCAAGAAGGATGTTGATAAATTGTAGAGGATTCGGAGAAGAGCCACAAAAATGATTAAAGGGTAGAAAACCTTCCTTATAGTGATAGACTCAAAAACTCAGTTTATTTAGCTTAACAAAGAGAACGTTAAGAGGTAAGTTGATTATAGTCTATAAGTATCTACATGGGTAACAAATATTTGATAGTGGGCTCTTCCATCTAGCAGGGAAAAGTATAACAAGATCCAATGACTGGAAGTTGAAGCTAGACAAATTTAGACTGGAAATAAAGCATAAACTTTTAACTGTGAGAGTAACTAATCATTGGAACAATTTACCAAGGGTTGTGGTGGGTTCTCTATCACTGGCAATTTTAAAATCAAGATTGGATGTCTTTCTAAAATATCTGATCTAGGAATATCTATGTGGAAGCTATATGCCTGTGCTATATAGGAGGTCAGACTAGATGATCACTGTGTCCCTTTTGGCTTTGGGGTCTGACTATAAAATAATAGCAATCTATAAACACTACACAGTGTCAGTAGGTTAAAGGACTTGGCTTACCACTATAGGCTGGCTCCAGGGGGTGCCATGGTGATGTGATATCACAAGCAGATGGAATGCTTGGGCATTGCTCTCCGTGAGAGCTGGTGACCTGTGATGAGTCATGGCTGTAGGACTGTGAAGGCCACTCTTCCCATGGTTATATGGGACATTCAGCCCATTATACTAAAATATTTTGCTCTTCCTGCTTTGTCTGCCTGAGTCACCTTTAAAAAGTGACTTTAAAAACAAGAACATTTTCTCTCATTTTATTTCAGATAGTTTTTCTGAAATAAAGCACCAACCGCCTGAAGTGCGGTGAGTTGAAGGTTGTGGAGCTAAGAGAAAACTGTTTCCTAGTTGTTTGTTCTGTCAGTTTACATGGTAAAATCCACTGGAACTTGTCTCCTAATTGTTTGTTTTGTCAGTTTACATGGTAAAATCTTCCTTACAGATGTTACTGAAGCAATGATAGATACGTACGGTATGGGATAACTGAGTTGTCTTAATTTATCTCACAAGGAAGAGGAGAGTGATTCTTGAGGAAACAATTGAGAATAAAAACGAATAACCCTTGGCAATTCAAGTGTTGTTTCCCTCATGCTTCGGCACAAGGAGGAGAAATGTTTCCTCTGCAGTAGATGTAAGAGAGCAATTAATGTGTCTGTGACACTGAGTGTTCCCGACCCCCCTCTGAGAATGTGGAGAGAATAATGGATTTGTCTCTGGGGATGGGTTTTTAAACAATTCCCTATTCAGAAGGCGAAGGGAGATTGCTATGCTATTTTCTGCCAAATTCCTGCTATTTTCTTCCAAATTCCATACACTATTGTTTTTCAGCATTTGCAGAGATTTATTACATAATGCATGGATTGCCATGGTAATTACTGAAACCTGTGGGAAATGGTGTCAGACATTCACTAGACAAGCAGAGGCAGAGGGGATATGATTGATTTGTGTAAAATAATAAATGGTTGCCATGAGTAAGTGGCATCACAACTAGAGTATGCAAACTCCTAGTGTCTCCAGCAGCAGCCATTATCTGATGCTTCTGAGGGAGGTGATGCTTCTAGCCAGCAGGGCAGTGCTGATCCCATTGCGATTATGCCTTGAAGTGTGAGTCAGTTCTTCAAGTCGTGCTCCTGTGGGTGCTCTACATCAGGATATGCATGTGACCATGCACACTTGATTGGAGATTTTTGTCAGCAGGGTCTGTGCCTGTGTCTAAGATACCCTCGTGCCACGATACAAAGGTATATAGAGGGGCACATCCGCCGTGACTCCAGGTCCTTTTCAATTGCCTGCAACTTGAGATAGAGCATTGCATTGTCCATTAGCAGAGACACGTGGCTCGCTACACCTTGTTTTCTTATATCTTTTTCATTTTAGTTTTTTCTTAGTTATTTCTTTTATTTTTTCTATTATTTAGCACAAATTTGTGCTTTTAGGGAGTTCTCCTGCCCTCTTTCCTTGTTTGCCCATTTTGGGCTCTCAGGGTTTTTTTTCCTGACCCTCATCATGACATCAAGTGTAGGTTATGCCCAAAACCCTGCACTTCAAACCTTGTTAGACTTGCCAAAGGTCCTTTCCTCACAGTGATGGAATTCAAACCGCCTCTGCTGTTTGGGAGAAACCCACCTTCCCCCTAAATGTAAAATCTGTTTGGGATTTAAAAGCTGATCTAAGAAACTGAGGGAGGACAGACTAAAACTCCGATTTGTGGAATGCTCGTTGAGACCGTCAAAGTCCTAGTCATTCCCCTGTACACTGGTTCCATTGACCACCTCTACTTTGATTGTAGCAAAGACCGTGGAGCCTCGGGGGTACTCACCAGATCTTCCAAAAAGAAAAAAATCCATTCTACAGAAAGGGAAAAGAAAAGGAGAAAATCATCTCGGTCTGGGTCTCAAGAGACTTCATAGCCCAATATGGTTACTGTTGAGGCTCCCTTTTCCTATGTACTGTGCCCATCATGCTGGCTGAGAAGATGTCATCGCATGCTCAGACGCTATCTAGCACAGGACCAACATCGGGATCTGACTCAGTGCCTCTGGAAGTCAGAACCAAGGCTAAGTCTGCATTGTTACTGTCTTATGTAGCCAGAAGCAAAAAGTTGTGCCATATCTATTCCGGTGCAGTCTCTGGTGACACTTGATATTCTTACTCCTGGGGAACCAAATCCAGGGCCCCCAATACTATGCATGCTCCTATCTCAGGAGGACCTCCGAAGCCTTGAAGAGCCTGAAGCCCTGTTATTAGAGAGCTTTTCCCCACTGGTACTGACCCACCTCATGGAGCCTACTTACCCTCCATCCATTTCTTTGTTGGGGACTCGCCCTCCAGTACTGACACAGTCCCCACAGACTCTTTGAGGGCACCCAGAGATACTTTCAGACGGTACTGTTACAACATTCTCTGGCACCACCTCACTGGCCTCCCTTTCTAACCATGGTACCAATGCAAGTGCAGGTCTTTTCCTGGGACCAAATATCAACCCAACCACTGGTACTACACCACTGCCCTCTCCCCCTCGATGGATATAGGGGATGACACCTCCTCTGACTCAGAGGTATCAGTACATGGTTCCTCCACCTTCCGACCTTCCTCCCTGGAGATTCACACTGAAGAAGGAGCTCATAGCAGGAAGTACTCCCAATGACTTGGCAATGATGACCTTTTGGTCCTGCACCACTCCTTTATGCTCCACGACAAGAGCCTACTGGAACCCCTTATCGGGACCCTTTGTACAGGGTGCCATCTCAAAAGAGGTTGAATCAGGGATATCAGCTGATGCCCCAAGTACTGCCCTACAGATCTATCCTCCAGAGCAGGAACCAATGGAAGAGGAAGAAACACTGCCTTCCCACAAATCCTGCTCATTGCCAGATGACGCTGTCAGGCCTCCCCTTCCATCTTATCCCGATGACTTCAAGGCCTTTCAAGAACTCATAAAAAGGCACCTTACAAGTCCTGTTACAGGTGATTCAGGAAACCGATCACTCCTTATTGAATATTTTTCATTCACCTCCTCAAGGCAAGATTGCTTTGCCCATCAGTGAAACTTTGTTCACTCCATCATGTATGGTGTGGCAAATTCCAGTCACTGTCCCACCTACAAATAATGAACCAACAGAAAACATTACATTCCTTCCTCTCCCCTCCCCTGCTCCGAATATTTTTTCTTCCACTCAACTCCTAAGCCTCTGGTGGTGGAGGCTGCTAGTGACAGAACATGTAACATCAGTGTCGTTCAACATCATCTGATAAGGAGCTAAAACAATTGTACCTGGACTGTAAGAGCTACTTCTCTTCCTCCTTGCAGTTCAGAGTGGCCAGTCAAGTCCTAATGATTAAATACGACTTCACAGACTATTAAAAAAAATTGATCATTTATTGAATATTTGCCTCAGAGGCAGAGAGAACAATTTCAGGCCGTGATTACAGATGGTTAGACAGTTGTTGAGGCATCTCTCTAGGCTTGCTAGATACTGCCAACACAGCTGCTGTTCCATGGCTATGGCAGTAGTCATGCGCTGAGTTTCCTGCCTGCAGTCTTCCAGCCTCCCCAGGGAAGTACAAAATACTGTAGGGAACCTTCCTTTCGAAGGCCCCAAGTTGTTTAGAGACACCACGGATGGGTCTCCCCATTCTCTCAAGGACTTCAGAGCAATACTACAATCTCTGGGCATCTGTACAGTTATGACAAAAAGAGAACATACCAAGTTGCAGAAGTCTCGATCTCACCCAGTCTATCATCAGCCCACGAGAACAGCTGAACACCCAAGGAAGAAGTCTAGGTTTCCTAAGAAAGGGGCCTCCTCTTCAGCAACCTCCCAGCCAACGACATCTTCAAAATGTCTGTTTTGACTCATTATCAAGGTTCACGATCTGCCTCTCACTCGGGATCTTACGTTGCATCTATTCCCTTCCCACTCTTTTGGGGAGCATCTTTCCCATTTCCTACCTTCCTGGAAGCACATCACCTTGAAGAGATGGATCTTTGAAGTATTTTCCACAGGCTATTTGACATGGTTTAGTTCCTTGCTCCTCCCCCCATTCTTCCCCATCCCTCTACAGTGACCCTCTCATGAAGACCTCTTAAGACAGGAGGTGCAACGTTCCTGGCTTTGGGGATGATTGAATCTGTCCCACCGCAGTTCATTGGGAAAGGATTCTGTTCTTGATACTTCCTTGTCCAGAAGAAAAATGGTCAGGAATCTAAACATCTTTGTTTGTTCCCAATGGTTCAGAATGGACCCCAGCAACAATAATTCCCTCTTTTAATCTGGGAGGTTGGTTTGCTTTCCTCCACCTTCAGGATAGTTATTTTCATGTCACCATTCATCTCCCACACAAGCGTTTCCTACATTTCATAGTTGGCATGGACCACTACCAATATGACATCATACCCTTCAGCTTCTCAGAACTGATGGGCAGGATTCCCTGGGAGGCTAATATGAGGGGAAAGGAACCCAAGAGAGCTGGATGTATTTTAAGGAGACCTTATTGAGGGCACAAGAGCAAACCATCCCGATGTGCAGAAAGAATAGCAAATATGGTAGGCGTCCAGCTTGGCTTAACAAAGAAGTCTTTGGCGAACTTAAACGCAAAAAAGAAGCTTACAAGAAGTGGAAGCTTGGTCAGATGACTAGGGAGGATTATATAAACACTGCTCGAACGTGCAGGAATGAAATGAGGAAGGCCAAAGCACAATTGGAGTTGCAGCTAGCAAGGGACGTGAAGGGGAACAAAAAGGGTTCTACAGGCATGTTGCCAACAAGAGGAAGATTCGGGAAAGTGTAGGCCCCTTAAAGAAAGAGGGAGGCGACCTAGTGACGGAGGATGTGGAGAAAGCTGAGGTACTCAATGCCTTTTTTGCCTCTGTCTTCACAGACAAGATCAGCTCCCAGACTGCTGTACTGGGTGGCACAGAATGGGAAGGAGGCAAACATCCCGCAGTGCTGAAGGAACAGGTTCAAGACTATTTAGAAGGATTGGACATTCACAAGTCCATGGGGCCGGATGCAATGCACCCGAGGGTGCTGAGGGAGTTGGCTGATGTGATTTCAGAGCCATTGTCTATTATCTTTGAAAGCTCGTGGCAACAGGGGAGGTCCCTGAGGACTGGAAAAAAGCAAATATAGTGCCCATCTTCAAAAAAGGGAGGAAAGAGGATCCGGGGAACTACAGACCGGTCAGCCTCACCTCAATCCCTGGAAAGATCATGGAGCAGGTCCTTAAGGAATCCATTTTAAGGCACTTGGAAGAGAGGAAGGTGATCAGGAACAGTCAACACGGATTCACCAAGGGAAAGTCATGCCTGACCAACCTGATTGCTTTCTATGATGAGGTGACTGGCTCTGTGGATGTGGGGAAGGCGGTGGACGTGATATACCTTGACTTTAGCAAAGCTTTTGATACGGTTTCTCACAGTATTCTTATCAGCAAGTTAAAGAAGTATGGGTTGGATGAATGGACTATAAAATGGATAGTGAACTGGCTAGAGCATAGGGCTCAACGAGTAGTGATCAATGGCTCCATGTCTAGCTGGCAACCGGTCACAAGCGGAGTTCCCCAGGGGTCGGTCCTGGGGCCGGTTTTGTTCAACATCTTTATTAATGATCTGGAGGATGGGGTAGATTGCACCCTCAGCAAGTTTGCGGACGACACTAAGCTGGGGGGAGTGGTAGATACCCTGCAAGGTAGGGATAGGATACAGAGTGACCTAAACAAACTGGAGGATTGGGCCAAAAGAAATCTAATGAGGTTCAACAAGGACAAGTGCAGAGTCCTCCACTTAGGAAGGAAGAATCCCATGCACAGCTATAGACTGGGGACCGACGAGCTGGGCAGCAGCTCTGCAGAAAAGGACCTGGGGGTAACGGTGGATAAAAAGCTGGATATGAGTCAGCAGTGTGCCCTGGTTGTCAAGAAGGCTAATGGAATATTGGGCTGCATTAGGAGGGGCATTGCCAGCAGGTCACGGGAAGTGATTATTCCCCTCTATTCGGCATTGGTGAGGCCGCATTTAGAATACTGTGTCCAGTTTTGGGCCCCCCACTACAAAAAAGATGTGGACAATTTGGAGAGAGTGCAGCGGAGGGCAACCAAAATGATTAGGGGGCTGGAGCACAGGACTTATGAGGAGAGGCTGAGGGAACTGGGCTTGTTTAGTCTGCAAAAGAGAAGAGTGAGGGGGGATTTGATAGCGGCTTTTAACTACCTGAAAGGGGGTTCTAGGGAGGATGGGGCTAGGCTGTTCTCGGTGGTGGCAGATGACAGAACAAGGAGCAACGGTCTCAAGTTGCAGGGAGGGAGGTCTAGGTTGGACATTAGGAAAAAGTTTTTTACTAGGAGGGTGGTGAAGCATTGGAATGGGTTACCTAGGGAGGTGGTGGAATCTCCATCCTTACAGGTTTTTAAGCTGAGGCTTGACAAAGCCCTGGTTGGGATGATATAGCTGAGGTTAGTCCTGCTTTGAGCAGGGGTTGGACTAGATGACCTCCTGAGGTCCCTTCCAACTCTAATATTCTATGATTCTATGATTCTATGATTCTCCACCCGACCCAAAGGTCTTTATCAAAATTCTGTTGGCCTCAGCAATCTATTTTTGTTAGACAAGCATCATTGTCTTTCCTTACCTGGACAACAGGCTCCTGAAAGGCTGCTCACTTCTTGAAGCACAGACAGGAACCAGCAAGGTCCTGTCTCTGTTTCGCTCTCTGGGTCTATTCCTCAATATTGAGAAGTTTCCCTAACACCCACACAAGTTATAGACTTCATAGGGGCCAGTCTGGACTCCTCTTCTGCCAGAGCGTACATACCCAGGGACAGATTCAGCACAATGTCCAACCTCATTTCTGCAATGCAACAGAGTCCACTGCAAGAGTTTGCCTGCAACTTCTGGGCCATATTGTAGCCTGTATGTTTGTGACTCTCCTAGCGAGACTTCATTCTCCATGTCTTCAAGCATGGGTGAGAACCACCTACACCCCCAAGTGGGTGTCTGTAGCTTGGAAGGTCCTTGATTCTCTGAACTGGCAGACAAACTCATGAGTTCTGTGGGAGTTCTCTTTGTTATGTCTCCACCCACAAGGATCATCACCACAGATGCCTCTCGTAGGTTGGGGTGCACGCTTGTAAACCTCACAGCTCAGGGCAAATGAACCCTTCAGGAGGTGATCCTCCATATCAGTGTATTTGAGCTCAAAGAAACCTGTTATTCTTGCCATCAATTCCTACCACACATCAAGGAGCACCCAATCAGAATAATGCTTGATTACAGAGCAGTGATGTAGTACATCAGTTGGAAAGAAGGAGAAAAATCCTGGTCCTTATGCATTGAATCCATAGAACTATGAAACTGGTGCGTACCACCCCATACGCAGATCTCAGCTGTTTATCTACTGGGACTACAGAAAGCAATGGTGGATCCCTGAGCAGACATTTCAGCATCGGCCACAAGTGGGACCTAAACAGTGTTCCAAGAAATATGTCTTATCTGGGGCCATCCATGGGTAGATCTCTTTGCAACTCCGTCCAGTGCAAAGTAGAGATGATTCTGCATCAGGGAGGGCATGTCCACAACTCAGTGGGATACTCCCTGATCATTATGTGGCCTTGAATCCTGCTGTACACTTATCCCCCAATGCCTCTACTGCTCAGGTTCCTAAATAAATTGAGACAAGAGAAAGTAGTAGCCAACCCCATAGCACCAATGTGGCTGAGGCAGATGTGGTTTCTGGAACTGATTTGCATGTCCCTACAGCCTGATCTCTGCCTTCCTCTGACCCCATCTCTCCTCACCCAGGTATTGGGGTTGGTCTCCTACCCCAGTCTTGCAACATTTCACCTCAAATTATGGTTGCTTGATGGCTCTCTGGTATAGAACAAGTCTGCTCTCCAGAAGTTCAAAGGTTGCAATTCAGTAACAGAAAGCCTACAGCTAGAAAAATTTATCTACAGAAGTGGAAATGTTTCCCGCCTTGGTGCAGCTGCCAATCTATAGTTCCTCTCTAATCCTCTTTGGATCACAGCCTCGATTACCTGCTGAATTTAAAGAGCTCAGGTTTATTGCTGAGCTCCATCACAGTTCACCTAGCTGCCCTCACAGCTTTTCACCCTCCTATGGAAGGATTCTCAATCCACTGCAAGATTCATCATGGGTCCATTCAACCTCTTCTCTCTTACCAAGGAACCAACTCTGCCATAGGCCCTCAACTTAGTTTTCAGTGCTCTTAGGAAACCTCCATTCAAACCTTATGGGGAGTTGTTTCCTCTTTCAGATGTCCCTTAAGAGTTTGTTCCTCATAGCCATTATGTTGGCTAGGAGGGTAGGGGAGCTTGGAGTGTTGAGGGTGGACCCACCATATGTGGTGTTCTACCAAAATAAGATGACTATACATCTACACCTCGCTTCCTTCCTAAAGTCTCTCCTAAATTCCACATTAATCAGGTGATTCACCTACCAGTATTGTACACCAAGCCTCACTCCTCTAGAGAAGAACGAGCTGCCATACACTGGATGTTAAGAGCTATTGCCTTTTACCTCAACAGGACTAGGCCCTTTTGGGATCCCCTAAACTCTTCATCTCTATATCAGAACAAATGAAGGGACAACTGGTCTCCTCCCAAAGACAGTCCAAACTGGTTGCAGGTTGTGTCCTGTCATGCTACGAAGTCTTGGAAGTTCATCCCCTCCAAGACTTATTGCTCATTCCACCAGGACTCAACCTACCTTGGTAGCCCTTCTCGAAAATGTACCAATCCCAACCATCTGCAGGGCAGCCACCTGCGCTTTGCTGTACGTGTTTTACCAGCATTACACTCTCGTGCCTGCCTTCAGGATTGATGTGGCCTTCAGTGAAACTGTCCTATGGTCCATATTGAATCCACTTCTTCAGCACCCATCTTCCACGATGGAGGTTCTGCTTGGGAATCTCCTGATGTGGAGCATCTATAGGGACACTACTCGAAGAATCATAGAATCATAGAATATTAGAGTTGGAAGGGACCTCAGGAGGTCATCTAGTCCAACCCCCTGCTCAAAGCAGGACTAACCTCAGCTATATCATCCCAACCAGGGCTTTGTCAAGCCTCACCTTAAAAACCTCTAAGGATGGAGAGGTCACTTACCTTGTACAGTAACTGGAATTCTTCGAGATGTGCATCCCAATGGGGACTCCACTACCTGCCCTTCTTCCCCTCTGGCTAGGTGTCTCTTCCTTGGGACTTTTCTGGTTGAGAAGGAACTGGAGTGGTGGTGGCTCTTCCCCTGTCTATAGCCATTTTTTCTCCTTTTTAATATTTCTTTCCCTTTCATCTTCTCTTTTTTCTCACTTCCAGTCCATCTCTTTTTCTGCTTTCCGCAGCCACTCTCCCATGCCTGGTCTCACCACATATCCTTTTAACTCTTAAGGACACTTGCTAAATTGTGAAGGGTTTTAACACATGGGATGAAGTGCTCAACAGTGACTTAGGTGCCTAAGGCTCATTGAAAGTCAGTGGGACTTAAGCCCCTAACTTACTTTGGTGTTTTTGAAAGTTTTACCTATAATGCCTGGCTAGTTTCCCAACACCACAATGGATTGCAGCACTAGGGCAACATTATGGCCTTGGTAAGAGGTGACACGGGAGGTGGAGGAGTGTCATGTGGGGTCATATGACCTCCCCCAGATTTCTGCCAGGGTTTGTTGGCTGGGCCCGCTTCCTGCCTGACAACTGCTGGAGCCAACGAGTTGCAAGTTGTGGCTGCAGGGAGAGGCAGCAGCAAAGAGCCGTAGCTGCAGGGAGGGGCCGCTGCTTTTCCGGAGGGGATATTGAGAGTTAGTAGGGGGCCTGCCACGGGGTGTGTGACTTGAGCTAATGTGGAGGGGGACTTTAAATTGTGGCTACTCACCCCACTGTCATCAGGTAGGAATTGTCTCCTTGGGGAGGAGGGCTAGATCAGGAATTATAGCCAGAATTCATCCTAAGCAGAACCAACTCTCCTTGGCCAGGAACCATTTTTCCCTAGCCTACCTTCCTGCTCTGCCTCATGTCTAGTACTGGGAGAGTTGGGTGCTGGGGAAGAGATCAGTGACCAGGGGATGAAGCAGAATTATCCCAGAGCCACGAAGCAGTTGACGAGCAGGCTGAAGGGATGTGAGGCTCACTGTCTACCAGGGTGGTGCGTGGCACTTTGGTGACTTGGGGAGAAAGGCGAGGGTCTTGGGGAGTGGGGAGTGGCTCTTCCCTGCAGTGGAGAGGGGCACAGAAGAGGAGGAGGTGGCTAATCCAGGGGAGGTAATAAAACGCATATTAGAACATGAAGGATGAGATATGTGCTTGTCCTTGGGGATCAAAAATGAAGCATTTAAAACTACCACCAGTCTATTTCTACTTTCCTACTCCCACTCTGTGCTTAATGCCAGTCCTCTCCTCTGCTCTGTTGATCCCTCTCTCATTCAGTTATTGGACACAAGTCCACTTCTACTTCCCCCACACCACCTGTCCACTCCCCACCACCAAAACTCCCCCAGACCTGCTGACAACCCACATGCCAAAGAAACATAGATGTGCAAAAAATAATGCGGGAGGGAGCTGAGGGCAGAAGGGGTGTGCATGCATGTTTATATATCATTAAAGGAAAAATACGGGCTGCAAGCCTGAGTGCTGCAGGTCAATTAGTGATAGCATTATCGTAATACTTGGCCTCTTCAGCCTATAGACAGAATGTTTGCTACACTGAGTTTCCACTCATTTGCATAGCTAACTCTGCACTCAGTTTCACTTTCCCATTGCTACTCCTTGCGAAGGGTACTTTATTTTTTATGACTTCTGACAGTTTTACTGCTAAAATATTTCTTCAGATATTTTTTAAGCAAGGTAGTCTCTGACTGTAATTAGTATCCCATTGGAAGAACTGGCAGCGTTATATAACAACACTAAAGCAAATCATTCTACCTTGTGGCATTATACCTTGATCTGAAAATTTCCCCAGGCTGCAATATGTCACTAATATTGCTTCCTGCTAAGCTTCCCCAGACAAGAAAAGAGTTAATAGAGCTGCATTTCTCTAGTTACCATCATTTTTTTAAGGTAAGCTTCTGGGATGAGTTATTACTTAGCACATTTTATTGACCAAGCGTGTAGAGTTGTTGGACCTTGAGAAATGATGTACTGGTTCATCACAGACTCCATAAATTGCTGGACTGTGTAGTGATAGTTTCTTAGTTTCATATAGTGTAAGAAATAAAGGTGTCTGAAATGCAAAAATGAGCTCTTACATATAAGCAGAATCTCCATATTAAACATCTGGACTGATGTGAACAGCTGATTATCCAAGCAGTGCTTTGCTGGCATAATATCTGAAAATATTTCCCTGTTTATACAATCTGCAGAGATTGCATCTCCTGTTGGTGTAGTTATAGTCAAGGGTTTGTCATTGTTCCTCATTAACTGTGTTTCTCTCTTCCTGAAAGTAATATTCTGTGTTGAAACTTGGCATATGAAATAAAAAGTAAATCTTGGCCATTTGTGCTGATTAAACAATTGCCAAAGACAGACATATGGGTAGAAGTATATTGAAATTCACCACTCTTCTTTGTCTTTATTCTTTTTATGCTACACCCAGCATGATAGAATCTGGGCATTGTGTCAAAAATTAATACAGCATATTGTAAAATAGTCTCCTCCTCAGAAAAATTAGTTACAATCAGTAAACTGCAGAGATAGTTACTCAGACCTGGTCTACATTTACCGCGAAGTTCAGTGGCAGTCGATGGGAGATACGCAAGCAATGTAAAGTAGCTTGCGTATCTCACGTCGACTTCCTAGATTCTATGAGTGCAGCGTCCCCACTACACTGCTCTGGTGGGAAATTCCCCCCCTATCGACGCAGTGTTACTCTTTTTCGGGGGGTGGATTTATTAAGTTGATTTCCGGATTGATTGAGCGGAATCTGCTCAATCGATCCCGAAGAATGAATCTGATGGTGGCGAATTCACCATCATCACTGAAGACATACCCTTGCTTTCCAACAACAACAAACGTAAGCTCTCCGAATCTGGACCCAGGCACACAACTGGTCTGAGCAAATTCCATAGGTGAGGGCATCCAAATGAGAATTACTTGCTTACTGCCAGTATTGGGCAATGGAATTCCAAGAACTCTGCTGCTCCAACCCAGCAGCTCTTAACCAAAATGTTGGGTAAGTGATCTCCTGGTAGCATGGTTCTAGAACATTAAGGCATTTAAAGATCCTATTAACATCTTTAACTGCATTTGGAAGCAAATAGTAGCCATTGCTGAGCAAAGAGCACTTGAGTAATTTGCTTATACTGTTGTTACTTCGGAAATCAACCTTTGCCTTTTGCACCTGACTTCTACCTAAAGGAAGCAATTACCAGATGTGTGATCTTTATGCCTTTAATTTCCAGCCGTATCCCAAAGTTGAGTGCCAAAGTATGACCACTAGTATGAGCTGAGCCTGAATCCACATGGTGTTCTGAAGGTCATGTAGTTCTAGATGGTAAACTGGTATCATCATCAGCATGGACATTGAAGTCCCGTGGACTAATATTCTTATTGACTCTAAAGCCAAGGCTGATAGAAACTCAACCTACTTGCAGAGGAATCTTAGGAAGCAGAGGTGCTATCTGAATACCATCCTGTTCTCTAAATTGTATCTTGGGACTCTTGGACCAGATAGATAGTAGTAGCTCTATTGTGGCTTTTTACAATTTAAATTTTCATAGAATTGTAGAACTGGAAGGGACCTTGAGAGGTCATCTAGTCCAGTCCCCTGCACTTAAGGCAAGACCAAATATTATCTAGACCATCCCTAACAGGTATTTGTCTAATCTGCTCTTAAAAACCTTAAATGATGGAGATTCCACAACCTCCCTAGACAATTTATTTCTGTGCTTATCATCCCTGACAGGTAGAAAGTTTTTCCTAATGTGCAACCTAAACTGCCCTTGCTGCAATTTAAGGCCATTGCTTCTTGTCCTATCCTCAAAGAGAATATCCTTAAAGAGAATAATTTACCTCCTTCCTCCTTGTAACAGCCTTTTATGTACTTGGAAACTGTTATGTCCCCCCTCAGTCTTCTCTTCTGCAGACTAAACAAACCCAATTTTTTCAATCTTCCCTCATAGGTCATGCTTTCTAGACCTTCAGTCATTTTTGTTGCTCTTCTCTGGACTTTCTCCAATTTGTGCACATCTTTCCTGAAATGTGGTGCCCAGAACTGGACACAGTACTCCAGTTGAGGTCTAATCAACACGGAATAGAGCGGAAGAATTACTTCTCATGTCTTGCTTAGAGCCTTACAACACTCCTGCTAATATATCCCAGAATGATGTTTGCTTTTTTTGCAATAGTGTTATAGTGTTGACTCATATTTAGCTTGTGATCTACTATGACCCCCCAGAACCCTTTCCACCGTACTCCGTCGTAGGCAGTCGTTTCCTATTTTGTATGTGTGCAGCGGATTGTTCCTTCCCAAGTAGAGTACTTTCCATTTGTCCTTATTGAATTTCATCTTATTTACTTCACATCATTTCTCCAGTTTGTCCAGATCATTTTGAATTTTAATCCTATCCTCCAAAGCACTGGCAAACCCTCCCAGCTTGGTATCGTTTGCATACTTTGTAAGTGTACTTTCTATACCATTATCTAAATAATTCATGAAGTTATTGAACAGAACTGGATCCAGAACTGATTGTAAACCACAGATGATTACTCTCTGGGAATGGTTTTCCAACCAGTTATGCACCCATCTTATAGTAGCTCCGTCAAGTTTGTTTATGAGAAGGTCATGCGAGACAATATCAAAAGATTTACTAAAGTCAAGATCTACCGCATCCCCCCATCTACAAGGCTTCTTACCCTGTCAAAGAAAGCTGTTAAGTTGGTTTGACACGATTTGTTGTTTACAAATCCATGCTGAGTATTACTTATCACCTTCTTATTGTCAGGTGGTTGCAAGTTGATTGCTTAATTATTTGCTCCATTATCTTTCCAGGTATTGAAGTTAAGACGACTGATCTATAATACCTCAGGTTGTCCTTATTCCTCTTTTTATAGATTAGCTCTATCTTTGCCCTTTTCCAGTCCCCTGGAATCTCTCCTGTCGTCCTTGAGTTTTCAAAGATAATAGCTAATAGCTCAGATATCTCCTCAGTCAGCTCCTTCAGTATTTTGCATGCAATTGGCCAGTAATGTTGTCTTAGCTCTTTTGATAGGTATCTTTGATTGTTTTTTAAGTAGCCAAGGAATTAAAATTAGAAAATCAGCCATTACTCATGCTCTGCAAATGGTTTTGGATTTTTTAAAAATACATTTGTCATTTAATTTAAGGGGACTGTGCTAATAGCTCCATAATGAAGATGACTTGACATAAAGGAGACTAACAGATTTTAGATGATTAGTATGTCAAGTCAGTAATGCACTTGTTAAAAAGGTGTGAAAACAACTGCATGCATGATAGTTATTCTGTTATTCTGAAGTGAGTGTGGTGGGATGGAGGGATGGCTGGATTGATATTAAATTGGCAAAGTTCAACCAATTTTCATCAGAGGATATTTTTTTAAATTTATTATTTCTCATTTAACATTAATTTCCAGTGGTAGCTCTGTCTATTGTTGAGTCTCTGGAGGGGAATGCAGGCTTTATTGTTCGTTTTAACATAGTTGTTATTTAACATTTATATCACAGACATACCAAAAGCCTTGTCCATTGTGCTAGGTGCTGTACAGAGAGTAAATGACAGCCCATGTCCCGATCCTGTGGTGCCCAGGTGGAATGCTGTTGAAGTCAGTGGGGCTCTGTCACAGAGTGGCTGTTCTTTAAGGGAGTTTGGCCCAGCCCCTCCTGTGACTATTCACCTGCCTCCCCAGATGATGCTATGAGGCCAGGGATCCAGTGATAGCTTGAAGATCACCTGACCTGCTCCTCATGAAAAGCCAGCAAGAGCTCAGTTGCTGGAGAAAGAAGCAGGGAATAGGTAAGCTCCTGCAGGAGTCACCAATTTATATGAGACTCCCAGGCAGACAGCCTGTGGAGTGCAGTGTTGTAGGGATAGGATGGCTCTTAAGAAGACACCAGGTCAGGGGGAAATGACATGATTGATATGCTGAACTTTTGTTAACTAACTTTTATGTTGAAGAAAGAAAATTGAAGCTTGGAAGAACAGGGACTGAAATCCTGCGGCTGAAGGGTATTCTGTGGTGCAGGGGCCTGGTAAATTAGCCCTCTAACTTACAGGATCTGCGTGGGTGCAGCAGTCGGCCATGTGTGGTAAACTGCAGGATCTAAGTCTCAAAGACAAGGCACAACACTTGATGAGACAAACAAGAACGTTTTGGGTGAGGAGGAGGTAACAACAACAACAACAACAACAACAAAGACAAAAATGAAAGGGGAATCTAATGAAATCCCTTGTACTAAGCTTTGTGATTGCCCCACACATCAAGGAAATATCCCTTTTGTGACTAGCTTCTCCCCACAGATTACTAACAGCGAGTGTAGAAGTCAAACTAGGGAACTTGTAGATGGAAATAATTTAAAAAGACACCATTAATTCAAAATCCAGTCAAGTCCATAAAATCAGCTAGTAGTTTCTGCCTATTCTGATGTGCAGAGAAATACCACTTATTTATGAAAGCCTGTCATGAGCTCACACTGAAAAATACAGTGATGATTTTTTTTTAATATTTAGGTTGACGAGTATCTGGGAAAACCTTTTTGCCAAGTGATGAAATTATTATGATCTGTTTGCATCAGAAATTAAATACTTATTGCAGCAAAGATCTCTGGAAGCCAGCCGCTCAAGAGGCAGCATTATCCTACAAATTATTAACTACTGATTTATATAGAGCATTTTGCATGCATTAGAATGCTTTGCAGTGTAACAATAAATATCACAAAAAAGATTAATAGGCAGCACAACACAAAAACAAATACAAGTAGGCTTAAAATAACCAGACTAAAATAAAGTCTAGTGGCCACATCATCCTTGATACTATATTTTTCCATTTACATAAGAGCCTAGGAAAGTGAGTTCTCACTGTTGGAGTTTCTATCTCAGTGGATAGCTGATGTACATTCTTCTTCCTGCGTAAGAGCAGTGGTTTCAGTCTTGGAAAACTATGGATCCCTGTGCAATGCTTCTTGACTATTTGTTTTTGTGCTGGAGTAGCTATGCTGCGGTGCAATTCCAACCTCTATACTGCTGCCCAGGGCAATTTCAGTGTGTGGCAGAGAAACCAGTACAAGTTAATTCTGACTCAGACAATACCGATTTGTGCCAGAACACTCCAAGCATCTGAAGCTTGTTGAGCAACTGATCCAGCCCCTCCTGTGATCTTCCAGGCCACAAAACCTGATCCCTGCAGGAATGTCTTCTATGGGCGGGAAAATGGTCTGGAGCCTTCTGTGCCCTGAGATGTCAGATGAACTGCTTTGTACTCCCCACCACTTGTGAAGGTGTATGGACAGGAGCATGTAGCCCTAATTCTGGGTGTAGGGAACCCACTGATTTAGCTGCATGGATCTCATGGAAGAGTGTTTCCATCAAACAGGCAAAAACTATCTGCTTTGGATGCTGTGAAAGTCATGGAAGCAAAATAACAGCAGCTCATATTCCAGATGGCGGGGTGGCCTAACCAATTCTGCAGATACACAGAAACTGAGTCAATCACGGCCTAGTCCAGTGAGCATTGTCAGCAGCAATTGAGGGTGCTCACCTCTCAGGATTGGGTCCTAAGACTGGTGAGATGATTGTAACTGAGGCACCTGGCTGTGTAAGTGGAAGAATACACAGTTCCATTAATACTTTAAAAAATTCAGACTCATTTGTAAAGTAGGGGGCATATCCAGAATGCACAATAGGGTTGGGGTGGCATAAAAGTTTTATTAACATATTTGGGATGACCTATATAACCTGGATGTAGCTTTACCTTTACACACACAATGCATGTGGTGGTGGTATTACTGATAGGAGGTGATATCTGCATGTTGTTTCTCTAGTGTAGCATAGTGGATAAAAGGGTGGTTTTGACATAACTACCAGTATTGCCTTTCTTCTCTGACCTGAGTATATATTGGGATACAAATAGGCATCTCTTCCAACTGCAGAGACACCTCCCATAGTCAATTAAATAATGAAACTACCACAGGAACTCGCTTTGAGGGCTGGCTTCTGAGTGGATAAACCTGAAGTCGCCTTCAACTTTAATACAGGTGGGCAACTCACAGAAGCTGGCTGAGCTACTCAAAGCCACTTGCGGGATGTGTTTGCCCAATCCCCATTGATTTTTGTAATGGGAATTGGGCATCCAAATCTCTGTAGACTAGAATTTCCAAACCCATCTGAGATGCAGTCATGCAGTGTGCTCCATCGGGAGTGGAGCACCCAGGGTTTCATTGAACTCTGGGAACTACAGCCTTTGGCATCCACACGTGTGTAGCAAAGGAGAAGGGTGCTTGTCACCTGCTGCAAGCCATGTACATTGTATGATTCTCGGGCTCATGGGAAGGTGCTGGGATACCATTCAATTAATCTAAGTTTAGGCTCCTGAAAAAGCTATTGCCTGACAAGTCATTTGTACAAGTGATACATTTTTTTTAAACAAGGGCTTAGAAAAGAAATTATTGGTAAGTGTTTGTTTTCAACATCCATTATGGAATTATTTTGCAACAGATCTTGGTCATTGGAATTTGTCATTACTCTGTCTTTCAACGTAAGTAGTTTAGGACAGTTACTTTTTCTAGAAAGCTGTGGAAAATAGCAGTTCTCTTATGAGACATATTATCCCAGTTTTGCACCAAAAAAAAGATGATCTTCATATGTTATCCCTAAGCTTCACTTCAATTTCCATTCAAAGCAAAAATTTGCTTTACTTAATGTTTCCCTTTCATCATGAAAGAAAGTGAATGCTGCTCCTCCTGCAGACGTTAGAGACTTTGTTTCATTAGAAAGGACAAATACGTTGGTCCTTAGCTCCATTCAAATGGAGGACTTTGAACTTCTAACTTTATTTCTAAATGGATAGCTTTGTGAAGCAGAGGACTAGAGTGCTCATCACACATTAAAGCATTGCTGTCAGAACCTAATATGTGTTGGGGGCAGTAAGTGGAAAGTTCTTTCTTCTAGAAAGATGCTAAGAAGCAGCATATCTAGGCTTTAGTTTCCCCATCTGCAAAATGGGGATAAGAGACTCTTGAAAATCCCAACCTCAGCTTGATGTGGTTAGCATGAATTATTTAATAGTCACAAATGGCTTTGAAGGTACAAAATGCTAAATGATGTTTGGAGAGAGATGGATATTGAAGCTGGTGGAGGGAGGCCTTGAGAATTTGGTTGATATGGGAGGGTAATGGAGTTCCCACTCACGGGTCGTGCACCTACTCATGTCTAGATCTGGAAAGTAGATCTTGCAGCATAGGATGTCCCTTCTGCTCACTCTGTGACTGTCTCTCTTCTGGTAATTTGGCCCTCTGACTAGGTCCCCATTTAGTCCACATCTCCAGACTGTGTTTGACCTCAGCTTGAGCTTTGTGCCACTCTACCAGTGGCTGGGAGGGGAACCCAGACCCACCCGCTATGCCAAGTTCCAGCACAGGGACCCTATAACCACTAGTCCAAGTCTCTTCAGTCCTCATTCATGTTGCTGTTTCCCTGGGCTCCTTCCTACCCAGCCTATCTCTCTTCCCTTGCCTGTTTCTGGGTTTACCACGGGAACCTACTCTACTTCTTGGGGCTACTTCACCCCCTTCCTCCCCTCTTGATAAGTCCCTTTGGTCCAGGACAGGATCTCAGAGCTTACTCTCCCCCTGGACTTCCTCCTCCTCCCTGATGACCTTCCTGTCCTGTGGAGTCACTGTAGACTCCTTCCCCTACAGCCCCTTCTCTCAGCTTCCTGGCTTTGTAGTCCTGTCCCAGTCCTTCCCCAGCTGGGCTTCACTCTCAGTTAATCCTGGTCTCCTTCTCTCAGGTGATGTGAGGTAACCTAATTGGCCTCTCAGGCCCTCATTAACACTATCAGAGCTGGTGTGAGGTGCACACCCCATCACAGGGAGATCTTTGCTTGCTGAGGGCAGATACGTGTGATTGAAGCCTCTGCCTGTTAGGAGACGTGGAGATGGCCCATGAGTCTCGATCAGTGGCATCTGGACACAGAAGACAACTTTTTTGACACCGACTAGCTTTAGTTTGTTGTTTTTGTTGTTGTTCCTCCCCTCATTCTACCAGCTTTAGATTATTTCTGAGAGGTAAGATAGCAAAGCAAGTAACTCCTGGTTTTGAGTTCTCTCTTAGCAGTTGCAGAACAAAGTAAGTAAAAGACGCAAAGCTGGCTGAAAACAGGTATGTCTGCACTAAGTAGATTGAATCAGGGCTCCGGTCTTGATCTTCATCTTTGAAACCATGACAGAAAAACACTTTTGGAGTCCTTCAGAAACTTGCCTGCAAGTGGTATGGACTCATTCATTTCAAGTAATGGCCTCTACCTAGATTCCTTTCTTTATCACAAATCTGGTGAGTGACTGTGGCGCTTGCACATAATTTATTTATCTTCTGTTTTCCCATCAATACTGTTTTGACTAAAAGAGTTTCTGGAATCTCTTTCTTTATTGTACTGCTGTATAACTAGCCATACTTGAGATCTCTGTCTCTAACGTTGTATATTCATCTCCATTTTCCAAAGTGACTATTCATTTTTTGTGCCCAGCTTGAGCTGCCATAGTAGCCTGATTTCTGGAGGGTAGGTGTACAGCAATTCCACTTCCCTTTAAGAGGACTCAGGTTACTCCCACCCCATTTTGAAAAAGGAGGCCATTATTTTATATGGTGATATATATTTTCTCCCCCTATAGTTATACGTAATTTTCAAATCATTTGTAAAAATCCCCAAACCCTCACTTCTTGTATTGCCCACAAATACTAACCATGGTAGAGGAACGCCTTGTGCAACAGGGAGAGTGCGGAAGACAATTTGGCACATAATATTTGTGGACATTGCAGGAGGAGTGAGTGTTTATAAATGATTTGAATAAGGAGCTGGGAGATGGGCTTGGCATACTGGGATACTGAGGTCATTTTCTGCATAGAAGCCATGTGGACAAAGGCACAGAGATGGGAGAAGTAGAAATAACTGGATGTTGGTATTGACATGGTTTTAAGAATGGAGGAGTTGGAGGGGATGCCAAGGAGACCATGTCCTAGATGTTGGCTGGGACAAAGCTGTGCATGACTTTCAAGAAAAGAGAAGGGATTTAAACATGGTATGTTGGCCAGACTCAAAGAATAGTGGGGGGGACCCGGTTTGATCCAAAAGTGAGAAAGACCACTTCAGCGGTGGTATTTGGAGTGTGGCTGAGCTGTGTGGTTAATTTTGGTAGCTAAGAAGCACAGGAGGTTTCAGGATCTACATGAGAAAAGTCCTTTTTATATATGAATGGTATTGTCTCGATCCCTTCAAAATTACATGTGAAGCCACGTACGTGTAGATGGGGACAATGGTAATCATATGGCTGGGGACTGGAATGCATTATGGACGTGAGGAAAAGCTTTTCTGCAGTTCCACATCATATTTGCACAACTGGGATTTACATTGCTTCCCAATGAGTAATGCATAGTGCAAGCCCAGTCATAGCAACATATAGTCAGAAGGAAGAAATTGCTTGAGTATTGGACGCATATGACTCTGTTCCTCACTTTTTACCGCATTGCCTTGTGAAAGATAATTCATGATTTCAGTTACAGAGTGGAGAGGGCTGTGTACCTCTGAATGAGTTTATATATATTCCTTTTGCAAACCAATGTTCTGCCTGAAAATGTCAGTCTATAAGGTACACTATGATGTGAAGGGAACATGTACCACGTAAGAAGTGGCACCTGGTATGTGATTGGATAGTCTTTTTATTCAGACCAAATAAGCTTTAAAAATTGCACTTTATATGTTGCGCAGATGACTAAATGGGTCTCGATTTTCTTTTTTTTCCCCTTCCCCAGGTGTTGCAGTTACTGGAGTCTGAAACCTCTCGATTGGAAGCCTTTCTGGAATGGAAACGACTGGAACCAGTTTATTGGCACTGGATGGTAATGAATCAAACTAAATATTAAGGGTTCAGTTTTCTTATACTTAACAGACAACTGGCTGCTCCTCAAACGCCTTTCCCATTTATGTGGGAAAGTAAATGCTGTCAACCAGCTACACAACTTCCTTTTGAAAATGAGGCCAGTTAAATTAAAGATCCCTCATCATTCTAGCCTCTGAAGTATGACTTACTCAGATAAACTAAGAAACTGGAGGGACGAGAACTGCATGCTTGATCTTCATCTCTTTTATGTTTAAGAAAACATAGTAATCACACATTTTGTTTTAAATTAAATGGCTTTTCAGAAGAGGAACTTTAAGCTTTATTACAGACTCAAAGACAAATAAATTTGCAAGCAGTTGAAATTGCAAACAACTTCATTTTTCCAGCCAGATCGTGTTGAAATTGTAGATTTCCCCCTGAACTGTATTGAATGATCATAAAAAAATCAATAAATCTTCCTCTGTGCATCTTACAACTTCCGTAGTAAGTGTGAACTATAACATTCATCTCACTTCTGTACTAAACTTCCACCCATTTATTATTGTTGAAATAATTTTTAAAAACAACAGTTTAACAAAATGAGTTTACAGAGTTTGTAGGTGTCTGATCATTGATTGCCAGTGTGCCTTGTTCTACTCTGAGAGCAAAATAAAGGAGTAGAAAATCATGTAACCTGTCTTAAAAAATACTTCAAAACCACTAGCATGTGTGTTGTTTGTTTGCATAATGGCTGTTGCTTTATTTATTTGTATTATTATGCTGATCTGAAAAGTATCAGCATTATGATGGGCATAGATCCAAAATCATACAAGCAGGTGTTCAGATCCGGCAAACTGTAACTGCAGTTGCTGTGGAGTTCTGATTTACTCACCAGGGGCCCGATGCTGTGAAGCGTTGAGTTGGTTGTTGAGGGTACTGTGGACATCAAAGGATGGGCTCAGCACCTCTCCAGATCAGGTCCTAAATAAATACTGGCCAATAGTTCGTCGTTATTTAAGAATTGAACAAGCTATCATTCCTGACTGGAAATGTGTATTCTCTCATGCTGTGAGATCAATTTCTGTTTTCTTTCCTTTCTGTTTTTGTTGTTCTTGAATGCTGTAGAATATAATAAAGAACCCAGATAAGTTGTATTTTGACCAATGTTGTAACTTTATCTAGCAGAATTATCATAAGAACTTTTTGCATTAGAAAAAGGTTATTTGGTTCAAGCATCATGCCAAACAGATCCATCATCCAGCGTAGAATGCTGTGTCCAATTCCAGAGGGACATCTACAAAATCATGGAGGACAAGAGGAAGTCATCCACCAGAACAAGCACTGCTGTCTTGATTTTGTGCCCTGGCCTAAAATATTATTGAGAAGGATCCAGGATGCTGGCAACTAGCAGATAAAGTTGGAGCTAGTTCTTTGCCAGCTTCTCGGACAGCTTGCTCAAAAACAAGAACTTCGACATGGGGCCTACATTAGAGTGGCCAGGTGAGGGCCTGGACTGTGTTTGTGATTTCAGGAACATCTTGCTGTCTGAGTAGGATGAATTCTTAAAAGTAGAGTGGTGTTGGTCCAGTGCCCATCAGATCCAATATCCCCAGAGACTATCTTGAGGGATCTCTGATAAATGGTCTGTTAGTTCCTTCTAGCACAGTGAGAGCAGCTGAATTCTGTGATCAAATGTCTGAGTTATGGGCCGGAGATGATGATCAGGGTATAACTGCTTCTGTGACAGAAGAGAAGTTGGTCTCTTTGCATTTTGAGTGGTAGTGACAAAAGTTTGTAAGAATTCCTTGTGTTGAAGTCTCTTTGTGACAGTTAGCATTCTCTTTTTGCCTCCATCAATGTTTGAACCTGATTCTTCCTGATTTTTCTTCGAGAACCATGCAAATAAGAGGAGGAAAGTCCTTCAATTTTCAGAGCATTGAGAGCAGAAGTCAGAGCCTGGTTGTTGTGCCTCGCTAATACATATGCCTTTGGATTTTAAGATCAGTAGAGTTCTCTGGGAAACATCTGAAGTTTAGCAGGGTCCAGATTAGGAATTAGGCAGGGTATCCTAAATTGACGTCATGGGCGTAACATAAATGTGTTGTGATGATTTTCACAAATGGAAATCCACATAAATCTGTGTAGTCAAGGCAGAGGTTATACATGTATGAGGCACCGAACACATTCTTGGGTGTCATAAAATAATAGAATGGAGTAGAAGAGGAGTTGGAGGAGTAATTCTAATGCAACAAGTGTATTTCCTAATCATTATAGAGGGCAATTTTGTGATATAATAAATAGAGAAGCTAATATGATCCACTTTGTGCTAGTAGAGAAGAAATGATTGAAAGTATAAGACTAATAGGAAATCTTGGGATCAGTGACCTCAAGGTGAGCAACAGGTTTACAGGCCATACCACTCCAAAGGGATTAGGTTAAAAAAAGTATATTGTGATGAATTAAACAAGTTAGTGAACATGGAGCAATGGGAGGAGGAAGTGATATAACTCACAGGTGTGGAAAAGATTGGAGCAATTTAAAAAACACTATGATCAAAGAGCAACAGATGAAACTTGCTCAGGAATGGAGAATGCATGGAATAAGTGACCATTTAGGGTGTGTCTACACTGCAGTTAGACACCTGCGGCTGGCTCGCACCAGCTGACTCTGGCTCGTGGGACTCAGGCTTAAGGGGCTGTTTAATTCCAATGTAGATGTTGGGCTGCAGTCCCTCCCACTTTGCAGTTGAACAACCCCTTAGCCCAAGCTCCACAAGCTTGAGTCTGCTGGCTTGGGCCTGCTGCAGGTGGCTAATTGTAGTGTCAACATACACTCAGGCTTCTTGATGAGCTGCTGAGAGACTTGAATGTAGAAATGAAACTGTCCTAGAAATGAAGAAAGGGGGAGGAAACCGCATGAGTCTATGCAGTGTCAGTTCAGGCTTGCAGGAGCTAGAAAAGGGCAGCAAAGTGTATTAATGCTGCCAAAGTGTTTAAAACTGGCTTTTACAAATATATCAGTAAAAATGGTAGAGAAGAAGAAGGCTCATTAAATAGTGAGGGAGAGTAAATTAATTAGGTTCCAAAATAGCTCTGCTAAGGGACTGCTTCCCAAAACTCTGTCTTTAGTATGAAAAATGGGGGTGTGAATATAGAATCTGGATAGTTAGCCATGGGAAATGAGGAACTGTTGATGAAAAAAGGTTGGATTTGGGGGTAGGGAAATTGCAAAAAAGTAACTATATATAAATCAGCATGTCTAAATTACTTAAAATTTGACTGAATAAAGCCCTTGCTTAGAGTTTTGCCTTAAATATTTAAATACTGAAGTCCCAGTCTTTGGGAAAATACGTGTGTGATTGTGTAATTAAAGTCTGTACCAAGCCATTAGGTCTTATCATTAAATCAAAGATGTAAATTATGAAAATTAATTACCTGCTGATGATTTTTTATACTTGTAGCCTTGAATACTGTTAATAAATTTAATTATATGGGTAACATCATTCGTGATACTGGAGACTGCATAGGTGAAACAAGTGCTGTATTTCAAAAACTTAACAGGGTGGAAGTCCTGTGTGATCAGCAAAAACACCAAATTTAAAATCTTTAGAAGCAAAGTCCTCTGGTGTAGAAAAATAGTAAATCAATCCAACACAAACTTAACAGCTTTCAGCATAAGAGTCCGTGTAGAATATTCAAAGTAAAAGGGACGGATAAAATTACGAATGAAGAAGTCCTAGAACGGGCAGCACTGCCTACAACAGTATAAGAAGTCGTCAGGAAGAAGAGCTGGACATATTTGGGACATCTTTTAAGAACATCTGATTATAAGCTACCTAAACTATCATTTCTTTGGTGATGCCAGGGCAAGAGATCGATAGGCTTCCCTAGAAGAGTGGTGCGCAAACTTTTCCAGTTGTGCCCCCTTTTATTAACAGAATCTGTCTGTGCCCCCCGCATTACTGCACAGCCAATGCTTCCTCCGCAGTGGGCTGCTTATAGCTTGCAAACAGGCTGTACTGCTAGGACAGGGCCCATACCTGCCCCTTCTCCCCCTTGGATGTTCAAAATGGGGAAGGGCGTGTGCGATTGTCTCTGGGGGTGAAGCCCGCACTGGGCACGGAGGCTGCTGGCAGTGGAAATTGGTGCAGCACATTGATCCCCAGGCTGGGTTGCCCGCTGAGGTGAGTGGGGGTGGAGGAGGAGCTCCCTCTCAGCCCCCCGTGGAGCCTAGCCCAGGTCCCGCTGTGCAGAGTTGGCATAGGCTGCCTGGCGTTGCGTTGCTGCTTGTCCCCCTGAATGTTCCTCTGCACCCCTTGGAGGGCGTGTCCCATCGTTCGCACAACACTGCGCTCGAGTGCACTCCGTAGCACTACAATGACTGAAGTTCTAGCGTCACATTTGAATGTAAAAGACCTGGAAAAACGAGCTCTGGTTTCATTGGTGGATCTTAGCACCTTGGGTTCAGCAGCTACCAAGAGGTTTGTAATCTCCTTGTATCGGGTCTGCAGGGCCTGCCCACAGACCTCTCTCTAATCTGTCCTTCGGCATTGGTAACGTGCAGTACTAATCCCCACCCCCACACAGCAAAATACAGGGCATAAAAGAGCCAAGTGGGCTCTGCAGCTGACTTGATGGAGACCTGTTGCTTAGAAATGATTAAGCCTCTCACGTTTCATTTTCTTCTGCTTCTGCAGCTGAGTTTTTACACTTCTGTGACAAAATAGCTGTGCTGCGTACTCCATGTGCGTGCATGCCAACTGCATTCATGTTCAGTGTGCAGTCAGCAGCCTGGAGAATTTTCCACTGCAGTATCTCAGCTCTTTGTTTGCAAATGTTTGTAACATTGTTTAAGAATAACTTTTTCAACTTAATAAAGTAGATATTATTACAGAACACAGATATTAATAAGATATTATTGGACAGCATTACTAAAATAGTTACTAAACTATTTCCATGATAACTTTGAAAATTCAGATTTGAACCATTTTTGAAAAAGCAACAAGAGTCCTGTAGCACTTTAAAGACTAACAAATTTAATTTCTACAGGACTCTCGTTATTTTTGCTCTACACAGCCTAACACGGCTACCCCTGTGGAACATTTCAACCATTTTTGAGTTAAATATCAAAGGACAAACAGGCTCTTTTTTTAAAGAACAGGAAAAATAAATGCCTGAAAGGATTTTTGCCGTTAAACAGAGACCAAGCATGGAAAACTTCAACTCCAAAATTTTAATGTAAAGTTAGGAACACTCCGAGAGGTAGATTGGAAACTGTTTTATAATCTTAACTTTATTGATTGCCACAAACAGAACCGCTATAATTAACCTGCTTTATTAGTCTGCTTTATAAGGCTGTATCATCATCATCATTTCCTTTTTCCAATGCCAGGATTGGGTGAGGCTCAAGTTATGAGCAGATTTGATTCGCGTCTGTTTTGAGCCACCATTTTTGAGGGGTTACCTGAGTGGTTTTATATACTGTGGTGTACTACGGTTCCTTTGGATGTCCATGGCCTCTCTCTCCATAGAGAACAATTTCAGGCTTTCAGTATGGGATCATTCTAGCAACATGGCCAAACCATTGTAGTTGGTGTCTTTTGATGATTGTTGTCATGCACTGTACTTTGTCTTCTACAAATACTATCATTTCATAATCTATCTAGCCTTGTCATGCCTAGGATACAGCACAGGCATCTCATTTCAAATGTTTGCAGCTTTTCTGCACATAGTTGGTCAGTGCCTACATTTCACAACTGTAAAGTAATGTGGGTACAATCAGTGTGGTATATGATCTGGTTTTTAGCTGTCATGGACACTGACATTTTAATGTTCCAAATATTTTTTTATTCAAGCATGTAAACATTCTGCTTGCAGGAGCTATTCTCTTGTCAATGTCATCTTCAAGTGGTTGTCATGTGTCATGTCAGAATGCAGGTAGCAGAAGCTGTCTACTTGTTTGGTGTCCACATTATTCAGGATTACTTTAGTCCCTTCATTTTTTATGTTTCCATTAGTTTGGTCTTTTGTTCATTTATTTACAATTCCCATTCTCTGGCTGTTGTGTACTGGTTAGTTGCTGCTTCTTGGGTGTAGTCCTCTGTAGATATTATGATATTATATGCAAAGTAATGGTGACTGATAATTTGCATGAGATCATGCAGTCTCCATCGGTGTTACTGAGGGCGTTGGATAAGATGTTTTCTAAGCATAGAGCAAAAAGTATTGGACTGAGTATGCATCCCTGTTTAACTCTAGTTTTCAAATCAGTCTGTCAGCTCACCATTGACACTTAGTGCATGCCACATTATACACAGACTCTGCAGTATTTGAATCAGCTTGCTGCCAAAACCACACCACTTGAGTAGTTTCCACAGAGCCTCTGTTAATGGAGACAAATGCTTTCGAATGCAACGAATGTGTCAAACGGGTCTGACTGATATTGTAACCGCATGCAGTATCTTTGGGGAACGTATCGTGTTAAGGTTATGCATAGTTTATGTATCACTGTGGGCTAAGGATTGTATGCAACTCTGGGGCATGGAAGGGTTGCTTTTAGCTCCTCCAAGGGGATTAAGGTCACCTAGGTGGTAAACACCTCCAGAGTGTTACTGCCGCCTGGGGAGGCCTACATATACTGGTTCAAACTGGGTTTTCCAGAGACTAGCAGTAAAGAAAGGGCTTTTGACAAAAAAGTTGCAGGCTTTCTTTCTGATCTAGCAAATGGACAGGGCCTTCTGTCCAAGGGGGAACCCAACCCTTGTGCAAGGATTGGAAAGACTAGGGCCCCATTAGACTTAGTGGTTACCTCTGGTAAGCTTACACTGTTACCACAGTGTAAGGGAGGGGTTATGCAGCCTTAAAACCCACAGTCAGGAGGGAGAGAGGCATGGATGTTTGCTAATTCAGAAATACACTAAAACATGTATTTGTTAGCAAGCTGAGCAGATTCTGTTCAGTAGTAGTACTGCTTTTTAAAAAATATGTGGAGTAACCATGTCTGAGACAATCACAATCAATTCACAATAAGTTCTTAAAGTTAAATATTCGGGAAAGACATGGCAAGCAAATTATTTCCATTTATATAATGTTAATGAACTTTTACCATGTATGTTTTCTTTAGGAAACTGTATTAGATACCCTGACTGAAGACCCAAATACATTCAAGTCACAGGACGTTTGTAAAGAGAAAAGCACTTTGCCAAATGCTAACTTGTGTTGCCACAGTGCTAGCAATATTATTGGAGAGATTGACAAATTGACCAAAGATCTAGTGACTCTGCATGATGGGCTGCATGAGCTAGTTACTTGTAAGAAGTCAGCATGGTATGAAAAGGTAAGGATTGGATTTATTTCTTGACTTAAAGAAAATACCTCATTGTTCCATTTTATTGTCATGGGCAAAATGACTGCTCCTGTGTATGAACCATAATTTGATTCTCACCTCAGAACTCCTAGAACTCTTATTATGATTACTTATTATTTGTTTCAGATAATGCCCACAAAGTGTTAGGTGCTTTTCAAACACAAAACAAGGTACAGTCCCAACTCCAAATAGGTTATGTTCTGAAGCCAGACAAATGTGATGGTCCCTATTGCAATGAGGATACATTCTGAAGCCAGACAGATGTGCTTGTATTGTGAGGGGAAGGCGTCAGAGGATAGTGACTATGGAGAAGGAGGTGGTAGGAGGGGATAGGATCACGGGGCCAAATAGAGAGAAAGAGGAGGACAGCAGGTGGGAATCCCCAGTGTTTGTTATGGTGGCAAAGGAGGAGAGATTAATCATGGAGAAAAGAGTGGGGAGAGGTCATAGCTGATCTTGTCAGTTTTCATTGAGAGGGAGTCTCCTGGATGTGGCTGAGGTAGTTGAATAGGAGGAAAGTTTAGGAAGGAAGTTGAAGGTTGCAAAGAGGTAGCAGAAATTGAGTATGGGAGTCAATGAGAGAGGAGTAGTGTTGCTTGCCCACAATGACAGTAGAATTGAAGGAATAGAGAACACCACTGTAGTGGAAGAAGTCTATGTGGCCTGGGAACTTTCTTCAGGGGCAGTTGGTGGCACAGGAGCAGGAGGAAGTTGGGAGTGAGCCCAGGTTGTGGGGTTAGTGAGATGAACTTGGTGATGGGACAGGCAAAATAACCAAGTATAGTGGAAAGAGTGGACATCTGTCTCTACTGAGGAGAGGGATGAGAGAACTGGGGGGAGAGGAGAGGAGAGGGTGAGTGTGGCAAAAAGTCCTGGAAGCTGATGGATCAGAGCTCATGACAAGGCTAGGCGGAGGTAGGTGGATATGGGGATGTGTTTGACGTTAAGAATCAGGTGGTGGTTGTAAAGGGAGAACTTGGATGTTCAGAAGTGGTGAGGGGAGCAGGTGTAATAAAGACAAGGATGGGTAAGTGACCTTTTTGACAAGTACAGTTGATTCAGAGTTGAAGGTCAAATGAGAAAATGATGGGAGGAGATAGGATGCTGAGGTGTCAGACAGGAAGCCGAAGTCATGAAAGATAACTGTCATGAAAGTAAGCGGGACAGCTATCAAAATCCAAGAAAAAGCTGATTGGGAAAGCTGCAGTGTGAAGGACCATAGGGTATGGGGAGTAGAGGCTTGAGGGGGGTAGAAGTAGCAGGTATATGGATGACAGTACATGAACCATTTGGAGTAGTGGGTGTGAAAGTAGGAGAGGTCACCACAGGAGAGCGCAGCTGTGGAGAGAGTGTTATAGGGGATCCAGAAGCAGGGGAGATGGTTGTAGTTGCATGGGGTGGACCTAGCTCCTTCCCTTTTGTTGACTGCTTTGCCTTGCCTGTCCCATAGTTCCTAAAGCGGTGATTGCGGTGGCCAACCAATAGCATTCTTCTGTTGAATTGGAAAACTTACCTTAATGCAATAGGAGAGCTGAGATTTTGAACACTCAAAAATAAAATAAAATTCCAGTGTATGATTCCCAGAGCAAAGTAAACTCTGACTTCACTTGATGATTATCTGTTCTGTTTATTCCTTCTGAAGCACATGCCATTGACCACTGTGGGAAGACAGGATGTTGGGCTAGATGGACCATTGGTCTGACCCAGTATGGCTGTTCTTATGTTCTTACATTCTTACATATATTACCATAAATGCTGTTATAATAATGCCTTATTAACTTTGTGTGTGTAAAATCTCCACTTTAAGATTGCATTAATGTAACTTTCATTTCCTTGCTTTTATAAAAGAAAAAAGTAAGGAATCATTAATTGCACATTGAAATAAATGTCCCCAGTGTGTGTATTTGATAGATGGCCTGTATCTCAGTGTATCCGAGATTCAGTGAATGTAATTGAATTTATAACCATTGCAACAAATGCAGTACAGCGTGTATGGTGTTAAAGGATTGTTTATCAAAAGTACTTTCCCTTCCACATCCTACAAAGAGAGCCATTCTGTAATACTAGATGACAGCACCTTTTGGGTGATCCGATGATTCTCCATCAGTCTTTCTTATATCAGTCCTCCCAGCTGTAAATAAACCTTCTTATGCAACATATTATCCCCCTCAGTCTGTGTGATTCCTGCAGGCATGCTGAATGCAGAGTCTTCTCTAGCCCTCACTCAAACAATCTTTTACCTCTTCCCCAGAAGAAATGAGATGCTTGTGGAAAAAGACCACAGAAGGGAGAATTTGATGTGTCAGAAAAGAGAAGATGTAACAGGAGTCAGTGGATACTGACTGACCTGTCTTGGGTTACTGAGGCCAGGAAATAATCTTGGATCTCTTAAGAGAACTCCCGTATGTGGGTGTCACATCTTTATTACAGCCTTGATGCCCATTTGCTCAGAATGGATTGTATAACAAAAATGTGTGCATTCACAAAGTACGCTGTTTGAACCATTGCATCTCAGCCACATTAAAATTGATTTTCACCTGACCACTGAAGGCACATCTCCAACTTCTATAGCTCATTTCCTTTGTAAACTTCAAGTTCCTGTCACCTCCCATTGAATCTTTAGGTCTATTTTTAAAAAAAAGTTCCCAAGCTGTTTAATAATAAATGCATTCCTTCCTTCTTGAAAAGAGCTAGGGCATTTTTGCTGAAACTTTCGAAATAAAAATAAAAACCTGAAGAGAAACTTCCCAAACTTCAGCCCCAATCTGAAAAGGGCCTTCTAAAACAAAAAATTATTGGCAGCCTAACTGTAGGTATTTCTCAGTGTATAGTAATATTATTACTATGATGTCTGCTTTTCATCAGAAAACCAGCTCTTTGTTGACTGGTTATGATTGTGATATAGGAAGTAATTCAGCTAGTCATATAGTTAACTTTTTAGTTAGTTTATACACAGCAGATCTTTCAGTTAAAATGATTTGTCCGAAATCCCTCTTTAAAATTAAAAAATTAGCTCTTGAATAGGAAGTTTTTGTTGTTCTGAGGGTCTTTTTTTGAACATGTGGCTGGAATGACACTTTAATCAATCCAAACTCAGAAAGAATTTCTCTGTGCACAAATGCCAACTTGGCAGACAATTGAATATTATTATAAAATTTAGATGTCTTCTGTCATCCAGACTTATGTGACAGTTTTACTGATACCTGTGTGTGAGGGAGTAATGGGTTCAGAAACTTGGGGAAGGGGAGAGAAAACATACCTGTATATCCAGAAATGTGATCTGAATTCTTGGCTTTATTCTGTTCCAATGAGAATCAGGCAAAAACTTAATTCTCTGGAGACATTTTCAGGGTTTGTAAATGATCAAAAACTTGCATGAAATGACTGAGCTTTAAAAATGATTC
Organism: Emydura macquarii macquarii; assembly: GCF_026122565.2. Classification (NCBI taxonomy): domain Eukaryota; kingdom Metazoa; phylum Chordata; order Testudines; family Chelidae; genus Emydura; species Emydura macquarii. The sequence goes on from NW_027133671.1 coordinate 1,048,730, forward strand.
TCTGCTCAGAAATAAATTAAACTGTAAAAGAAGAAATGTACTTCTTCCAAAGAGAAATTGCTGTTTGTTTTTTCTTTTCTGAGCATTTCATTTATTGTTTACTCCCCAGTTGGAGGGGGGATTTGGTTTCAAGCTGAATTAAACATTCAGAACTGCACACTGAAAACATTGAAGATGTTTGGCTGTGGATGATAATTTCTTTAGTTTTATTCAGATAGGCACTTACACCCTGCTGCGCTTCTGTGAGGCATATGATGCTGCAATTTGGGAGTCTTCCCTTTCCTCAGCAGTCCAAGTCAAGTCAGAATCCCTTGCGGTTATGGTATGATTATGTTGTACTGCTAATCATGAGTCCCCTTTGAGGATAAACCCACATTGAGTAGTTCTGATCATACGAAGTTGCATACATTCTCTCCATACAACCCAGTGTGGTTGCGTGCTTGCCAAGTCATGGATCTGAATATTGAGGCTTGTTGAGTATACAAGAGATTTTTGCCCTTGACTCATGCCATAACTTCCTCCCCCATTTTTCAGGGTACAGAGCACTGAAAGCCGCTACTTTCTTTGTCTATGTTGTGGTGCATGTTCCCATTCGGTTCAAGCATCATCTAGGGTTACTGGTATTTGTGCTTTAGTATTTTTCCTGTTTCTTCAGCTTGCTCATGAGGAGCAGTACCTGTTGAGTCTCTTCTCCTCTCTCAAGTTTATCTTTAAATGTGCGTTTTCTTTACTTTTGTCTCTTCTTTATAATATTGCATGGAATGTAATGGCATGAGAGATAGCTCTAAGGTGCACATGACAGCCCTAAATTCCTCAACCTCTTCCAGAAGTCCAGTGAGTGAAACCTGCTAAAACTTGAGTGGTAGAGTTGGTGGTTTTGATTTTTGAGAGGTGTCTCATTGCGTAGCAGGAAGGAAGAATAGGACCATCTGGAAGAGCAATACAGCAGAGCACAAACAATCCAGGAAGTTTTTGGAGAGTGTCACTGACAATTTCCTGGTGCAAGTGCTGGAGCAACCAACTAGGGGCTGTGCTTCTCTTGATCTGCTGCTCACAAACGGAAGATTTGGTAGGGGAAGTACAAGTGGGTGGCAACCTACGCAGCAGTGACCATGAGATGGTCGAGTTCATGGTCGAGTTCATGGGGCCGGATGCAATGCACCCGAAGGTGCTGAGGGAGTTGGCTGAGGTGATTTCAGAGCCATTGGCTATTATCTTTGAAAGCTCGTGGCAACAGGGGGAGGTCCCTGATGACTGGAAAAAGCAAATATAGTGCCCATCTTCAAGAAAGGGAGGAAAGAGGATCCAGGGAACTACAGACCGGTCAGCCTCACCTCAATCCCTGGAAAAATCATGGAGCAGGTCCTTAAGGAATCCATTTTAAGGCACTTGGAAGAGAGGAAGGTGATCAGGAACAGTCAACATGGATTCACCAAGGGAAAGTCATGCCTGACCAACCTGATTGCTTTCTATGATGAGGTGACTGGCTCTGTGGATGTAGGGAAGGCGGTGGATGTGATATACCTTGACTTTAGCAAAGCTTTTGATACTGTCTCTCACAGTATTCTTATCAGCAAGTTAAAGAAGTATGGGTTGGATGAATAGACTATAAAATGGATAGAGAACTGGCTAGGGCATAGGGCTCAGCGAGTAGTGATCAATGGCTCCATGTCTAGCTGGCAACCGGTCACAAGCGGAGTGCCCCAGGGGTCGGTCCTGGGTCCGGTTTTGTTCAACATCTTTATTAATGATCTGGAGGATGGGGTAGATTGCACCCTCAGCAAGTTTGCGGACGACACTAAGCTGGGGGGAGTGGTAGATACCCTGGAAGGTAGGGATAGGATACAGAGTGACCTAAACAAATTGGAGGATTGGGCCAAAAGAAATCTAATGAGGTTCAACAAAGAATCTCCATCCTTAGAGGTTTTTAAGCTGAGGCTTGACAAAGCCCTGGTTGGGATGATATAGCTGAGGTTAGTCCTGCTTTGAGCAGGGGGTTGGACTAGATGACCTCCTGATGTCCCTTCCAACTCTAATATTCTATGATCTATGAATAAAGCCACTTGCAATGAACAAGCATCAGCCCCTGCATGTCCCAGAAGCCCAAGAGCTGTGCCTAAATTTAATCTGTCTCCAAACTTGCTCCTTATTATGGATATACATGGACATTGCTTGGAACTGGACATCTTATGTGATAACCCCCTTCCTCCCCTGGGAAACGGATTATCACACATTGTGCTATGTGTTCTCAAGGTAGACCTCCACGTCTCTTGTCCCAGGGTCACCAAAGAAATGCTTGATTAGGTAGCCTATAATCAGGCATTCTTAAAGATGCCCCAAATATGTCCATCTCTTCTTCTGGACTACTTCTATTGTTGTAAGTGGTGGTGCTCATTCTAGGACCTCTTCATTACTTATTTTATCTTTCCCTTTTATTTTGAATATTCTATACAGACACATGCAGCCATAATGAAGGCAGAAGTCTTTAGTTCTGTCTGTTTCAGAAGTGAAACAGTGGAGAAGGCCAGCCACAATGTCAGAGTGATTTGCAGGAACGGGGAACAAACTAGAGAAGATTTCCATTGTACAAACGCAAAGAATATCCAACCCTCCTCGCCACACCTTCCTATGGACTCCCAGTCCTGTCCTTGAATACACTTAGATCAACTTACCCAGACTCACCTGTTTCTGCTGCCCACTAGGACCAACATTTTATGGGGCTGCAACTAGGCATGAGCTGGTAATATTACAGCACTGCTGCATCATCTAGTCTGGTGAGGTCTGTTGAGACATGAAGCCCCCTATCTGATGATAGTAGTCCCTCCTGATCCCATTTTGTCTCCAGGGAGCATTGAAAGCAGGTGAGTCTGAGAGAACTCTTGTAAATGCATCCAAGGACAAGAATAGCTGAGGTTAGTCCTGCTTTGAGCAGGGGATTGGACTCAATGACCTTCTGAGGTCCCTTCCAACTCTATGATTCTATGAATAGGAGTGCATAGGAAAGTGTGGTGGGATCTTGCCAATTTTGTTCTGAAACCAGTAATCTATGGGATTCCAGCAGGGGCTGGCTGGACAGATCTTTTCAATAGGCTTTGGAAAGTGATATTTCTTCTTCAAGTGCTTGCTCCTGTCGATTCCAAGTAGGTGTGTGAGTTCAGTGTGCATACTTGCTGGAAGGGTTTCCCCCTAGTGGTAACTGTAGGGTTGGCTCTGGAGCCTCCTGGAGTCATGCCTTCATGGTGCCATATGTAGGGCCCTGCCAATCCCCTACCTCTTCCATTCCTTCTTACCGCTCATGACAGTCATTGGAACATTAATTTTCTCTTGCTCTGCAAGCATTTTCCTAGTGATTGTTTTGAACTGATACCTGTAAATAATCAAACAGTGAGAGTTAGTTTGTAGTTGGTAGTTCCTGTCACACTGGTTTGATTGGGGGGGGGCATTTGTCATATTGGTTAACATGAATATGTCAAAATCATAACGATTCATGGAAGATATACCATGTCAGGTGCCGTTAGAAGGAATATATCGTGCTGAGTAAGATATTAATACTTATGTTCATGTATTATATGTAAAATGGAAGTTATGGATGTATTTGATATTTCTGTATGTCAGTTTGGGCTGGCTGGGACACCCAGACAGAGAGGTGGCAAGACAATAGCCTGCTTAATGGCCCATTAAGACACTCACAGAGGCAAGGGGCCCAGGAAGAAACCCCAGGCATACCTGAAGAGTTACCAGGATTGGCCCATGTGACTCTGGACCCCAGGCATATCTGAAGAGCCACCAGGATTGGCCCATGTGACTCTGGACTCCATTTTAGTTCTTGTGACTTTCCCCAGGCCGCATGGCCCAGGACAGAGGGTATATAAGATCAAACCACAGAATCCATTTTGTCTATGTTCCTGTCCAGCTGCAGACACACACCTACATCTGGAACAATTCACCTTGCAACTGAACTGAAGGACTTAGACCCATCCAGGTACTGGATGTGAACCAGATGGAACTATACAGGCCTGAAACTCTGCATTTCTTCCAGAAACCTGATGTATATGGACTTTTAATCATTTGTATGTATGTAATTTGCTTTAACCCTTTAACATTTCTCTCATGGTTTCTTTCTTTCTTTTTACAATAAACCTTTAGTTTTAGTTACTAAAGGATTGGCTGGTAACGTGGTATTTTAGGTAATATCCACACTTATATTGAACTGGTGCTGTGGCTGACCCCTTGGGGTCAGAGGGAACCTTTGTAGTAAAAAGCATAGAGTTTAAATAACTGGTCTCTTTACTGGACCTAGTGCTGATTTGGGAGCCTGGAGCTGAAATGCAGTAAAGGGAGCTGTGTGTATTTGTATACTGGCTTCTGTGGGGATTCAGAAGTGCAGTTTGTGGTTGGTTGGGAAGCCTGGCTTCAGTGCCACCCACCAGTGCTGGGAGAATCTGCTCTCCTTTTACAGCCTGCCCTGACCTTGGCATTATCAGTTTGCTACCCTGGGCACGGACGGGTCACAGTTTCTAGTTATAGTGGTTTAGTTAGTTAGGACTCTGTTTATCGGCCTCACTTTTCCTTTTGTGGGGTGAAGCATGCCTCGTTCCCCCAGCTTTAAGCCATGCGGGGCTTGCAAAAAGCCTATGTCCCAGAGTGATCTCCATACCACTTTTCTAAAGTGCCTCAGGAAGACCCATCAGAGGGATCGCTGTAAGGTCTTCAGGGAATTCTGTGCTCGGACAAAGGAGAGGAGTCAGAGGTTGAAGTTTACCCTAATGAAGGCTGCTCTCCAACCACACTCAGCTCAGTGCTGAAATCAGCCGAGCTGACACCTCGTAAGTTGGCTTCAGTGCAGAATGCACTGATGTCCGTAAGAGAGACGGTGCCGAGGAAGGACTCTGCTTCTAGAGACCCCCGGCACTGTCATGGGTCACCAGCACCACGAGACACCTCACGGACAAAGCATCATTTGCATTCCCCTGTTCCGCATAAGAAGTAGAGGAAAACGGACAGGGGACACTTGCCGATGCTCAAAATAACGGGATATAAGGGTTCGAGCAGAACACAACCCACGTTGAGCCACTCAAGTGCTGTATCTTCGGCCATGGTACCGTTGACTCTGGCCCCAGAGAGGGGTCCGTCGAGTCTGGTGCCTTTGGACTCTTCACCTAAGGAGACCTGCAAGGAGGAGCTACAGCTCCCCTCCATGCAAGAGGCTTTTGAAGAGGCCAGAGAGCTGAGAGAGAGCATGGCACTGACACTTGCCCCTGGGAGCATACATCACCCACCTCAATTGGGTGAAGTGCTGCCATATGGTGCTGGAACCGGCACTGAATATGACACCAAGCCCGGCACTGAGCACAACGTCAACACCAGCACCGAGTTTGAGGAACCAGCACCGCGGGACCCTCTGGGAGCAGGTCATGAGACTGCCCTGGTCAGAGCATCATCATCTTCATCCCCAGGTGAAGCCATAGCGGGAGCCTCAGCTGCACCAATTGCAGAGGACAGTAGGATTCATCAGGAGCTCTTGAGGAGGGTGGCACAGAATTTGGGGCTCCAGAATGAGGAGGTTTCCGACAATGCAGACCTATAGTAGACATTCTAGCCCCTGCAGGTCCATTCAGGGTAGCACTGCCACTAATAATGACCATTCATGACACAATGAAGTCACCACGGCAGACTCCTGCTTTTCTGCCTCTAATTGCAAAGAGGTTAGAGGGAAGGACCATGGACCATGAATATCTGTATACTCACCCCCAACCAAGGTCAATCGTAGTTGCAGTGGTCAATGAGCATGAGAGGCAGGGTCATCAAGGCCCCATGCCAAAGGGAAAGGATATAAAAAAATTGGGCCTTTTTGGTAGAAAGGTGTATTCTACTGGTGGGCTCCAACTCAGTATCACGAATCAGCAGGCGGTTTTGAGCAGATACAATTTTAACTCTTGGAGGCTGTGTTAAAGTTCTGAGTCTATACAATCAGACTCTAGGCTGGAGTTCACAGCTCTAACAGAGGAAGACAAAGTGGTTGGAAAGGCCTTGCTTCAGGCGCTGCATGGCGGATGCATGGCTTGCACCATGTCTTTGGTGGTAGCGATGTGTCAGAGCTCATGGCTACAAGCCTTGGGCCTCCTTCACGAGATCCAGCAGATGATCCAGGACCTTCCCTTTAAGGGCCCAGTGCTGTTCTCTGAGCAGGCAGACTCAAAGCTGCACAACCTTAAGGACTCTCGGGCCACTTTAAAGTCGCAGAGGAGGCATTTCAAACTTCAAACCCTGCCTCGGTTCTACCAATCCCAAGCCAGGCAGGACTATCACCATAAGAGGGGCAAGAATTACAGGAGGAGACCCTCTCAGCCAAGGCCCTGGACCAGAGAGACAATCCCATTTAAAACAAAACTTTTGAGGGTGCACCTGAAGGCAGCATACCAATTCAGGACTCAGATTTTTCACCCCTATTCTTTTCAGACTGGCTATCCCACTTCTACCATGTGTGGGCCCAGATCACGTCGGATCGCTGGGTACTACGTATGGTAGAACTGGGATACTTCCTTCAATACAGCTGTCCCCCTCACTTCCACCCCCACTGTCCCTGTGTCTCTTCAGAGACCCTTCTCATGAGCAGCTTCTAATCTAAGAGGTGCAGGTGCTCCTAAAAGAAGGAGTGGTGGAGGAGGTTCCTTGGGAGCTAAGGGGCAAAGGGTTCTATTCTCGCTGCTTCTTAATCTCCAAAGCCAAAGGCAGTCTCAAACCCATTCTGGACCTATAAAACCTCAACAGATTCATGAAGAAGTTGAGGTTCCGCATGGTCTCTTTGGCCTCGATTATTCCCTCCTCTGATCCAGGGGATTGGTATAGGATGCATAGTTTCTTACTTGTCAGTCATTAAGTCACAGAAGATTTCTCCGATTCATAGTCAACCAGATTAACTACCAGTTCACGGTGCTTCTGTTCGGCCTTTCTGCAGCCCTTCGAGTGTTTACCAAGTGTATGGTGGTTATCGCCTCATTCCTGAGAAAGCAGAAGGTACAAGTCTATCCGTAAAGGTCGCACAAAGGTGCAGGTGGGAACAGACATACAATTGGTAAGGTCAACCTTCGCCAAGTTGGGCCTCCTGGTCAATGTGCAGAAGTCGACCTTGACTCCCACTCAGAGGATATTCATAGGGGCAGTGCTAGATTCAAACCAGGCCAGGGCTTTCCTTCTGGAATCTTGATTCCAGACTATATGCTTCACCATAGAGAAGTTAAAACAGCACCGCACCACTAAGGCCCGGAACTGCCTGAAACTGGTGGGGCACTTAACGGCATGCACATATGTTGTTCAGCATGCCAGACTATGTCTGACCACTCCAGGTCTAGCTAGCATCCGTGTATCATCCATCCCAAGACCACATAGACAGGGTAGTCTCGTTTCCTCCCTCTGTGGCAGAAACTCTCCACTGGTGACTCAATCTACAGTTGGTCTGCATAGAAGTCCCCTTCCCCACACCTTCCCCCTCGCTGTTCCTGGTCACCGATGCGTCACCCATCATTGATGGGCTTGGGGAGCTTATCCTGGTTGGCTCAGTACCCAAGGCTGCTGGTCCTAGGCAGAGCTGTCACTCCATATCAATGTAAGAAAACTGAGAGCAGTACACTTTGCCTTTCAGACCTTCCAGTCCACCTGGAACGCAGATGTATATTGGTCATGACGGATAATACAACAACGATATTCTATATAAACAGACAGCATGGAACAAGTTCCTCTCTCCTGTGCCAGGAAGCCCTCACACTTTGGGACTTCTGCATAGCCCACTTGATTCACCTCAAGGCATCCTACCTGCCTGGGTTTCAGAACGAGTTGGCGGACCACCTCAGCAGGTCTTTCTTCAGCCACAAATGATCTCCACCCGGATGTGGTGAACGACATCTTCCAATGGGGAGTTCTCCACAAAGACTTGTTTGCAATGAGATGCAACAGGAAGTGCATGCAGTACTGCTCCTTCCAGAATCACAACCTGGGATCAGTTGTGGATGTATTCCTCATCCCTTGGACAGACCATCTGTTCTACGCATTTCCACCCATCTTGCTCATTCACAAGGTCCTGCTGAAGGTCAAGAAAGAAAGATCTTCTGTAATCCTGGTAGCCCCAACATGGCCATGCCAACACTGATACACCGCGCTCCTCAACCTCAGTGGAAACTCCTATCAGTGTACCGCTGATTCCAGACTTGATCATTCAGGACCAGAGTTGCCTTTGTCACCCCAATCTAGAGTCTCTCCACCTCATGGCGTGGAAGTTCCATGGCGTACTCTCTGGAACTAGAGTGCTCAGAACCAGTCAGAGAGATCCTCTTTGGCAGCAGAAAACCTTCCACCAGGGCCACTTGAGCTTCTCCATCTGGTTGACATAGAAGGGTACTCCACCTATGCTGTCATCAATACCTTTCACTTTGGACTACCTGTTACATCTCAAACAGCAGAGGCCATAGGTGTTGTCAGTCAAGGTCCACCTAGCTGCAGTATCGGCATTTCATCCCTGGGTTGCAGGTTCTTTAGTCTTCGCCAACCCAATGGTGGGGCATTTTCTAAAAGGTCTAGACGGGTTATACCCTCAAACGCATCAGCCGATTCCCCAGTGGGATCTTGACCTTGTACTGTCAAGACTGGTGGGTCCTTCTTTAGAACCTCTAGTGACATACTCGCTTCTCTATCTGTCCTGGAAGGTATCCTTTTTAGTAGCCATAACTTTGGCCAGGAGAGTCTCAGAAGTCAAGGCCCTCATGTCTGCACCTCCTTATATGGGTTCCTTCAAAGATAAGGTTCAGCTGTACTTTCCTTCCACAGGTGATGTCACAATTCCACTCAAACAAGGACATATTCCTTCCGGTTTTCTGCTCAAAGCCACATGCCAACAGCTGAGAGCAGAAGGTGCACACGCTGGACATTAGACAGGATTTGGCTTTTTATATCGAGAGGACTAAAGCCTTTAGAAAAACAACGCAGCTCTTCGTATCAATAGCAGACAGGATGAAAGGCCTTCCAGTATCATCACAAAGAATCTCTTCATGAATCACATTGTGTATAGGACATGTTACGACCTGGCGAAAATACCAGCCTCGGCGCTCACAGCTCACTTCACAAGGGCACAGGCACCAGCAGCGTTCCTTGCTCAGATCCCAATCCAAGATATTTGTAGAGCCACGACATGGTCATCTGTTCACACCTTTGCGGCGCACTATTCTATTACACACAAGCCAGTAATGATGCTGCATTTGGTAGAGTGGTACTGCAATTGGCAGGTCATTGAACTCTGAGCCCTCCTCCTATTGATCTGCTTGAGAGTCACCTACTTGGAATCAACATGAGCAAGCATTTGAAGAAGAAAAACAGTTACTAACCTTCTGTAACTGTTGTTCTTCCAGATGTGTTGCTCATGTCTATTCCAAGACCTACCTGCCTACCCCTCTGTTGGAGCCAGCCGGCAAAAGGGAACTGAAGTGCATATATGCAGCGCCATGAAGGCATGATTCCAGGGGGCTCCAGAGCCAACCCTATGGATATTACTAGGGGAAAAACCTTCTGGCGACTGTGACCTACTTGGAATGGACATGAGCAACACGTCTCAAACAACAACAGCTATGGAAGTTTAGTAACAGTTTTTTCCAGGACCCTTGTGGGCAGAGCTGCGCCTTGTCCCACTGCTCTGAATGTGCTAGTGGAAACCATTTTAAGATCAGTTGCTGAAAATAATTTCAGAACATGGTCATTTTTCCCATGTTGATGGTGCCCATCTAGTGCAAAGTATTATTTATTCCCCATGATGACCACATCACACTGTCTGTCTATCTCTGTCTATATCTATCTATTCACTGACTGAGTGCCAATCTGCATGTCCACTTTTCATTCTGCTGATGTGCAGCATTATTGCTTCATTATTAAAAAGTAAAATCTGTCTCTAACACACAGAACTTCGTACAACCCCCTATCCTTCATGGCGTTGCTGGGTAGAGGCTGGATCTATACAGAGAGGCTGTTCCTGTCCAGGGGTTCAGTCACACAGGCACCATCTCTGGGATCTTGATTTTTCACCTCTTCCGAGGAGAGATGGCTGCAATAACAGTGTTGTGTGTGTCTCTCTTTGGTGCATAAGGTGGAATAAGGACAGAATATTCGGTTAGCAATTGTGACACAGGATAGCTGGGTCACGGGGCAGCGGGAGATGGACTTAAGATACAGCTTTTTGTTTTGTTGTGTTTGGTATAATGTAGCTAACAAAATGTGGACCTTTGACATGTATTGGCCTTCTAGTTATGCCACTGGAGTAGGACTCTGGATATCCCAGTTCATTTTCTAGCTCTGCCGCAGACTCTCTGTGACCTAAAGCATATCACGTAATCTCTGTGTGCCTCTGTTTCTTATCTGTAAAAGGGTGGTGATAATCCATCCTTTCACTTGCCCTAAGTCGGTCATGGCTGTTTAGATTGTAGGACTGTCTCTTGTTCTGTGCATGTAGAGTGCTTAATACAGTAAATTCCAGTCTTAATTGCGGCCCCAGTTAGTCAGGCACTATTACAATACAAAGAATAAGGATGCTATTCCAGTTGGCTTTGGACTGTTCCACTCTTGATCGGGGCCTCGTCACCCTGCTCCAGGTTGAAGCAGTTGCGGTTTGAGAGGTGCTCCTTTTGTGACAGCACACTGCTTGTTTCTGCCTGCCTCACTCCGTATTTGATCTGCATTGGAAAGCAGTCAGTTCCCAAGAGTCATTATGGTTTTATTTCCTGTAATAAATCACTGTCTGTTTTAGATCAGCTTCTAGATGAGGCAATTTCCAGACGTGCATTGAGGAAAACCTGTTCTGTGTCTGAGGCTGTGGCTTGATGTGTGGTCACTGAGGTCACAATAGTGCTGACATCATGGTGGAATAGCTTGGGGTTTCTTTGACATTCAGGGTAGATCCTGACCTGTTATGCCTTACCACAAGTACCTCTGACTGAGAAATTGAAAGATCAAACAAGAAAATGCTCAAGTGATTTTAGAAGCCCGTACTCAGGCTCCTTAGTATTGGGTCTCAGGACTTTTGGCACTCTCATTGTCATGTCCTCTTCACTTGCCTACCCCTTCAGGTATCCTTTCTCAGTGGCATCTTAACTCTGATCTGAGGTAACCATACCTATCTCTTGTATAGCATTTTTCATATCGAGATCTCAAAGTGCTTTACAAAGGACGTTGATATCATTATCCCCATTTACAGTTCGGGGAAACTGAGGCATAGGAGAGGTGACGTGACTTTCCTAGGGTATTCCCATAGAAGCCTCCAAGAGGAAATGTAGACCCTTATATGGAGTTGGCTTTATTATGATCCATTGGCATGGTCTAATAGTATTACGGTAGTCACTTGTTAGTAGCAACACATCTTTGTCCTTTTTCTGCCTTGCTCCTAAGCAGCTGTTGCTGTTATGGGGAGTGTCGTCTGACCGAAAGCAGATTGCTTTATGTGATACATAAAACAGAACAGTGCACCAAAGGCTGTGTACCCCACTGATGCCCTGCACCGCTTCCCTTGCAGAGCCAGGGGCAAAAGCCCTGACGTCACCCCCATCCAAATTGAGCCAAAGCTCGACATCCCCCCGTTACCATAAGCAAGGTCCCCCTGGCCTCTGGATCCCTGGGGTGCTGGTGGGGGTGGCTGACGTCCCTTGGTGTTACCCGTCACCGTTGGAAGGTGTGGCACATCCATTTGGCCCTGGGCCTGCCACAGTGCCAGCTCAGCCCGCAGGGCCTGGTTCTCCTGCAGCGTGACTTTACTTTCCATGCTGCCTCGTAAACAGAGCCCATGGCAAAGCCAAGATTGAGCCCTCCCCAGTGGACTCTAAATTTGTTGAGGGTTCTTTTCTTCTTTGAAGTAAACCTTTTTTTCTTTGATTTTTGTGCCATTTAGTATCGTTCATAGGGACTTTGCAAATATGAAGCTATAAAGTAAATTAATGAAATGAATAGTTAATTGCACAAGCCACTTGGGGTGTAGGAAGGAGCAAAAAATACAGGGGAATGTCTGTTGCTGCACTTCATTTGGGGAAAAAAGCTAGTTAAAAACTTTTATGCATGTCAGGATATTTCCTCAGTACTCCCTCTCCCCCCCTTTCCCTATAGGCCCAGAGCGCCTATATATTCCACTTTGTGTTTAAAAACCTCCCGTCTGGAACAATAAACATTTGTCAGTTGAGTTTTTCATAGAATAATAGAAATGTAGGGCTGGTAGGGAACTTGAGAGGTCATGAAGTCCAGCTTCCTGTGCTGAGGCAGGACCAAGTACACCTGCAAAATGGAACTGAAGATCTGATGGGGCCACAGGAGGCACCCTGGAAAATACTTGGCTGGCTGGCCTCTGGCATGGAGATGGGGGAACAAAACCCAGAGGCAAGAGGAAAAATTCACTCAAAGGGAGCAATGGAAGACATGGGCAGTAGCACAACGAATGAGACCAGGTTCATGCTTTATGTACAGTTTTAATGTAAATTAAACTATGGGCCAAATTCTCAGCTAACATAATTTTCTTGGCTTCAGGGAGTTGTGTTAGCAGAGAGTTTGTCCCTGTATAAAGTTAGAAATTCCTTAATTGTTATTGAAAAGCTCTTGTGTTTTGGTACGTTGATCCCTGGTTTAATTGTTATGACACATTTCCCAATATTTCTAGGAAGGAAATTCCAAGCTTTGTGATATTAATAAGTAAATGCATAAAACATGCAGGAGACTTAGCGAGTCGTTTCTTAAGGGCATCATGTGCTCTGCTGTGCTTGTAGGAGGGCAGAAGAAGGGGAGAGAATGATGAATGGGACAACTTTTTCCCAAGAGCAGATTCTGCTATTTGTTTTCTTAGGGTATGTAGCACACCTTTGGCTAGGACAGAGTAGTCAGCATTAACCAGCTTGGGATATTCAATAAAATAAAAAAAGTTAAGGATTTGTTCTTTGCAGATATAATTTGATGTGTGAATAACTGAAGTCAGAATGCTGAAGCACATGCACTAGTAGTTAAATTGCAAACCAATTCTGAACACACTCAAAATGTGTAAAACTGCAAATAAATTACCTAGCTGAGCACTTTCCATTGAGCTCACTTCAGACTCTTTGCAGGCTTTAGCTTCTTCGGAAGAGGGATGGGAAATGGAGACATTGTAAAATATAGTGCTGTCTTTTATTTTGCGCAATCTTCAGTCTGTGAAAGTTTCTCTCCTGCTTACCAAATGGTGCTACTTTCCTTTGGGGACGCAGCATGCTTACTTAGGTGCCAAAGTCAGTTATAATATAATCAACAACCAACATTAATATTTTACCCGCATTGTTTGCTAACATGTTGGAAACTGACCAAGTCAATAAAATATGAAAACGTCTCACAAACGCAGCTCAAAAATTATGTTTCAATAAATCTTGAATGAGCTTTTTTTAACAGTAAACTGTAAGAAATCCCATTCCAGTGACGGAACTTGTTTTTTAGGAATTGTAAATATTTTAGTGCCTGTTTCGGAAGTGTGTAGAGTGTACTTGTGTTTTCATAGTTAAAATGTAATATCTGGAGATAAAGGTAAGCGAGGCCCTGCAGGGTTCCAGAGTGTGAGATGAGAAAAATCCTAGCTCTGCCTTTGTCATTTGCAAAAGGCTTTGGGTGTGTATGGGGTGGCCGGGTGGGGGCGAGATCACCTCATATATCAGTTAAAAATATAATTTCATCTCATGTTGTTTGATTACTCTGGGAAATCCAGAAGGTGATAGTCCATTTCACATGCTCTGATAGGAGAATTGAAGAAAAATGATTAGGTGCTTGAAAAGGTGAAATTACTGGTTTTATGTTGCAAATTACCCATTTATTTTGGAGAAGTCACTTTGGTTAGTGTCATTTATAACCAGGGCGCACATAGTTTAGTTTAGTAGTTTTGATAAGTGTATCTTTAACGAGCACACACAGAGCCAGTCTTTGCTGCTAGTTACACTATGGGCTATCTCCATTGAAATTCAGTGGGGTTACTTGCATTTGTCACAAGATATTATGACCTGTTGTACAGTAACCTTGGGCAAATTTTGCCTGGAGGTCCTCACAAAATAGGCAAATTAATGTTGCCTTCATTTTATATGATCATGCAACCCATGAATGACATAGAGTTCATCCTAGGATGCTCCATCTTCACCTGAGCCATATCCAGTCAAACTATTTGGACCTTGTAGAGCAAGAGTTTTCTCCCAATGCAGCCCCTTGGCACAAATTTGGTGGTTCCAAGAGCCAGAAAGCTGCTAGATCACCCTAAACAGGGATCCCCTTTGCATGGAGGAGTCTCCAGCTGTTGCAGAGATTGCATAATCAGCTCCTGTGCCATCCCCCTGCATAGGTGGTGTGTTGAGGCATGGCCAGAGCATTGCTGTGCTCCAGCAATCCCTAATTGGCAAACAGCTTGTTGGGTGCTGTAGCCTGCTATTGTTCTTTAAAGTAGCCCCCAGGCTAAATTTTTTTTATAAGAGCCCAATAATCCCATAATAGCAGCCTTTTAGAAGAATAATAATTTCCCTGATGGCCTTCTGGTGCCCTTTGCAATCAAAGAAAGACCATCAGAACATGTCCCTTGTCTCAACGTTACAGGTATTTTAAAAGTGCTGGGGACCCAGCAGTTCTTTTTCGAGCAGTGTCTTTATTGGTGCTCAACTGTAGGTATGCTTGCGTTCCTTCGCGGTTGATCAGAGAACTTTGGTAGCAGTGTCTGTGAGGTCCACACATATGCTGTTTCTCCTCCTGCTGCGCCATGAGGCTAACCAGTGCGGTGCATGGGCTAACCCACCTCAACTCCTTCTCAACTGCCCCTGGCTAGAGGCAGAGCCATTAGCAGTCCGTTAAGACTATTACTTTATTTTACATATCTATAGGTAGTTAGCTTCTAGTTATAGTTCTAGTTGTAGTTTTTTTCTCTCCTTTCTTATTTTACCTTTAAAAATAAAATAAGATAAAGACTTTAATTTCTTTCCTGCTTTTTTTTCCCCCGGTGGGGACCCTTCCCTCCAATGGGTTATGTCCAGTTTGTCGAGCGTCAAGAAGTGGCTTACTTGTAAAAAGGCAGTCCCGATTGCGGACAAGCACTCTCAGTGCATTCATTGCCTCAGGAAAGGCCACATCCAGTTGAAGTTTGGTCTTTGCCAACAACTCCAACCAGATCTCATAAGGACAGAGAGCTCTGCTGGAAAATCATCTTGATGGAGGTAGCTCTCCAACCCAAATCACCTGGTAGATGTGAGTCTTCCCCACAGCCTTCTACATCTAAGGGCTATGGGTTGAAGAAACAACCCCCTAATAAATAAACAAAGAAGAGAGTGGGAAATAAGTGATCTCCATCTCGCTCGGTATCTTTGACACCGTCGGCACCGAGACCATCTTCAGTCCAGCACCCATGGCTCATGGAGAGGGTGATAGGCCAATGGACCCGATGGACACAGGGACCAAGTCAACGGTGCTGAAAGACAGGAGTTAGCACTCCTCTAAAAAGATACTCCAGTACTGAAGTCCACATTAGTACTGCCAGCAATGGCTCACCTGGCACTAGAGCGACCGGTGCAGACAAGATTCCCTTCCCCCAGCAGCACCACCACTGATGCCGGGACAGTTGGTCCTGGTGGAATTCCGCCATTCCAGAGACCTCCGCATGCTGGATGCACCGGAGTTCCCACCTCCCGGTACCGAGACCTCTGTACCGAGCCTTTACCGAGCACAGGGGAAGTATACCCATTGCCATACGTGCCCCTCCACTCTCTAGTGAGGGTTCAGACAATGAGTCAGAGGAGGTCGTGTCGCAGTACTCATCCCAAGTGCCAGATGGTGCGCACTACCAACAGAGCCTACAGATATACCCGCAGAATGCCCTACCACCACCATCTTGGTACACCCACCCATAGGCATCACCACTGGGCTCTATGCCACCACCACCTCAATGGTCATATTGAGACCCTTGGGCAGCGCACTGCAGCATGCCTCTCGGGCTTCAAGCCCAGCCAAGAACCATCGAGAGACACCCCTCAGCTGCAGTATCCAGGGCTTTGGCCACATCTGCAAGGCATAGAGGAGTAAGAGGATGGTACCGAGAAAGAAGTGACACCGAGAACCATATCCTCCTCTTCTCCAGATGAAGCTGTCATGCCTCCCCCACCATCTTTGGCAAATGATTTTCATCTCTTCCAGAAGCTGGTGAAAAGAGTGGTAAACACTCTCCAGATACCATGGGAGGAAGTCAAGGACAGCCACCATCAACTTCTGGACATCCTCCACTCCTCCTCCTTAAAGATCGCCCCCTCTGCTAATGAGGCCATTTTACACCTGACAAAAACCATATGGCAAATGCCAGCATCTGTGGCACCTGCCTGCAAGCGAATGGACAAAAAATACTATGTCCCTGCCAAGGAATCTGAATTCCTATTCTCTCACCTGCCACCCAACTCCATCGTGGTGGACACCATCAATTCCTGTGGCCGACGACACCAGCTGATGGCTACTCCCAACAATAGGGATTGGAAGCACCTAGACCTTTTTGGTAGAAAAGCATACTCTTCAGCCACTCTCCAATTCCGTATCACCAACTACCAGGCCCTCATGGTGAAATATGATTATATAAATTACTCAAAACGGAATGACTTTATTGAAAAGATGCCAGAAGCACACTGTGACCAATTTAAGACCATTATCCAGGAAGGCCAATTAGTGGTAAAGACATTGCTTCAGTCTGCCCTTCACATGGCTGACACAGACGGTAGGTCCATCTCCATAGTTATGGTGATGCAATGGGCCTCATGGCTCCTCCATCTGTCAGGCTTTCCAAAACAGGTACAGTCCACCTTTGAGGACCTTCTTTTTGAGGGCACAAAGCTCTTTGCTGAGAAGTCTGATACTTCCCTTCACACCCTGAAGGACTCCAAGACTACTCTGCAGTCACTGGGTATCTATACACCAGGACAAAAGAGACAGTTTAGTCCCCAATCCCAGCATAAACCACACACATTTCAGTATCAACCTCAATGCCACTACGAGCCACAAAGAAAGAGAAGGGAAATTCCCTAAGCGCAAACCTGACCCAGAATCTTCGTTATCCAAGTATCACTTTTGATGGGCAGATTGAGGCACTTTTAAGCCACTCCCCCTGACTGGCATAGCTGACCAACATTTCACACCCATTTGGCCACTGATTGGCAGTATTCCACAGTGCCTGGAAATGCATGACATTGGACAAATGGGTCCTAGAGATTGTTCAAACCCAATACTCCATCCATTTTACCTCCTTATCCCCACTACAACACCCATCCCCATCCCTCTTCAGGGACCCTTCTCACGAGAGTTTACAGCGAGAAGAGGTATATTGTCTCCTGTAGTTAGGAGCTATAGAACCAGTACCTTAACATCTATGAGGCAAGCTTTATTTCTTAATACCCAAAAAGAAGGGAGGTTGGAGACCCATACTAGACCTCAGAGCTCTCAACAAGTTTGCCAATGCTCAAAAATTCAAGATGGTCTCTTCATCAATTATCATTCCAACGTTGGAACAGGGAGACTGATTTTTGGCCCTGGATCTCCAGGACACACATTTTCATATCTCAGTCTTACTGGCTTACAGATAATTTCTCAGATTCACCCTGGGACATGACCACTACCAATAGAGTGCTCTCCTTTGGGCTATCATCGGCCCCAGAGTATCTTCCAAAGTTCTCTCAGTGGTGGCCGTTTATTTACGTTCCCAAGAGGTAATGATCTACCTCTACCTGGATGATTGTATCCTCAGAGTCCAATCTCTCTGAAAAGCTCACCAAGTCACCAAAGCTACGATGCACTTGTTTACAGAACTGGGCTTACAGATCAACACCGAGAAGTCAATTCACACTGCAGTACAATGCCTGGAATTCATAGGGGCCGACCTCGATTCATTACAAGCCAAATCCCTCTTGCCTCAGCACATGTTCCTCTCCTTAGTCACACTCACAGACAACATTCAAAACATCCCACAAATACCAGCCAGACTCTGTCTCTGACTCTTGAGGCATATGGTAGCTGGTACGGCGGTTGTACCACATGTCAGGCTTCACAAACCGTGCCCCCAAATGTGGTTCAGCTTGGTTTACAGACAAAACAGGGACAATCTGGACAAATCCCTGTCACCAGCCACCAGGATCGAAAACTCCTTAGACTGGTAGAAGAACTCAGCCAACATTTGCAAACGGATCTCCTTCTTGCAAACCTCACTGTCGTTCCTCCTCACCACTGATGCATCACTCATAGGGTGGGGCACACATCTAAACGGCCTCATGACACAAGGTAAGTGGTTGTCCATGGCAATGTCCCTCAACATCAATCTTCTCAAGCTTAGAGCGGTCAGGTATGCCTGTGCCCATTTCCTCCTGCTAATCATAGGAACACACACAAAGATTCTAACAGACAACATAGCCTGTATGTACTACATCAGTTGACAGTGGGGAGTCAGGTCACTCTCCCTATGTGCAGAAGCAATGAGGCTATGGAATTGGTGCATCTCCCACAAGGTCATACTCTCCATGGCTTACCCCCTGGGCACATAAAACTCGATAATGGACAGTCTCAGTCGCAGATTCCCACACGACCAGAAGTGGGCGACAGACCCGACAGTACTTCATGATCTGTTCAGGTGATGGTGGACACCATCCACAGACCTGTTTGCCACTCACCTGAACAAAAGCTGTCCACGCCACTGCTTCAGAGCAGGGATAGGTCAACATTCTCTGGGTTTTGCTCTCCTCATCCCCTGGAACAGGGATCTTCTCTAAACTGTTCCTCTGTTTCCCCTACTGTCCTGATGAAAATAAACAGAGATGGAGCCCACGTCATTCTGATTGCTCCTACTTGGTCAAGACAGACCTGGTACACTAACCTGTCATGGCTTGCAACATGCCCTCCAATCCCTCTCCTGGCCATTCCGCACCCCCTCTTGCAGAAAAGAGGACATACCCTACATCCCAACTTGAGGATTCTCCACCGCAAGACATGGCTCCTGTGT
Organism: Emydura macquarii macquarii; assembly: GCF_026122565.2. Classification (NCBI taxonomy): domain Eukaryota; kingdom Metazoa; phylum Chordata; order Testudines; family Chelidae; genus Emydura; species Emydura macquarii. The sequence continues at coordinate 1,067,754 of NW_027133671.1, forward strand.
GGTTCCAACACCTAGAAAGCTCTTCTTCACGCAAGATACAAAAGGTTCTGCTGCACAGCAGAAAGTCCTCAACCTGATGTACTTACCTGCAAAAATTGTCCAGATTTGGTGTTCTTCTCAACACATCTCCCCCACATCTGTGACTCTTCCACATATCCTAGATTATGCATTGACTCTAAAGAAATCAGGTCTATCTCTAAGCTCTCTCAGGGTCCACTTAGTGGCTATGGCAGCTTTCCACTAACCTGTTGAGGGATACGCAGTGCCGTGTCATCCAACCACTAAAAGGTTCCTCTCAAGAGGTCAACCTCTTCTCATAACCTTGATGTCCCACTCCCATGTGGGATCTAAATCTGGTACTGGAAGGGCTGATTTAGGCCTTCCTTTGAACCCAGGGCAACCTGTTCACTGATGTACCTCTTCACGAAAATGACCTTCTTGATAGCGATTACCTCAGCCAGAAGAATAGGAGAGGTAGCGGCTCTGATTCCACATTCCCCCTACCCAGTATTGTTTCCAGACAAGGTTACATTCAGGTCTCATCCAAAATGTATCCCTAAGGTAACTTTACCCTCCCCATTTCACATGGACCAGTTGATTCACCTTCCAATTTTCTACCCTAAGCTTCACCAATACAACAGGAAGGCTATATTACTTACCCTAGATGTCAGGAGAGCCATGGCCTTCTACTGGACAGGAATAAGACTTTCAGGAAGTTCCATAGGCTTTTTCTTTCCATGGTGGAAAGATCCAAGGGCTCACTAATATTAGCCCAAAGGCTCTCCAAGTGGATCTTGAATTGCATCAGACAGTGTTACCAAGTTCGCAGTATGACCCCTCCAGAAACTGTTCGTACACACTCCACGAAGGTTGATCTCTTCCTCCATTGCTTTCTTCATGAATGTCCCTATCTCAGAGATCTGTGAGCGGTGACACAGGCATCAGTCCACACTTTCTCAGAACACTATACAAATACTGGGGACTCTGCCCCCAACGCTACCTTCAGCTCCACAGTACTGTCATCTGTAACTAACCCAGCTCCGAAGGCCCTACCCTTCAGAAGTGTTACTGCTCGGGAGTCATCTTCAGTGGAGCACCACTAGAGATACTACTTGAAGAAGAAGAAGTTACTCACCTTGTGCAGTAATGATGGTTCCTCAAAATGTGTTGTCCCTATGCGACACTCTACAGCCCACCCCCGTCCCCTCTGTTTGGGAGTTCTTGTTTATGACTCTCCAGTAGAGAAGGAACTGAGGAGTGTTAGCTCGCACACACTGGCTAGCCTTGTGGCACAGCACGAAGAAAGACAGCGCATGTGCAGGCCTGACAGACACTGCTACTAAAGTTCCCTGTTCAGCAGAGCAGGGACGCAAGCACACCTACAGTGGAGCACCTATAGGGGGACACATCTTGAAAATCCATTGTTATTGCACAAATTGAATAACTTCTTATTATTGTCATCAGTGGGAGCTGGTGGGTTCTTAGTGCTTGTGGAAAACAGGCCACTTATTTATGTGCCTGAATAATGATTATGAAGCCTAAAATTTCTAAAAATCTTGGCCATGGTCTTTTACTGCCTTGTCTTCACCTGGATCAAGGAGCCAAAACCATACTGTTTCTCCCACTTTTCACTGGACCTCCATGTCAGCAGCACAGTTTATGTTGTTCCGCCCAAGGAGATCCTGCTGCTGTAGTAGGATACTAGAATGAAGACATCAAGGCAGGCTACAAAAGTCTCTTACACAGCCTGCTCACCCTCTCAGACCAATACTACCCAGTCACACATACATATGGACACGCATACAATCAGCACCATGTCCCCATAACCTCAAGCTTCATTCGCTTCTCCAGATCTCTTTCAAATGCTGCAAGTCTTGCACTGCTGTGACATATTACACCTCCCCTCAGGTTTTCTCCCTGAAATAGAATATTTAGTCCCCACCCCTATGTGTTGATTGTCTCCCCAAACCCTAACAGGAAGAACTATACCCAACTCATTCTGGACCCCTTGCCACTGAGGCTGGCATAAGAGATGACATAAAGTTAGGCTGTTGGCCGATCCATAATTTAATACCGTCAAAACTTCTTCACTCAGAACCACACCCAAAAAAACTCTTAACACACAAACACCTCAAAACTCACTCTTCCTCTGAGCCCAAACACAACCCTCTGCCTCCCTCCCCCAGAAAAGTAACAAAATATTTTTCCTCCACGTCCAGATGTAAGCCCCAACCCTAGTTCCCTGCTACTGACCATGATGATGGAGAGGTCCCTCACCTCCAACTTGGCTTGTTTGAACATTTTTCCATCAAACTGTTTTGCAGTGAAAAATTGGTTTTTAACAAAACAGTTTTTCTCAAAACGTGTCGGCTCTCAAGCTTACACGGAGCTCTTCTGTACTCAGAAGATTCCTTTCTCATTGATTCCTGAAGAAGGTGACCCTCTGCTGTAGACCAAATAGGTACTTTGGAACTCTGCAGCTTCCCTTTCAGTTTGTTTTGGAATGATAGTAAGTGCACATAGGAGCTTGCTTTTGAATAGTGAATGTCTTACTTAAAATGCATAAGATAGAGATGCATATATTGCACACTAATTGGAAGTCCTGGCAAAATTCGGGATGCAGCTGCTTGTATAATGATATATTCCATCAGTGGCTGTAGCTCAGCTTTACAACTCTTATAAAATGTCTTCACAATTTACAGGGCAAATAAGGCTGCCTAACAACATTAACTTTGGAGCATCTCTTTCATTTATTCCCCATTAATTCCCAGGGCCTAAATTTATAACTACTTCTGTACATTACTATTTGCTAGAAAGTAGTAGTTATATCAACATTCCCTTAGCCATCATCTTTATCATCAACCAGGGGAGTTTTCTTCTGTATACAAATCCTAAACAATCTTGTTGTTGCTTCTGTGGCTTTGTTTTCATTGGCAAACAAGTGCACACATCACCCTCCTCTCCTAAATGAAAACCAGTTTGGATTTATAGTAGCATGTGAGTGTTTTTGTGAATGTTTTTCTAGAGATTGGCTTTAGGTTGGGCAATAACTAAAAATCATTACCCATTACCCACTCATTGCTATTAAGTTCTCTGTGAGAAATAAGTGGAGGACCTCAAAGCAAGACTCAGTGGAATATGTACACATCACAGAAAAACCCACCAAAATCAAGAAAGTTGTTGAAAAATTGGAAAAGATTCAGAGATAAGCTATAATAGTGATTCAGGGTCTGGAATACCTGCTTTAGAGTGAAAGATTAAAGAAGCTGTTTAGTTCAGTGGTTCTCAAACTTCATTGTACCACAACCCCCCTCTAACAAAAATTTCTACATGACCCCGGGAGGAGGACCGAAGCCTGAGCCCCAATGCCCTGGGTGGGGGGCTAAAGCCAAAGCCCTAGGGCTTCAGCCCCGAACAATGGCAGGATGGGGGGCTGTAACCTGAGCAGTGGGGCTCAGACTTCAGCTTCAGCCCCAAATCCCAGGAAATCTAATGCCATCCGTGGCGACCCCATTAAAACAGAGTTATGATCCACTTTGGGGTTCTGACCCACAATTTGAGAATCTCTGGTTTGGTATCTTGATCGTGATCTACTAGATGGAGAATTGATTTCTGATGGTGGAGGGCTTTTTAATACAGTAGAAAAAGACATAGGGAGATCCCGTGGTCGAAGCTGAAATTAGATAAATTCAGACTAGAAACAAGGTACAAATTTTTAACCATGGGTGTAATTAACCACTGGAATAATTTTACCTATAATTTACTCTATCATTTGGAATCTTTAAATCATGTTTGGATGCTGTTAGGACACGCAAGACTTTGTAACGCGAAATCAGTATAGTTTGACAAGAGCAAGGCCCTAAAAGCAATGCTAAGCCAGAAAAGCTAGAGTTAAGACCTCTCAGGAGCAAAACCCAGACGCTGCCCTCTGCCCGACCTTAGGCCAAAGGAGGAAGTGCCTTGGGGTCTGGAGCATCCTGAGACGGCCACAGACATTTGCTAATGCTTGATAAGCTAAAAGGTCCCTATTTTAGTAATAATAAAGGAGAAGTAAGACTATGACTGAGTTCTCTTTGAAGTAAACAACTAACGTCACCTTATTCCAAAAGGTCCCTAGCTAACTACCAATAGACTACTAGCAACTAAGTGTTAAGGCCCAATCCCTACTGGGATTGAGATATACGTCATGTATTACTGGGTAAAGCTTGCTGCAAGGTGAGGGGGGAAAAGGGTATATCAATCCCCTGAGAGCCTCCCCAAGCGGAGACTCCCCGAGACTCCGTGGAAGCCACAGCGGATGCCTCGGCCAGGATGGTTCCCGTACGTCACCCGCTTATCAGAACGAAGTATGGGTCTCCCTCGTTCTTGGTGATAAGCGTCCCTGCACACACTTAAATAAGGCTAGCTTCTTACATCGATGGGCCCCCAGGAGTATATTGCTGTAGGTATCCTCTTGGCAGGTCTCTTCCTTGCTTAAGGTTCACTTCTTTGTTCACTAACTGCAGCTGCTGCTGCGGTTGCTCAGCTTATGTGCTACTTTATATCCTTGTGGTTAATTGTACTTTCATTGTACTTTTCATCTTAAGGCTTGTGCCGGAGCTGCAGTTCCTGTATGGTACAGGACTCCCGCTCCTCTCTGTCTTTCTTATGCTATCTCAGGTAATAAATAAGCACTTTTGACATCCTTTTGCCAGTGTGCTTCCATTCCGCCACCGAGATAAAAATACGGAACACTACAGATGCCTTTCTAAAAGATATATTATAGTTAACTGGAAGCAATTGGGTCAGTGTAGAAATTACTGGATGAGTATGTTGTACTAATTTTGATGGAATAAATGGACCCAGAGAGTCAAAGTTGTTACCATGACTTTGTCACGGTACAGTAATAAACAGTTAATGTGGATCAGGGTTTTGTGTACAGAGACTGAGCCTGTTTACTCAGACCATGTCAAACACACTATTAAAAATCTCTATTCTTTAACAGATGATGCAGAAAGAGAAGGAAAAACAATTAAAAGCATTTGAAATATAAAGTATTGAATGAGGCTTTCATTTTAACAATATCCCTTATTCCCTTTCCCTTAAGCAGTGGAAAGCTTTCAGGAAAAAAAATGGTTTTCTGACAGTTTCTTAGATGGTATTAAAGATGGGAATCACTGTCCTTTTTGAGGGAAAAGAGAAGTTAGTTGAGATGGTCTGGAGCTGTTCTTGCTGCTGTTTTTAAAGTCTAATCCTTCTTTCTTTAAAACAAAACAGGTGAAACACACACCAAAGGAGTGAGAAATGAACAGCAAAGATAGAAAATTTAGCTTCTGTCTCTGGTGCTGACTCTTGCAATCTCCCGGCTCGAGAAACACAGGCACAGCACATGGTCTTGTCTCAGCCTCTCCAGATCTCGCAAACTTGTACCAGTGTCCAGCTATTTTGGGCATTGCTTTTAATTGCTTCTTTGGTCACCGTCTCACTGCAATGTTGCAAAAGATGCAATACTGGCCGGCTAAACCAGACTTTTATCAAACAGAATGCAAAATGAGGGGGACAGGAAAGGGAAGAAATAAGGTGATGAAAGAAAATGACACACAAGGGAGAGAGTGATAGCAAGAACCAAAGTTTCACATTCCAGGTGGTATTCAGGATTTAGCTGGAACCAGGGGAGGTGACAGTGTCATCTGGTTTCTCTCTGGCCTGGTCTGTTCTGGATGCCTTTCAGGTCAGGATGATGAAGGTCCAATGGTGTCACAATGGATCCCGGGCTCCCAGGAGATGGTGGGGTTGGCAGCTCACTCCATTCTTTCAGCTTGACACCTAATTTGATCCTCCCTCTGAAGTTTTTTCTTCTAAGGACCCCAAATTATACCTAATTTCTGACCCACCAGTTTTCATTTCTAGTTGCTTTCCTGTCCCACATGTCTTTTTACCAGACATGATGTAAACACATTCAGTGAGTTATACCTGTAGGCCTTTTATTGACAATCTCAGCAGAAGCCAAGGATCAATTCTTCTGTGGATAATAGAGGTGATCTCTCTGGGACAGAGGAGATGCATACAGGCAGGGCAGTTTTGCACCGCTGTTGCTCATGCTGCATCTGTTCTGTAGCTAAATTAGAAAACATCAGTCTCAAGGGATGCTAATCTGGTCTTTCACAAATGGAAAATTCACTGCAGATAATGGTTAAAAAGAAAACGTCAGTGCTGATGGCAAAGGAGATTCAAGAAGAGAGAGTTTGAGTCACAATAGTGACTCCATAGGTAGGATGGTCATCATCATTGATCTTTTGAGTTGAGGATGATCTTGTTCACCGGTTTTATTTTATATAGGCTCTTTGGTGATTGAGGAGTCTGATCCTTGAGCTGTAGACTCGTTGGCAGACATTGCAAGTGGTGTTAGGAGGCAGGGTTGGGTCACGATTTGTGCATGACAGTTGTCTGTCCTTTCTTTTCTGGCATTGTTCTGCAGCCAGGGCAAGGCGATTTTCCTCAAAAGTTCCTTCTTTGACAAGTCTTTGCCAGTTAGCAGATAGTTGGGCTACTGTGCTGATACCACATCTCTTGATGTTTGTCTTGAGGAGGTTTTTAAAGCATTTATTTTGGCCTCCCTGTTTCCTTTCTCCTTTGGTGAGTTGGGCATAAAGCAGTTGTTTCGGTAGGTGTGATCAGACATACGCACACAGTGCCCGCTCCATCTCAGCTGATACTGGATAATCAGGGGATAGATATTCACCTCTATGAGGACACTGACGTTATTGCAGTGATCCTCCCACTTTATGTTGATCTTTCGAAGAAAGTGCTGGTGTTCCAGGTTTTTTAGGTGTTTTCTGTGGGTGACCCAAGTCTCACAGCCATAGTCGAGAGTTGGAATTACCACCACTTTGTATACTAAAAACCTAGTGTGTGTTTTGATGTCACAATTGTTGAGCACCCAGTGAGACAGTCTGCCAAAGACAAGGCTGGCACAGCGGATTCTGTGCTGAATCTCGACATATGTGTTTTCGCTCTGAGAGATGGCTGCCAAGATAGGTAAAGTGTTCTACATTTTCTAGTTCTTCTCTGTCAATGTAGATCTTCCTTGCCGTGTCTGATGATTGACCGTGAACACGCTGGTGGAGAACTTTTATTCTGCTGATGTTTAGGGTTAACCCTTAGACTTCTGTATGCTTCAGAGAAGCATTGGGAGTAGTTTGTAGATCCTTCTTTGAGTGTGCAACTACAGCACTGGAGTGAGTTTATTGTTGCTGATGTCCCTTCAGTTCTGGCACGGAGGCGAGAGAGGTTGAAGGGGTTGTCGTCAGTCCAATATTGGATGCCAGTGCCCTGTGTGGCAGGTGGTCTTGGATTAGTGTTGTCATAGCTGCTAGGAAAATAGGAAGAGAGTGGATGCCAGTACACACCCTTGATTTACACCAGTTCGGATGGCAAAGGGCTCAGTAGTAGAGCCACTGCACAGGATGGGGGCAGTCATCCAGCCATGGAGGAGTCTTACAATGGTGGTAAATTTGCTTGGGCAGCCAAACTTTGACGTGATTTTCCACAAAGCCTCATGGTTAACAGAGTCAAAGGCTTTGGTCAGATCAATAAAGGCCATATACAGCTCCTGGTATTGTTCTTGACTTTTTCCCTTGATCGGTCTAGCTGTGAAAATCATGTCGATGCTGCCTCTTGATAGTCTGAAGGTAAGGTGGTAACTTGCTCTCCACTATAAATCCAGTTTGACAACATCTTACCACACTTCCTCAGAAAAAAAATTCTGCCTGAAATTTCACATATTTTCTTATAGCCAAGAAGCTTTTTTATGGGAAGTTGGGGGTTAAATGGACAAGATATTTTTGAGAGATGAGAGTTTGGAAATAGGAAGTATTTGACATGGTGAAAAGCTCAACATTTCTGTAATGTCATATTGTGTCTCAAAAGCAGCTGTGTGGAAACTCCACATTCATGTTTTGTCTAGAACAGTGTTTCTCAATTAAATTTGGCCACGGAACCCTTTTGAACTCGATAAATAATTGCGGAACCCCCCCAAACTCTTAACAGTATTTTTACATATGGGGCCAAAAAAAAGTCGAAATAAGCAAATTATATAACAAATTTCAAACAACTGGATCAGCATTTCTCACTTAGATTTTCCTTACACTCCATACTCTCCGCCGAAAAATCTGGGATATCATCCCGTTTTCAGTGGCGCGGAGAACAGCTGCTCACGGAACCCTAACGGTATTCCCGCGGAACACCAATTGAGAAACATTGGTCTAGTATAACTATTGCATTTGAATATTTTTCTGAAGGTCAGGGTTTTAATTTTTGAGATAGTCACTATTATCTATTATTACTTGAGTCTCGTAGACTCCACAGGGTCCCAAGCAGCAGTTATAAACTCTGCCAGGAATAGTGGGAGTTGCCAGGTTTTGAGCTTCTGTGGGGTTAATAAGCTCGCCACAGATTCCGCTAACATGCTGGCTTTCACTGTTCCTTGGAGCACACTGTTTCTCAATCTATGTTCATGGGTGGGAAAGGAATGTTTTTATAACAAAGACTTAAGGTGAGTTGTTCCAAAAACTACTAATATTTTTGTCAGGAGAAATAAATCATTGTCAGAAAAGTTAATAATTGTTCTTTTCTGAGTGCTTGCTCATGTCCATTCTCAAATTAGGTGTACGTGCTCCACATGCACCAGTGCTGGAAATTTTCCCCCCTACTAGTATCTGTGTGGCCGGCTCTGGTGCCCCCTGCAGGAGCAGCACACATATGCCAGTATATAAGTGCTGCTGGCCCCCCTTCCTCTCAGTTCCTTCTTACTGCCTGTGATGGTGCTGGAATGCTGTCTTGCTTCGCAAGATCTCTTGTTCAACCCAGTGGTTTCAATCATCTACGTGTATATAGTTCTAGTTTTACGCTGTAAATAGGTTCTTAGTGTTAGAGTAAATTTAGTCTCCCAGAGACGGGGCATGCCCTGGTCTCCGGGTTTCAAGCCCTGCACTTTGTGTAAAAAGCTGATGCCAATCAGAAACTTGTACCAGAGCTGTCTCAAGTGCTTAGGAGAGGCCCATGTGCAGGACAAGTGTAGGATTTATAAGGGATTCCGGCCCCATACCAGAAAGGACCGGGATATTTGGCAGAAGGCTATCCTGATAGAGTCGGCTCTTAGAACAGAATCAGAACCCAGCCAGTCAGACTTAAGTCCGAGCACATCAACTTCGGTGTGGAGTGCCCTGCCAGCAGATGTCTTCTCGGCACAGACCAACATCCCCGGTGCCAAAGAAGAAACCGTAGAAGGCACAAGGGGAATGGGAGCATTCGCTGGTGCCAAAGAGGGACAAGAAAGGCACGGGAGACCCAGCGAGACCTGAGTTGAGCCATTGGTCCCACAAAACTCTTGGAGAGTCACCGATACGGGTTCCAAGCCCTGGCCCAGACCCACCACCGACTCCTGGAAGCAGCAAAGTCTCGGCTGTGATGCCGTCGAGGGGGAAGCCGGTGATGAGACCCTCACAGTGCTCTCCGACGCCAAGGCAACGTTCTCTGGCCCGTGAGCGCTCTCTGGATCCACAGTACCAGCATGAGGAACGGCACCGAAAGCGATCAGTCTCAAGCCACTGGTCTCCAGTTTCCCGACACTGGGCTACGGCGGAAAGGCACTGATCTCCGGAAGACTATTGGTCTCTTGAGACCTGGCACCAACCTTTGGCGTACCAGCATAGATCCTCAACTTCACAGCCCACGTCTCCAAGCCCATACAGGAAACCGAAGGACAGGAACTGGTCACGGGAAGCGAGACGTTCGAGCTTCTGGCACCGCTCCCTGACACCAGAGCGTCTGCACTCCCCTTATGGGATGAAACGACTGTCCGCATCAGCTCCACCGTGGTCGTCATGAAGCAGTTGAAACTTGGAGATGGGGGAAGTGAACCTGCCAGAGGGACAGTTCACCACCACAGCTGCGTGTTTCCCCATGGCAATTTTGGAACCCATGAGGCTTCCACCCACCCCATGGGATCAGAAGGGCATTCTATGTCTGGTACCTAGGACATCAGTGGCAGCTTGCCCAGTACCATCTCTGGACGTCCATTCAGACCAGGAGAGGAGCACGTCGGTGCCAGGGGCTACCCCTACAAGGGAGGAAACTCTGCCGGTCTCTTCCTCCTTCTCCCCTGACATGGCCATAGCGGGACCGTCAACAGCTGTCCCACTAGATGATTTCAGAGCTCACCAAGAGCTCCTCAAATGAGTGGCCTCCAACCTAGAGCTCAAAGAGGAAAGGCTGAAAGAACCCACAGATGACCTGTTTGGCATCCTGGCAAAGGCAGTTCCATCCAGGGTGGCCCTCCCAGCTCAAGAGGGTGTGGTGAAGCTGACAAAGACCCTCTGGCAGACCCCGACCTCCCTGCCATTGATATCTAAGCGGGAGGAAAAGAAGTATTATGTCCCTCCTCGGGGTCGTTAGTAGTAACAGCAGCCAACGAACGGAATAGGCAGGGACACATGAGCTCTACCCCAAATAATAAAGACATGAAAAAGTTTGACCTTTTTGGGCGTAAAGTTTATTCCATGTCTACTTACAACTACACATATCTAACCAGCAGGTCCTGCTAGGTAGATATGATTTCAACATCTGGCAGTTGTTGGAAAAATGTGCGGACTCCCTGCCTCAGGCCTCCAGATAGCCCTTCCTGTTCCAGGAGTTGATTTGTAAAACTGCAGCTGAATGTAAAAAAAACTCCACATTAAACATTGTACAGAAGATACAGTTTATAGGGGCATATTTGGAGTCATTGACAGCCAGAGCCTGCCTTCCCAAAATCTCATCAAGTCTGGTACGGGCAATTCAGGGAGCCCTCGAACCACCATAAGAAATTGTCTTCAGCTCCTGGGATACTTGCCAGCTTGCACCTTTGTGACTGATCATGTAGGCTATGTGTCCGCTGCTTCTGGAGTTGACTCAAAACAACCTTTTCTCTAGTCAGACACACATTGGACAGGCAGATAACAGTTCATCTACAAGCGAGTAACTCCTTATATTGGTGGATGGATCAACTCAACATCTGTGCAGGCATTGTTTCTGTCACCTAGTCCCATCAGTGACTTTAACAACATATGCATTGCTGTTGGGATGGTGTGCACATCTCAACTCACAACTCAGGGTAGATAGACAACTCAAGAAAGCAGTCTCCATATCAATCTGGTGGAGCTCAGGGCTGTCAGAAGTGCTTACCTTCTTTTCCTACCTCTCATCAGGAGCAAATCAATCAGGGTCATAATGGACTATGTATCTTGAATGTTCTTTATTAAAAAACTGGGAGGAGCAAGATCCTCCTCCTTGTGCACTGAAGCCACAAAACTATGGAACTGGTGCATAGCTCAACAGATCCACATTTCAGCAGTCTACTCTTCCAGGTATTCAGAACACCATACTGATATCCTCAGCAGACACTTCTCACTGGATTATGAGTGTGAGTTAGACACTTAAGTTCTCCACCACACATTCCTAAAATGGTGAATGGCTAGAGATGGATCTCTTTGTGTCCTCTTTTCTGTTCAAGAGAAGATCTGGGCCATCACTCCTTGGGAGACGCCTTTCTTCTATCTTGGAATAAGAGTCTGTTTTATGTGTTTCCTCCACCGCCACTGATTCTAATAGCGATGAACAAGATCAGACAGGACTGAGCCAGAGTTATCCATATACTGCCGACCTGATTCAGACAAGCTTGGTACCCTTGCCTGCTTCACCTGTGTATCCAACCGTCATTCAAGCTCTTGACCATTCCCTGAGGACTGGAAAAAAGCAAATATAGGGCCCATCTTCAAAAAAGGGAGGAAAGAGGATCCAGGGAACTACAGACCGGTCAGCCTCACCTCAATCCCTGGAAAAATCATGGAGCAGGTCCTTAAGGAATCCATTTTAAGGCACTTGGAGGAGAGGAAGGTGATCAGGAACAGTCAACACGGATTCACTAAGGGAAAAAGTCATACCTGACCAACCTGATTGCTTTCTATGATGAGGTGACTGGCTCTGTGGATGTAGGGAAGGCGGTGGATGTGATATACCTCGACTTTAGCAAAGCTTTTGATACTGTCTCACACAGTATTCTTATCAGCAAGTTGAAGTATGGGTTGGATGAATGGACTATAAAATGGATAGAGAACTGGCTAGAGCATAGGGCTCAACGAGTAGTGATCAATGGCTCCATGTCTAGCTGGCAACCGGTCACAAGCGGAGTGCCCCAGGGGTCGGTCCTGGGTCCGGTTTTGTTCAACATCTTTATTAATGATCTGGAGGATGGGGTAGATTGCACCCTCAGCAAGTTTGTGGACGACACTAAGCTGGGGGGAGTGGTAGATACCCTGGAGGGTAGGGATAGGATACAGAGTGACCTAAACAAACTGGAGGATTGGGCCAAAAGAAATCTAATGAGGTTCAACAAGGACAAGTGCAGAGTCCTCCACTTAGGAAGGAAGAATCCCATGCACAGCTATAGACTGGGGACCGACGAGCTGGGCAGCAGCTCTGCAGAAAAGGACCTGGGGGTAACAGTGGATAAAAAGCTGGATATGAGTCAGCAGTGTGCCGTAGTTGTCAAGAAGGCTAATGGCATATTGGGCTGCATTAGGAGGGGCCATTGCCAGCAGGTCACGGGAAGTGATTATTCCCCTCTATTCGGCATTGGTGAGGCCGCATTTAGAATATTGTGTCCAGTTTTGGGCCCCCCACTACAAAAAGGACGTGGAGAAGTTGGAGAGAGTCCAGCGGAGGGCAACCAAAATGATTAGGGGGCTGGAGCACAGGATTTATGAGGAGAGGCTGAGGGAACTGGGCTTGTTTAGTCTGCAAAAGAGAAGATTGAGGGGGGATTTGATAGCGGCCTTTAACTACCTGAAAGGGGGTTCCAGGGAGGATGGGGCTAGGCTGTTCTCGGTGGTGGCAGATGACAGAACAAGGAGCAACGGTCTCAAGTTGCAGGGCGGGAGGTCTAGGTTGGACATTAGGAAAAAGTTTTTTACTAGGAGGGTGGTGAAGCACTGGAATGGGTTACCTAGGGAGGTGGTGGAATCTCCATCCTTAGAGGTTTTTAAGCTGAGGCTTGACAAAGCCCTGGTTGGGATGATATTGCTGAGGTTAGTCCTGCTTTGAGCAGGGGGTTGGACTAGATGACCTCCTGAGGTCCCTTCCAACTCTAATATTCTATGATTCTATGATTCATCTCCTGTCACAGGATGCATGTCGTGTCCTTCATCCCAGTTCTTCATCCTAGCAGTTCTGTGGGTGAGGGTGTGGCTCCTCGATGGTTCATGGGGTTAGAATCCTCCTGCTCTACAGAAGTACCACAGGTGTTACTGAATAGTAGAGAGAGGTCAACCCACACTACTTACCAGCAGAAATGAAAGAGCTGTCACTACCTCCTGCCTGATTTGGTGCTATTTTCAGTCATCCTGGATTATCTATTGGATCTTAAGAAATCAGGGATATCAGTTAGTACGATTAAAGTCCATTTTACTGCAATACCTGTTCTCTGTTGCATTTATCTATGCAGACTGCCTTTTTAGTAGCCATCACTTTGGCCTATAGGGTTGGGGACACTAGCGCCTTGATAGCTGATCCCCCTCTTTACTGTGTTCTTCAAGGACAAGTTCTCTTTACATCCACACCCTAAATGCTTACCTAAGGTTCTGTTAGAGTTCCACCTTAATCCATTCATCTACCAGTGTTTTTGCCAAAAATCACATAGGAATCCATTTACATGCCCTGAATATTAAAAGAGCATTTATGTAGGACGAAGCAATTTAGGAAGTCACCTAGGCTCTTCATTTCCTTCGTGGATACATGGAGTCCTCAGTCTCTACTCAGATACTACCAAGATGGATATCTGGATGCATTATCACTTGTTATAGTTCTATGGGCATTCATTCCCTCCTCCCCCCAAGAGTGGTAGCACATTCAGACAGATTGCAAGCAACATCTATGGCATTCCTAAGAATGTACTAGTTTCTGAAATATGATGGGCTGCTATATGGATTTCAGAACGTTTGTTTTTGAAACACTATGCCCTGATCCATGCTGTCAGATCTGATGCTGCACTTGGTTCTGCAGTACTGTCTTCTGTTCTGGACTCTGTTGCAAAGCTCCCTCCTTCATCTGGGGATACTGCTAAAAAGTCACCTGAAGTGGGTCACCCATAGGGACACTACTCAGAGAAGAAGAGGTTACTCTCTTCGTGAAGTAAGTGCGGTTCTTTGAGATGAGTCCCCCCTATAGGTGCGCCCTCCTTTCCCTCTTCTTTGGACTGTTCCTTAGGGGACGTTTGGGTGGAGAAGGAACAGGGTGGTTCACCCGTGCACCCCTATATAGCCTCAGTATCCAGCATGAGGAGGCATAGGGCACGTGTGGGCTGAACAGGCACTGCTAACAGAGTATCTCCGGTCAAGGGCTTGAGAGGTGCATGCGGCTGAAGGGAAGCACCCATAGGGACATGAATCTTGAAGAAGAAAGTGAGTAACCTGTTCTTCTTTTATTTCTCTAGGATTCTTCCTGAATCTGTCTGTGTTTGGAGAATAAATTGCACGAACACACCAATTCAATAGTTAATGAATTTGTGATATATTTACATTTCAAGTAAACTCATAAGTATTAATCATAGAAATATGAAAGCAGTAGTAACTAAATTAGTTCCATGAAAATCATAAGTAATGCCTATGTTCTAAAACATCTATTTTAAAAAAAAACCATAAAGGAAACAATAACATATATAGTTCATAAATGTTAAAGAGGAAGAGCAGAAGGTTTCCACTGTTAAAATAAAAGCATGAATTTGGATAAAGTCTTACAAACACTTCCTAATCTAAGCATCTTCTGCTTTCATATCATTTTGATTCAGCTCTTGGAGGCTTTTTAGTAAGCTCACTGGTTAAAAATTTATTCCAGAACTTGTGCAGTGCTGAAAATCTCCAAATGAGAGAGAGCGTTTGTTGTGGCTTTGAGATTAGTCTTGTTAGGGAATGGGAGGAGGAGAGGCCTAATTTTTATTACCTTGTTTTTATTGCTTGAACAGATAGCATGGAGCTTTAATCAACCATTTTACTCCCTTGTTTAAATTAAAACCAGTTCTCTCTTAACAAGCAAATTGTGGATGGTTATTATTCTGCCCTTGAGAAAAGAATTAATATTTCTCAGATGCTTTTGCTGTGAGCATGGGTTTGTCCTTTTATTTCGCCTTTCAGATAAATGTTGGAACTGATCCATGGTCAAATCTCGGGTACAGTGTAGTGAGATTCTTCCCCCCCATCAATGAGCATTTAGGGAAATCCAGCCACCCTGTAGTGCAACAGAACCAGTGCTAATTCTGCTGTGCATATGCAGCAGGCAGGGCACAGGGAGTAGAACTGGGTTAGAGGAAATCTGCCGCTTTGTAAGCCCTCTCTTACCTTCCCACCTTGGATGGGCCATGGATTGGACTAGCTTCTGCAGAGTAGCTCTGCATCATACAGTTCCCCAGCTCCAGACATGGCTACCTGAGCAGGAGCTAGGCCCCTGAATGACTAAAATCTGGTCAACATTTTAGAAAGCAAAAAAGAGGTTTCTGTGGGTGAACGAGAAAGTAAATTATCAGTAGTGACTGCAGGAAGGCCAGAAGAGAGAAGGTTTATGACCTGGGTCTCTTGCTTTTATTAGCTTGGCATTGTCTTTTTTGGGAGAAAATAGGCTGTAAGGGTTTCCCAAAGGGAACTTTCCTGCTTGTTTTATACTTCTTTACTTCATGAAATAAAACAATAAACCATAAAATATTATGAGCTAATATAATCCATAATCAAATGTATATGCCTATATGATCTTGTGTGTATCTTACAGCTCATTAATATGAAGTTATGGCTTTACTGTATCACACTTCTCACACAAATTGATGCAGCAGAATAATTTGTGAGGCTTCCTCCTAACATAACTGTTTGATCTATCTGTGATATTTCCAGAGGGCCCATTGCTACAGCAAATACTATTTGCACTGAGTTGTTTATAGTGAACTCTACTTTTCCACTTTCCTGGGTTTGTCAGATTTATTTCTGCCTCCCTCTTCTTTCATACTTGTTGCTGTAATTTCTTCAATTATTGCAGGGAGGTTTTTCTTACAGATGCTTGGCAAATGCTTAGCTCTCAGTTCTGTTGTTGGTTGTAGTGTGTTCCAGAGTCAGGGACTTCTCAAATGACTCCCTGTATTTCTGGTTTTGGCAAACCTAATCCTGCATCCTCTTCACTCCTGTGTTTCAGAGGAATAGAGCTGTTATGGTGGGTGTCAGTGCTGAAGCAGTCTTCCATGTAGTTAGGTTCCAACTTGTTGAGGACCTTAAAGACTAAGAGCAAGGCCTTGACTAGGGACCAGCAGATGAAAAGTGTGGCAGGATGAAGGCTCTGCAATCTGGAAGAGCTGCAGTCAGAGCTTCTTAAATGAGCAGGAATGGAGTGTCTGTCAAAGTTTATGTATCCATGGTGGCTTATCATCTTGTTCCCTCACCTCTGCTCAGCACTACTTTACACATTCGCATATGTTCCTTCTACATATAGTTGGAGTAGTGGGTGGGGTGGGGTGAAGTGGTTTACACACACAGGAGAGAGATTGGTTTATATGTGAGTGCTGTCTATAAGATGTTAAAAATTTTCCTTTATTCTTTTCTAA
The DNA here is from genome assembly GCF_026122565.2 of Emydura macquarii macquarii. Taxonomy (NCBI): domain Eukaryota; kingdom Metazoa; phylum Chordata; order Testudines; family Chelidae; genus Emydura; species Emydura macquarii. Next base: position 1,084,405 of record NW_027133671.1, read on the forward strand.
TATAATTTTCAAGTAAATAATTAAAAATAATGTGAATAAGAAAGAAAACATTCTGGAAGTAGAAAAAGAAATTCCTAGACACACAGCTGTAAGGCAGAGTTCATGTTGAAAATACTTCCGTCAATTTAAACCAATATGATTCGAACATTGCAGTTATTAAACACAAATGTTTGAAAATCAATAAGTTAGAATATTCAAACTTCCATGTCCAAGTCTGGAAATACAGTTTCCAACACTAGCCTTAACTCTAACACCTTGTCCTCCAACATCCATTTATCTAGGTTTTTATAATACATCCATCACCCGTCCCACAGCACCTCTGACTATAGTAACTCAGTGCTATCTAATGTGGCAGAAACAGATTTTTATTTCTTTATAATTTTGACTGATAATATTAGATGTTTATTTTTAAGCATTTTTTCAGTTTTTATCAATTTAAATGTTCACAGTTATGGGAAATTCTGATGCAGATCAGACAATTTTTAATGGCAGTCGATATTGAGATTCAGAAAGTAAAGCTTTATAACTGTTACAACACAGCAAAAACAACGAGAGTTCTGTGGCACTTTAAAGACTAACAAATTTAACATTTGCAGACACAAGCTTTCGAGAGACTTCAGTTTTCTTCTTCAGATGCAGTAATACAGAAAATAGGTAACACAGAGGCATCTTATAGATATCCAGGTGCATTGAGAACAATGGGGGAGGTGGAGTCCCCCCGCTTCGTCACACGGTACTATTGTAATGCATGTATTCAATAGGCTGAGAGTTGTACATTTTTTCATGTCATAGGCAGTGGGGCGAGAGGAGGATCAGTGATAGTGAGGGGATGATGACCAGTGGAGGTGGAACATAGACTGTTTTTAAGCTTGCTGCAGTTTGTTTTCTGAACAGCAACATTCTAATATCCTTATATAGTTTCCTGCAAAAGTCCTGGGAATGGCTGCAGCAGGTAAAAGAGAATGCAGTTTAAAAATCAAAGGAGTGAGTCTTCTCCCAGAACGCCCCATCTACTCTTGGAAGTGACACTAATTAATATTATCACTATCTTTTCTTAAACTGGCCACAATCCACTTGCAGATTAGAAACTCTCCCAGCCACCCACACACGTCCTTTCCCATGATGGGAATTCAAAGCTGCTCTGCTACATGCTGCACTGGGTGGCACAGAATGGGAAGGAGGCGAACATCCCGCAGTGCTGAAGGAACAGGTCCAAGACTATTTAGAAGGATTGGACATACACAAGTCCATGGGGCCGGATGCAATGCACCCAAGGGTGCTGAGTGAGTTGGCTGAGGTGATTTCAGAGCCATTGGCTATTATCTTTGAAAGCTCATGGCAACAGGGGGAGGTCCCTGAGGACTGGAAAAAAGCAAATATAGGTCCCATCTTCAAAAAAGGGAGGAAAGAGGATCCAGGGAACTACAGACCGGTCAGCCTCACTTCAATCCCTGGAAAAATCATGGAGCAGGTCCTTAAGGAATCCATTTTAAGGCACTTGGAAGAGAGGAAGGTGATCAAGAACAGTCAACACGGATTCACCAAGGGAAAGTCATGCCTGACCAACCTGATTGCTTTCTATGATGAGGTGACTGGCTCTGTGGATGTAGGGAAGGCAGTGGATGTGATATACCTTGACTTTAGCAAAGCTTTTGATACGGTCTCTCACAGTATTCTTATCAGCAAGTTAAAGAAGTATGGGTTGGATGAATAGACTATAACATGGATAGAGAACTGGCTAGAGCATAGGGCTCAATGAGTAGTGATCAATGGCTCCGTGTCTAGCTGGCAGCAGGTCACAAGCGGAGTGCCCCAGGGGTCGGTCCTGGGTCTGGTTTTGTTCAACATCTTCATTAATGATCGGGAGGATGGGGTAGATTGCACCCTCAGCAAGTTTGCGGATGACACTAAGCTGGGGGGAGTGGTAGATACCCTGGAAGGTAGGGATAGGATACAGAGTGACCTAAACAAACTGGAGGATTGGGCCAAAAGAAATCTGATGAGGTTCAACAAAGAAAAGTGCAGAGTCCTCCACTTAGGAAGGAAGAGTCCCATGCACAGCTATAGACTGGGGACCGACGAGCTAGGCAGCAGTTCTGCAGAAAAGGACCTGGGGGTAACAGTGGATAAAAAGCTGGATATGAGTCAGCAGTGTGCCCTGGTTGTCAAGAAGGCTAATAACATATTGGGCTGCATTAGGAGGAGCATTGCCAGCAGGTTGCGGGAAGTGATCATTCCCCTCTATTCGGCATTGGTGAGGCCGCATTTGGAGTATTGTGTCCAGTTTTGGGCCCCCCACTATAAAAAGGATGTAGACAAGTTGGAGAGAGTCCAGCGGAGGGCAACAAAAATGATTAGGGGGCTGGAGCACAAGACTTATGAGGAGAGGCTAAGGAAACTGGGCTTGTTTAGTTTGCAAAAGAGAAGAATGAGGGGGGATTTGATTGCAGCCTTTAACTACCTGAAAGGGGGTTCCAGGGAGGATGGAGCTAGGCTGTTCTCAGTGGTGGCAGATGACAGAACAAGGAGTAACAGTCTCAAGTTGCAGTTGGGGAGGTCTAGGTTGGACATTAGGAAAAAGTTTTTCACTAGGAGGGTGGTGAAGCACTGGAATGGTTTACCTAGGGAGGTGGTGGAATCTCCATCTTTAGAGGTTTTTAAGCTGAGGCTTGACAAAGCCCTGGCTGGGATGCTATAGCTGAGGTTAGTCCTGCTTTGAGCAGGGGGTTGGACTAGATGACCTCTGAGGTCCCTTCCAACTCTAATATTCTATGATTCTATTTGGGCTACCATGTGAAACTTGAATAAGCTGAGATGTTAATTTGTCTTTCTGCAGCTGGAAGGCAGTCAGTTCTGTTGACAATTGTTATTGAAAATGATCTAAATAATGTCATATAGTGGTGCCTAACCCTCACCGCTTCACGATGTCTCACATGTTGACCCAGTTCTGTGTAAGCAAAAGGAGGATGAATGGGAGCTGCATGACTGTCAGTTTGGCCTATTTCTGAGCAAATTAAATACTGATGTGGCCACCTAGTCCCTCTCAGGATCAGCCATTAAGTTCTAGGGACCTTGTTTCCAGCAAGATGCAGACAAATGAGGGAGTTCAAAAAAGCTCAGCCAAAACTAATAAAGGGCTAGAAGAGCTGATTTCTGGGGGAAAATTAAAAGAGCTAAATGGGTATACCTTTTCCAAGGAATTGCTAGGAGGAGAGACTAGGACTGTTTATATTAGGAGAGGAGAAATGACAAAATAATGAATGGTCTAGAGGAGGTAAATCAAGTGCTCCTAGTTACCGTCTCTAATGCCACAAGAATAAGTGAACATTCAATGAAAGGCAACACATTTTAAAAATGGTAAAAGTTTTTGTGTAGCACAATCCAGGATTTCCCTGTAGGATATTGAGCAAATCCAGGGTTATGTTAGATAGGGTAAAATATTTTTAGAAGGGCCATATGGCCCTGATCCTGCAAGCAAGCAGGTGCTTAACTTTACTCGCCTGAGTAGTCCTGTAGTAATTTCATCTAGACCACATTTCCCTAGTTTGTTTATGCGAATGTCATGTGGGACTGTGACAAAAGCCTTACAAAACTCAAATATATATCACATCCACTATTTCCACCCATTCGTTATGCCAGTAACCCTGTCAAAGAAGGAAATTAGGTTGATTTGCATGATTTGTTCTTGACAAATCCATGTTGATTATTACTTATAACCCTGTTAGCATTTAGGTTCTTACAGATTGGTTGTTTAATAATTTGTTGCAGTATCTTTCCGGGTATTGAAGTTTGGCTGATGGTTATAATTCCCCTTTTTACAGATAGGTACTATGTTTGCCCTCCTCCGGTCCTGGGAGACCTCACCTGTCCACCATGAGATTTCAAAGATAATCGCTAACAGTTTCAAGGTGGCTTCAACTAGTTCCTTAAGTACCCTAGGGTGAATTTCATCAAGCCCTACTGACTTGAATATTTTGTAACCTGTTTTTTCCCTTTTTTCCTGTACTAATCTCTTGTAAAGTGTCACTGTGAGCTGGTACATGCGTGCTTTGCTCCATTCCAGAGGTGGCTGAATGTCACTGGTGGGTGATGTATTCTCTGGCTGGTTCTTTAAAACACTATGGGCTCCTTTAGGGTGAAGTGGGCTCTATAAATGTAGAAACTCTGATTATCACTTTATTTTATTCAGAGAGGATGCACAGCAGCTGTCATACTGCGTTGCATAGAACATTGTGAATTTCAGTTGCAGCTGGTAGATCTCAACTGAAAGGATTCAGAATCCTGGACTAGATGAGCCATTTATCTGATTCTGATGAATTATAATGCTGAGGATCCTTATCTTTTTAACATATTTGTTTAATATAAAGTGGGGGTCTGCTGAGATTGTTTTTAGTCCAGAATAATCAGGACTTATAACTAATGGGAAGCACAGAGAGCCTAAGGAGCAGCAATTAACTAAGCAGACAGGAGGAGGCTGCTGAAATTTCCTTGAGCCTGCAAGGTGCAAAAAATGAGAAAAACAAACTGCACTGAGGTCAGGTAGCTCACCTTCATGCTTGTTAACCAGTAAAATTTCTAGACAGCAACTAGTGCTTTCTGCAATTCATGACTGTGGACTTTGCAATCCAATCTACTCATTATCAAAAACTTCAGCCACCACCTCAGTGCAAAAAAAACCAAACTTCACTTCCTAATCCCTTCCAGTCCTAAATGACATAAGTAGTGCTTTGAAAACCTCCCTTTTTTAATTCATTTAGCACTGCCTCAGAAAGTTAGGGGCCTTGCTGCAGAATTTAGGCACACTTTACTAATAAATATACAGGGTCTTTCCCATGGTAGAATGGCCGGTACTGTTGTTACAGGTTTACCGTATTGGCTGACTTGCAGATAGAATAGTGGTGTTGTATGTGTCATAATGGCAGTAAAATTAAACATTACTTTAATCAATTGAAATTCAATGCCCTTTGTACTGGAATGAACAAAATATCCCAAGAAGTGCTGTAAATCTATCATGGTGTCATCCGTAGCAGTTAATAAAAATTCTCTCCTTTTGGATAGTAAAGAGCATGAAAAAACAAGTGTTCCATTTAGAAAATGCCAGGCCAGCAAATGTCCTGCATGAGCCTGTCATTCCAAAGTAACATGGTTTGCACTCCAGTTATACAAGTAATAGGAACATTTCCCCGCCAGTTTTCCAAATTAAATTCCCTGTGTACAGACTTCACTTACCGTTTATTCACATTAAGCAGAGAGAGACCAGATAGCCCATGAATTCTTTATTTTTTCAGTTCGGTTCCTAAATCTGTGTCAGAATATTGGTCCTCAGACATTCTTTTAGCCAGGATATGTTCAGGATTCAACTTTGGGGGTGGGGGTGTATGTGCACACGTGTGCTTGTGAGTGTGCATGTGCGTCCGTGTGGTGTTTTTGTGTTGTTCTTTGCACAAGACCAAGTCCTTCTGTACTTGAGCACGTTAACAAGCACACGGGCCAATTTAGGAGAAGACTCTGCATTGATAAAGCACTTTGTGTGTTATAAAAATTCTGAGGAACTTTTCCTACTTGATTTCACTGCTAATATTAGAAGGAGGTGGTGCTCACTTTGTACGAGTGTGGAGAGGATAGATTAATTATCCGCGGAGCACTTTAAGATAATCCGATGAAAGGCTTGATATAAATGCATTGGGTGCAATCCTGGCCTTTTGCCATTGACTTCAAGGGGGCTAGAATGTCAGCCAGTATCAGTATGGGAGAGGGATTAAAGGGAGTTTAATTTATCATGGGGAGGGATAAATACAATTTTCAAGGCTCCATTGGTTGGAATACTTAAAAGTAGATTAGACAAAATGCTAGAAAATGTGCTCCAGGATGTAATCCTGTAGTGGGCACAGAACACAGCTCAATGGCTTATTAGCTCTTTCATCTTAAATATTTACACTTCTGTTCCCAAACTCTTTGTTATCTGGTAGATAAGGTTGTTCAGTCTAGTCCAAAGGAAATGTACTATTCTGCACATCACTTTTTTATGAAAAATATGGGAATCACTAGCTAAGGTTAACTAAATAGTGCTGGCACCAATACACCTCCAAGAATGGGGAGGTTTAACTTAACTCTTTCCCTGGAGTGATAACCTGGATGGAAAACCCACCAGAAACTCTCACACAACCTTATTGTTCCATCTATGTTACACATGATATAAGCGGAGGGAAATTCCACAAAGAAACCTAGAGCAATTTGATAAATGGATTATCGTGCATAAGAATGTAAGAACAGTAAGAACTGCCATATTCTGTCAGACTAATGGCCCATTTAGCCTTGACAGTGGCCATTTCTTGAGCTTCAGGGGGCATGTACAGAACAGGGCAATTTTGGAGAGCTCTATCTCTGTCTTCCTCCTCCCAGCTTCTGTCAGTCAGAGGTTGAGAGTCACTCCAAGCATGGAGTTACTGCATCCCTGATCATCTTGGCTAATGGCCGTTGTTGGACCTATCTTCCATAAACTCACTTAATTCTTTTTTTAACCCGGTTATGTTTTTGGCTATCGCAACATCTCATGACAGTAAGTTCCACAGATTAATTATGTGTTGTGTGAAAAAGTATTTCTTCTTGTTTGTATCAAACCTGCTGCATGTACCTTTGAATATGTCACATACTCTTGTCCACTACCACACAGGTACTTTTTTCTTAACTTGAAAATTGGCTTGTTTGCAAATATTTTGCATATGTTTGCAACTGCTTTAAATTTTTACTTGTGGCCTCTTCCAAATTTCATTACACTCTTACAGCCTATTGAGGTGAGGGATGGATGCTCTTTGGGAAAAATGGGACATTGTCACCAGCAGCAAGACAAATCTGTCAGCAGTCTCTAATGAGAACTAAAGGGCCTATAGGTAGCTGTTCCTATCCCCACTGTTTAGCAGCCAGCATCAGGGACTCTGGGTCTGTATGCCACAGGGATCTATTTGCAAATTAAAGCAACACTGTTAACTAGAAGGCAATTAAATAATATACTGAAACAGTGTGGTGATGTCTAGCCCAGTAAAAAGAAATGTCACTCTTCTGGAAATCCACCCCATAGTAGGTGTGATTGGTCTCTTAGGCTGACACACCTTAAGTCAGAATCAAATATAGGGAATCCCAGCTCCTGTAAGTGAACTCTGTGGATAACAACCCACAGTGAGCAGGGACTAAAGAGTGTGTGTAATTGTATCCAAGACTTTGAGTGAAGCTCTACTAGGCACTTGTTGTAGAGAAAAAAAGAATCCTGGCTTTGAGGTGGGAGTGCTATAAAAAGGTTTTTTGCTTAAAGGGCAAAGAGTTGATATTTGCATCAAATGCATGCTGTGCAGAAAAGTCCCTCTCTTGTGAAGGCACAGAGTTCAACAGCAGAACCAAGTCATTATACTGAATGACTTACTGATGTAAGCACAGGAAGACAATCAAGCCCTTGGGGTGATCCAGCTCCAACTTTGAACAATTCTAGTATTTCCTATTTTTTACCAAGTCCTGTATAGAACTTCCAGGCATTTTAATTTTATTCTTCTAAATATGAGCACTAATGTATTGTCGTCAACATTGGAGAGCGGTGGGCTGTCTCCTGCTCTTCTCTCCCTTCACAAAATGCATGCTCTGGAAACCAAACCAAAGGAAGCAAACCTGGCAAAGATAAATTGTGGTAAGAAGATATGTGCATTCCATTGGCAGTGGGTGTCAGGAGTCACCAGACACTGTTGCATAATCTTACATGTTCTTTGCCCCAGTGTGTGAACAATCTCTGAATAAATGCTGTGCTGTTAGTTTTGTGATGCATAGTCTATTTGTAGGAGCTGTTGCAAAGAGCAGAGGCATTTGCTGTCTGTCTGCATCTCCCTAACAAGTCTTTATTTACCGCTTTGCCAGGAGGCCTGAAGCTGTTGTTGAAGGGCCCCTTGCTGCAAGCACATTCTTAAGTGACTTGATTAATGCAGGTAGACTCACTGACTTCAGTGGCTCTGCTCCTGTGAGTAAAGTTACTCATTTGTGTGTGTATTTGAGGATTGGGCCCATAGTCATTAGCATAGTTTGTATTAGTTTGGCCACAGGCAAACTCTGAGTATCGTATCGTCGTATCACCAACTAGTTACAGCCCAGTGAGAATAGCATATAGCCCTTTCGTGTAAGATACTCTCCGTTGGCCTATATTAAAGCCTTAGAGAATCCTTCTTTGGTTCAGCTCTCTCTCACCTCAGTCATGGTTCCTCACTACCCTGCCTCGTGTGCAGTCACACCTGTCACAATAGTAGTGTTTTACACATCCTTTGTACAGGCGTGAATGGAGAAACAGGCCATGCCCATTTTCACACACACCTTATCTGACTGCAGGCTCAAACCACCCCGCTTTGTAACTGTCATAAGAGGTGGAGTGGAGAAGAAATTGCCCTATATCAATCATCAGAGAGGGAAGGGCTTTGAAGATCTGTCAGTAAAAGCACAGAGGTTTATACGCTGAGCTCTGTCACAGCTTCTGTTTGCTATGTCTAATCGTGAAACAGACTTTTTGGTAGATCACAGTCCGGCCATGACATTTTGCATTTGTGTCTGGAGTGAGAAATTCTGCACATAAGCCTGACCATGTTTTTCTCTCTACAGGTCAAATCAAGAGAAAGACAGCTACCAGATGAAAGGGAGTTTTGTGCTGCTGTCAGGACAATAACAGAAGCTGTTGAGCTAAAACTATCAGATCTTAAATACCATTGTGCCCATAAAAAAAATGGAATGCATGGTCCGTATAGGCTGGTATTTAAAGACAAGCATTCTGCTAGCAAAACAGGTTTCCTCAGACCAGTATCAAAGAAGCCCATTACAAATGTTGTTAATGCCACAGAGATGATCAGTGAACTGCAAATGCAAGAGGCCAAGCTGGAGAGAGAGCTGAAGCGACTGCAGGAAGAGTGCCGACACAAGCTGGACCAGATGGCAGAAGGGCTGGCTGGAGTGATTTGTATCCCACCTATGAAGAAATAAGGCCTCATCAAGAAAGGACAAGGGAATAGAGCTATTTGATCACAAGACATATTACAAACCATGGCCTGAGTGTGGGTGAAATGAAGATCTGAATGTCATTCTAATTCTCAGCCTTGAAAACACAATTCGTCACTTCTTTAGAATATGCATTGGGGCCATAACACTGCATCCTTACTAGTTCTGTCTGCAGCCCCTTCTTACTTACCTTGCTGATTCAATTCTGCAGCAGGTCTTAGTGGGGGTGGGGTGTTTTTAAATCTCTCCTTCATCTTCTAGATTTCTGATGCTTCTACCTGGTGCTGGGCGCACTTTCAGATCTCTCAGTTTCTAGACATACTATATTTGCAAGTCTGCAGACTGAACTGATTACATTCAGCATTCACCAGCAAGTGACAGTATTTATCAATCATAAAAATCCAGCTACTGAGCAAAGACGAGTGTGGCCTTCAGTGCTGAGAGGCACGTAAAGCACCAAGAATGAAAGCTATTTGAAATGTGCCAGAAAGGCTGCTATTTAGTTCAGCTTGTTCAGTTTACATATTTGTGTACAGTTACCACAAAACAGATACAAAATGCTTAGTGCAAATAAAGTGACATCTGCATTCATATGCATGATGTAGTTCAGATGATCAGGTTCTCTAGAGAAACACCTTTTTCTTTTGTTAAACTATATATTCACTTATGAAACACAGTAATATAATTTATGTCTTCACTGTACAGTGTTCCTGTAAAATAGAAAGAAGGTCTTACATTCCAGGCTTTAAGAAACCCCATGATCTACCTGTGGAGACTGTCCCCCAGAACCTAAAGCCTTTCATTTGGCATTATCTTTCCATTCCTTTCTGTTTGCTTTCAGTAAGAAATGTGCTTTTATTCTAATGATTTTCCTTCCTAAATAAAAACACAATTTGCTTTTCATTTGTGAATTGCAATGAGCAGCAGGATTTCCTTAGTCTGGATTTCTGTCCATTACTCCCAGCTCTTCTGTTTGGGTGATTAACAGTTGCCTGTGACTCAAGAACTAGAAGTAAAAGTGCCTTTAAGGACATCAGCATGTTCAGGTAAGGCTGTGGGAGAGGGGCAAGGGCTGACTCTTCATTCTGCTGCCCTTTGGGGAGTCATTTACTGCCATGCAAAACTGGATGTAAAATGCTGCCAAATCTGAACTCTCTGCTCATTCGCACCATCACTAGCATTTCTCACGCCTTGTGCACAGGGGTGAATAATGCCAGCTGTAAGTCAGCAGAGAACAAGACCTGGGTGCCCAGCCTTGGTCCAACTGAAAGCCATGTCAGCAGTCTACCAGATGCCAAATGAGTGCACTTAATTTGTGCCAGAGTGTAGCCACTCGTGTCTTTAGTACTGAGGTCCAACCATGTTCCCCACACACCAGAACAGAGTGGGGTACAGTGACATGTGCAGCCTTTGTGAGCCATGCCGGAGGCTGAGTCAGAACCGGGGGTTCCATGAGTTGTTTGCACTCTGGGGTCCCATATAGTGGGGCCCCTGAATGCACTAGTAGAGTAATTCAGCTACTGGGGCAAGGATCACATGGGCTCTGTCCTTACTTTGGCCATGGCTCACCACAGTGCACCCTTGAAGCTAGCCATTGCCGAGAGAGTTTATGAACCCCGCTGAGGTAGAGAGAACGATTGAATTAAAAAATAAAACCCCAAACCCTTCTCTCCAGGATATTCACCACAGAACCATGGTCCAAATACCCTGCACAAAGCTGGTTCTGGATTCTGCTGCTCTCTCATCTCTACCCTATTGCTCACAGTCCCATCATATTGCTGTATCCCAAGTCATATTACTCTTCTGTCCACTTAAGCTAGCCACTTTGATTTTAATACCAGGGCATGAACTCATTTCCTAACTGCAAATATTTGTCAGTACACACTAGTTGCAATGCAATGTGTTTTTAATATTCATCTGAGAATTCCATTTCAGTCTAGACTGGAACTGGCAGAGCATGCGTGCCCTGCTTGACCCTGATTATTTCCTCTCTGGAGAAATGTAAAAATTGTGTTGCTATAAAAGCGGCTACAGAGACTCCTGGGCAGCTTTAGTTACTGCATGACACAAGCAAATCATTTTCACAAACAAGCTATGTTATTGAAGGGACACTCTCAGAATAAATACATTAAATCCATTATTATTGGCACTGGCACTATCACCTAGCAATGTTAAAATTGGAATCATCTTAAAAATCAATTGTCTTTGTACCACTGATCACATTTGTTTACTTTTCACACTTGAGACTCTACGGACCATGAAAATAGCCTTTCCAATTTAACCTTCTGATCCTGATTTCCCATGGCCTTGTACCTCATGTTCTCACTTGCACAATGGTTTAAAATGCTACCACCGATGGGAGTGGGGAATTCTGATGTGGTAGCATTTTGTGCCCTTCTTTGCACAAGTGGGAATGACGTGAAGGGCCAGGCAGGAGACAATCAGGCCCCGTGTTTCTAGTGCCACGCTCTGAAGCATATCCGATTTTGCAGAGCATTCCTCATGAAGGCTGTGCAACTGTGCTGCCAAATCCAGCGGTGTTCTGCAGGGAGAGCATCCAGATGCCGTATGGCCTTGGGAAGGAGGCATGGAACAGGCACAAAGTTATGAGTTTTGATCTCACCTTAACTGATTGCTCTTTGTATTTCTGTGCACCTCATCGCCCTTATTACTGGCCAAGGCCTCATACCCTCTAACTTGGTAAAATGAGAGGGCAGCCATTACACAAGGACACTTTAGGCAGAGATGGTAATAGGACTCAGGCCCCTCATATGGCAGATTCAAGGCTATCCACTCTCCCACACTGCTTTTCAGATAGACTGTTCCAAATATATGTGCATGGTTAGTCTGGGTACAATTTTCAGATGTGCCCAACCACTGACTCTAACAGTTGACTATAGTCTCCTTTCGGCCTGTGCTAGAACCTCAGATCTGTTATCCCCAGTATTACACTTCTGTGTAGCAAATAGTCGTGTAACCTACTGGCAAAGTGTGCATCAGATCTGCCTTTAGTGGCTGCAGTAAACAGAGGATTATAGTTACTCCTATGGCTCAAGTGGTCTGTGCTGGGGATCTGAAGGTCCAGGATACAAGCCCTGCTGGAAGCTCATGGGTACAAGTGATAGAATTTGTTCTTCCTGATTTCCTTTATTTCATTTGTACAGTAATAAAATCTCCTTTAAAGTAGGTTTTATAGTAAATTATAGCCTGTCGATTATGGTGCAATATACAACAAAATTGTACTCTTTGATTATTTGAAGCACACCCTGGCAGGTTTGAAAGTTGAGAGGTATGTATTCTGGTTCTCATGAGCTGGTCAAAGCTTATGCCTTTGGATTTCCAGCACTTCTGATAGAGTAAAGATTTTAGCTTGGAAAATCCTGGCTATTTCAGCCTCTTAAGAGTGGTCCTTTCCTTGTTCAGGCTAACTTCTGTAGGAGAGTAAAGGGTTAAAAGCTGGACAAATGGTCAGGCCTAAGTTACAGGGAACGTGGTCAGAGCAAGGGCAAACCTTGTTTCTATTAATTAGTATGAATTTTAGTTAAGGTTTGTTGGTTTATTTATTTATTTATTGGCCATTTGCGCTGGGGATGAGGTTAACAAAATAACTATCACCACTCCTGCACAAGGCATTTGGTGGAAAGAAAGCATTATTCCTCTGCTTCCCCCCGGCATGCCTTTACTTCAAAGAATGTTAGTGTAAAATTAATAGATTTTGAGGTGATGTGCCTGCTCTCTGTATGGTAATTTTGTAAACAACAAACGGGCGGATATAATTGTATTCATTATGTAGTTGTTAATATTTATTTTATAGGTGTCAATGTAACCAAATAAGGGTATCTGAGGAGTTGCTGGAAATGTATACATTTATATACTGTTATGGATAAAAGAATTGTATAGTAACACCTCAATCCCTGGAAAAATCATGGAGCAGGTCCTTAAGGAATCCATTTTAAGGCACTTGGAAGAGAGGAAGGTGATCAGGAACAGTCAACACGGATTCACCAAGGGAAAGTCATGCCTGACCAAACTGATTGCTTTCTATGATGAGGTAACTGGCTCTGTGGATGTAGGGAAGGCGGTGGATGTGATATACCTTGACTTTAGCAAAGCTTTTGATACTGTCTCTCACAGTATTCTTATCAGCAAGTTAAAGAAGTATGGGTTGGATGAATGGACTATAAAATGGATAGAGAACTGGCTGGAGCATAGGGCTCAACGAGTAGTGATCAATGGCTCCATGTCTAGCTGGCAACCGGTCACAAGCGGAGTTCCCCAGGGCTCGGTCCTTGGTCCGGTTTTGTTCAACATCTTTATTAATGATCTGGAGGATGGGGTAGATTGCACCCTCAGCAAGTTTGCGGACGACACTAAGCTGGGAGGAGTGGTAGATACCCTGCAAGGTAGGGATAGGATACAGAGTGACCTAAACAAACTGGAGGATTGGGCCAAAAGAAATCTAATGAGGTTCAACAAAGAAAAGTGCAGAGTCCTCCACTTAGGAAGGAAGAATCCCATGCACAGCTATAGACTGGGAACTAGGCAGCAGTTCTGCAGAAAAGGACCTGGGGGTAACAGTGGATAAAAAGCTGGATATGAGTCAGCAGTGTGCCCTGGTTGTCAAGAAGGCTAATAGCATATTGGGCTGCATTAGGAGGGGCATTGCCAGCAGGTCACGGGATGTGATTATTCCCCTCTATTCGGCGTTGGTGAGGCTGCATTTAGAATATTGTGTCCAGTTTTGGGCCCCCCACTACAAAAAGGATGTGGACAAGTTGGAGAGAGTCTAGCGGAGGGCAACAAAAATGATTAGGGGGCTGGAGCACAGGACTTATGAGGAGAGGCTGAGGGAACTGGGCTTGTTTAGTCTGCAAAAGAGAAGATTGAGGGGGATTTGATAGCGGCCTTTAACTACCTGAAAGGGGGTTCCAGGGAGGATGGGGCTAGGCTGTTCTCTGTGGTGGCAGATGACAGAACAAGGAGCAACGGTCTCAAGTTGCAGGGCGGGAGGTCTAGGTTGGACATTAGGAAAAAGTTTTTTACTAGGAGGGTGGTGAAGCACTGGAATGGGTTACCTAGGAAGGTGGTAGAATCTCCATCCTTAGAGGTTTTTAAGCTGAGGCTTGACAAAGCCCTGGTTGGGATGATATTGCTGAGGTTAGTCCTGCTTTGAGCAGGGGGTTGGACTAGATGACCTCCTGAGGTCCCTTCCAACTCTAATATTCTATGATTGTATGATTCTATGTTGCTCACTCGCGGCGTCGAGATAGAATGAGCAGGCAATAAAGGGTTCTGTCTCCCCAATCTGCCCCAGGGACAACCTGTTTGGTTATTTCTAACAACTTTGTTCTGTTGTTTCCTCAACCACCAATAATGTGTAATCCACTTGTTCCAAAACAACAAAGCCTACTCAATCTCAGATGATTGTACTAAAGAAATCAATATGGAAGGTTTCCTAGGAGGGGCGATCAGCCAGTTTGGAAGAAAAGTGAGTTTTATCTATTTTAGATACTTTCCTAGAGCATCTTTCATAGTGTTTTAAGGCAAGAAGAGACCTTTATATCATCTAGTCTGACCTCCTGTATATCACAGGCCATTACATTTCACCCAGACATCCCTGAATTGAGACCAATGATTTTAGTTAAAGTATTTCAATCTTCAGGAGACTTATCCGTTGTGTGCTATGGGCACAGAATGGGAGAAACTGAGTGCCACTTATGTGGCCCTCTTTTCTGTTTTACCTCAGCACCTCACAATCTTGAATGTTTTTATCCTCACCAGCAGGCCTATCAGACAGGCTAATGTTGTTATCCTCATTGTAGAGAAGGGGAACCGAGGCACAGAGATGCTCAGTGACTTGCTTGGGGTCACACAGGAAGTTTGTGAAGGTTGTTCACTGAAAAATGCTGCTACGTCAGAAAGAAGACTCAAGCGGTTCCTTTCAACTGCTGATTTTATTGTGCTTTATAACCATTAATCAAGCCTCACCATATTCCTGTGAAGTTGGGAAGAGTTATAATCCCAGACTTAAGCAACTAACGTTAAGCCTTCCCTGTATTAAAAATGTTGGCCAATATCTTTGAACAAGACAAAACCCTCAACCCAGCTTAGACCAATTTAGGTGCCAAGTGTGAGTGTTTTAAAACAGCCCAGTTCTGAGATAGCTGACAAGAAAAGTGTCTGGGCACCAACTATTTGAACAGTGAAAAGCACCGAGCTCGGCAAGCTCAGAGATGGCTTAACTGATTTTAATTCATGGATTTTTAAGACCAGAAGGGACCATTATGGTCATCTAGTCTGACCTGCACTGCCCTGGTTGGAGCCTGTTTTTAAAAAACAGGCTTCCAGTGTTGTTTGGCTGAGCAAAGCATGGCCATCGGAGACATGTCTCTCTGTCTGTAACGTGATCCCTTTGGAAGATCACATCTGATCAATTCCAAAATTTCAGGGAACATACAAGGCATCAATGGAAAGAACCCTGTGGATTCCAGTAAAAACTGGAAAAGTCTGATTTCCACACAGTACCCATTGGGTGCTGCAGGCAAAGGAGCATTGTGACCTCAGAGGTAACAGCCCATCATCACTTCCTCCCTCCAATTCACTTGCACACTTCAATCCCATCAAAATGAATCAACAAATGAAACTGCAGGTCAGGGCTGAGCTGCTTTGACTGTGTATGGGGAGGTAGCGGGCAGGAGTTCAGGGTGGAGATAGCAGGGGCTGCTTCAGATCAGGAACTGTCCTGGCTGCGGATGAGTCAGGTTGAAGATTTGCACCATGGCTGTCTTCACAGTATCCCTCAGGTGAGATCACAGATGTCCTTTGCTCAGTTAGAACAGTTTAACTTTCTCTACATTGCTCCTATTCAGTGCAGCAGGCAGAGGGATTCCTCCGCATGCAGCACCAAGGGCACTGGCAAGGGGTGAGCTGACCTAGGCAGGCAGCAGGGTTACTGCAGGGAGGAGTGGTGTCTGCCTGAGTTACCTCTGATGTCACAGTGCTACTGCTCAGGCTGCTCTGCTTGCAGTGTTACATGGGCACTGTCAAGGGACGGGAGAAGGCGAGTGTCTTAGGCAACTTGGCAACCAATGTAGGTGCAGTGGCAATATCCTGTACAATTGCTAGCTTCAGACATAGACACTACATTCCTGCCAGCTCAGCCTGTGTAAGCCACAAAGTGTGCAACGTTCTAGTTTAAGGCCTCCAAATGCTGGATAATCCACCCCAGTCCATAGTAAGTTGTTCTAATGATTAATTCCTCTCTCATGGTTAAATGTGCACCTTATTTCTAGCCTGAATTTATCGATCTTCAACTTCCAGCAATTGGATTCTCTTCTGCTTTTTACTACTAAGTAAAAAAGCCTTTGGGTCTCAAAAATCTTCCTGTGTAGGTACTTGTGGTTTGTGATCAAGTTATCTCTTAAATTTCTCCTGGATAATCTAAAGAGATTCTGCAAGGCAGGTTTTCCAGAGTTAGGATCATTCTTGTCCCTTCTCTGAATCCTTTCCGGTTTGTCAACATCCTTTATGAAGGGAGCAGCCTAGAACGGGACATGATGTTTCAGCATGGTCTCACCGGTGCCATATGCAGAGGGACTACCACCTGCCCACGCTGACCCTGAATTCCCCTCTTTATGCAAGTAGGAATCATTCCACAGCTGAGCCAAACAGGAGAAATGTCATTCCTGTGTTTACTGTTTTAGGAGATTGAAATAGAAATGGTTAAAAAAACCTGAAGGCTCCCTTGAAATCCTCCCAGTACAAACCCCCGGAGAACCTCCCTATGATAGTTCCAGCAAGCTCCCTCTCACCCATGGGCTCTGCATCAGCAGGGCCTGGTACAGAGCATCACACTGATTGCAGCTTGTGCTTTGATTTTAGCACCGAGCATCGCTAATAAATATTTGAGGTTCAGGCTGGCGTGTAGCTTGGCTGGTTGTACGTCAAAGGCCAGTGAACCAGTAAACTGCAGGGCAGCCAGGTGTGTCAGAGCTGGATTTCAGCTTTCTCCAGCTCTCACCTTCTCCCAGCTTATCTTAGCACACCGGCAGTTGGAGCCTCATTTCCTGTTTGCTTTGCTAGACGCCTCTTCTACGTACAAGCTCCACTGTGCGCTGAGGAACCAGGACCAAGGAAAGCGAGGAAAGGCAGAATTGGAGAGTCAGACAATGGGAAGGGGGCCATGTACCCCAGCAATCAGTGTTCAGTCAGGAGTGCTGTGAGGGAAGGAGGCAGCGTTGGCAGAGCTTGTTCGTCTGGCAGCAACATCCATGCTGCTGACCTTGCTCCATGGAGCTGTGAAAAGCCTGCAAGTCCTTCCAGTTATGAATATCATTGTAATGTGAGCTAAAGGTTCCCTGCTGCTGCTCTTTCAGCTGCTGTCTCACTGCTGTGTTGCAGATGTTTGTCAGACCTTCCCCCCAGCCTGCCCTGTCCGGGGGATTGGCTCCTCTGGGGCTAGGTGAGGACTGAATCCCCCATGCTTTCCTCTTCCCTCCGACATGGGAACTCCCTCCTCCCGTGCCTGTCTATTTGGGTTTATCTAGTATGTCCAGGCACCCAGGAGCTGCTCCAAAGCCCATTAAAGTCTTTCGGAGGCTTTCCTCAACCCAGTTGGCTTCGAATCAGGCCTTAAGTACCTATAATTTAGTGAAATACAGTTATTATTATTCATACTAGAAGGGCACACTTTTTTGCTTATGTAGTCTGAGTGGTATACCCAACCGGGCCCCTTGCTCAATTTTGGCCAGGCCCCTCCGCCCCTCACTCAATGAGGGTCTGCCCGTTGATACCTAGAAGATTCCCTGAAGTTTTGGAGTTCTCAGATGTGGATTTAAAAAGCCATTGCCTGACATTCAGCCCCATGGCTTTTCTCTGTTTGTAAGGCTTCTGGGCCTTGCTTTGCTCTGCCAAGAAGCCACAGGCCCAGATCAGGACCCTTTGGGACTATGTGCCACACAAACAGAATAAAAGGAGCACTCACAGTCTAAGTAACAGTCCAATGTATGGGGCAAGATGCGCTAGATCTGTGCTACATTCATATATAACAATTACAGCAGCACCTCAGAGTTAACCAACACCTCGGGAATGGAGGTTGTGCTATGGGTGTGCTTTCAAAAGTTCACACCTGAACATTGACTTACACAGCTTTGAAACTCTGCTGTGCAGAAGAAAATGCTGCTTTTAGCTATCTGAATTTAAATGAAACAAGCACAGAGACAGTTTCCTTCTCTTGTCAAATCTTTTTTTAAACTTTCCCTTTTTTTTCTGCAGTTTATGTTTAACACAGCACTGTACTTGCTTTTTTGGTCACTGCCGCTGCTGCCTGAGTGCGTTCTTTCAGTTCCAAATGTGGGGTGTGGTTGACCGGTCAGGTCGTAACTCTGGAGTTCGTAACACTGAGGTTCTACTGTATTCATTTTGTTGTGTTTATAAGCTGTCGATGTAAATCCCAAACCAGGCCCCAGCCCAGAACTAGTGCCAGGGCAGGTTTTAGCCTTGCAAAATCAGAACCACTCTAGTTATAAGGTACCAGACTCAGCCAGCCAAGAAGTTCTGTCAAGCGGAACTGCTTGCAGTGACCTTTTGATGGTGTGATCGGAGTCTGAGATGGAGAGTGAATCCATGGGAAAGTACTGGGTGCCAATGTGCAGAGACCTGAGAAAGTGAGTGTGGCCCCTAAAAGCTCACCCCGCACCGTGTCCTCTCATTGACCTCTGCTTAGTTCAATGGAAGACACAGTCCTCTGTGGCTTGTTGCTATGGACTATTGACTCCTGCCATATACTGTCCTCATTCCCGGTGCTTGTCCTCGCCTGGTATCCCAATCCCTTTGCCTCTTGTGCTTGATCCTCTCCCCCGGCGTCATTCTTCTTCCTGGGGAGAGGCAGCGTGGTGGGGGGTTATACTGGGGGAGGAAGTCACATGAGTCTTTAGGAAGCTGCAGCTGCGCCCTATGGGAAAGACTGCTGAATTCTGCAGTCAGTGCTAACTTCTCTGAAGAATTTCTCTGATCCTACGGCTAACTCACAGCCCGCTTTTAGCTGCCCTGTATTTTTTCTTTCCCCTGACTCTTGGGAAAAACAGAATGAGCAGAGCCTGTCAACCATTTCCTTCTCCTCTTTGATGACGGGCTGTGCTTTGCATCACCGCAGTTGACAGTTCGTACTGCCTCCATTCCCATAACGAACGGAGTAAATTTTATTTCATGCCGGTGGGTGCTTGCATACTATTCTGGACAGCCTGGGACAAGGTGTTTATGACCTTTGGCCTGGCCTGGACCCTTACTGCCTTTCCAGGTCTGAGAAAGCAGTCCCAGCTTGTATCATTTCCCAAAGGAGATAAGTGAAAGGTTTATGAGCCAGTCTAAGAGCTCCATTTTCTTCTCCCCCACCACGAGTTTGTCACTCCCCTTCCAGACGTGCACACGTATTTGTCCTGGAGCTAGTAAGCCATGGGACGGCAGCAGTTTGAGTGGTTCTTCAAGTATTCTCCCCAGTCTGTACCATTCGACGCCTGGCACTGCAGCAGCTACCGTTTCTGTTTGGGTTGGGGCTCTGCTGGTGACCTGCAGCTCCCAGCAGCCCCTGCACCCTGGCAATCCTAGTTGCTGATGTCACATATGGGTGGTGGGGTGTCCTATTCTATAGAGAGTATCAATGCTATGCAAAATGGGAGCCGTGTCCCCATCGGTCAGCTAAAACCTAGGCAACATCACTGTATCTCCCGCCCCTGTCAGCACAGGAGATGGGCACATGCTTAGTTTGTGGGAAATTAACAAAGTGGTTCCCCTTTGTGAGAAAATGGTCAGGTTTTTATTAGGTATTTTTGGGGGTTTATTATAAATGGTTCAGGTTAGCAGACAGAGGACTGGACTGGGACTCAGGAGACAGGATAGCAAATCCTGGCCAGTTGGGTGACCTTGGTTAAGTCACGTGCCCACTCTGTGCCTCAGTTTCCCCATCTGTAACCTGAGAATCTGTAACCTGAGACCTGCCTTGTAAAGTGCTATGAGATCTGCAGAGGAAAAGCACTAGATAAGATCTAGGTGGTGTTATTAATAGAGGATCACACACTTCACTGCTTACAGAGGTCAATCTGTGCATCCAACAAGGCCCCTCTCCCTTGATACGTGGGCCCCTCCCCTAAAAAATCAGGCTTTTTTGGTTTTCCAGTTTCCCCCCAAAACCACCTGGGGCCTGCCCATTGAGACCTAGGAGTTGCTCTGGTATTTTAGAATTAATTGAATGCAGATTTCATACGTCGTTGCGTTGCAGACAGACGGACAGACAACTGGAGGAAGGCCATCGAGGTGAGTGCAGGGCCCTGCTTTGCTCAGTCAGCCATGAGGGTGCTTCTAGTTGTGTCCAGATGGCTCAGTGGGCGAGGGCCCTGCTGTGCAAGGTGCTGTACAGAGTTGTAGTAAGAGTTAGTCCCTGCCATAGAGGACTTGCGCTCTACACGAGAAGTTATAAGTTGGATGAGACAAACAAGTGGGCTGGAGGGGATCTGGGGAGTGGGTAACCACGCCAGCAGGGTGTTTCAGTATAGTTTAGCTTGGTGCTTATCCGGGGCCAGCCAACTGCAGTGATTTCTTGCCCTGACACAGGCTGTGGAGGGTCACGGTAAGCGTGCTGTGCGCACAGAGTGAGCTCCACTGGCTCCACTGAGCTCAGTGCAGGCTATCCCATGGATTTCATGGGAGCCAGATTTCACTCTGAAAGCAGACTGCCTCAGCAGCTCTCCCATTTCCTACATGGCTTGCAGGCAACCCACTGCTCCAGGAGATGGGCAGGGTGCAGATCCCAGCATGCAATGCCCTGATCTGATCTGATCTGATCTGATCAGACAGGCTGCACCGTCAGCCAAGGTCTGTATTCACAGGGGGCTGCAGCTGTGTGAGAGAGACAAAGGCAGCTGGGGTGGTCCCCACTTTGTCCCATGCTGGGGACGTGGTGTGTTGAAACCTGTTCTGAACTGGAATTAGTGTTTAGCACTCTGGTTTATTGGCCTGGCCGTGCCCTGTCGCCTCTTGCTCCAAGACAAGCAGGGAGCGGCCTTGCCAGGACTATTTAATTGCAATTTCTGCTGGTTGCTGACGGATATGAGCTGTTAGAGACTGTCACTCCCAGAGTTTCTCATGCTCTCGCCCGCTGGAGGAGCCCTGTCAGTCACATGCTAACTTGTCACTAGCCGAGCTGGGCCCTGCCGGGGGAGACACAGCTTCCATCCCTGCCCTTCTCCACAGAAGGGCTCTTGGGCTTCTGGAAGAACTGCCAGCACCCAGGAGGCCAGGTCTCAGCTGTGTCCCTACCAGACCATCGCTCCCTGCCCCAGTGAATTACCCCAGAAATACTGAGAGGACATGTCAGACGACCACCCGCTCCTCCAGAGGATTTAGTAATATGACCTAGTGCTTTCCACTGCAATCTCAATGCACTTTACAAAGCAGGTCAGTACCATTAGCTCCATTTTACAGATAGGGAAACCGAGGCACCAACTTGACCACTGCGAATCAGTGGCAGAGCCAGGAAGAGAATCTCAGACTTCTGAATCCCAGTCCAGTGCGCTATGCTCTAGGTCACACTGCCTCCTTTTACAGTTTGTCACTCGGTGAAGCCAAGCCTCTGCCAGGAGCTTCCTTGAGACCATCTGAAGACAAGCCAGTAGTTACCTCTGTATGGACCGCTGTAAGTGTTGGCTTGTGAGTGTTATTGCTTCTCACTTCCACCACGCAGTGACTCAGCTGTCGCACTCTGCCTGCCCCACCCTGGAGTGACCCAGGAGGCCATAGGTCAGCTGGGAGAGGTGGGAGAAAAGATCCATGATGAAGATGGTGACAATGAGGAAGATAAGGACCGACACTCTGGGGTACCGCAGCAGGAGATGAGGGTGACGCCAGTTGTAGGGCTAAGCACGTTGCACTCATTCTTTCGCTCTCTGCTGTGGTATTTCAGTGTTTGTGGAGTCACTTATCTGCTTAGTGGGTTTGTTAATAAAGGGACTTGTTATAAATTGGAGTTGTTTTTCATGTGTTCCTCAGGTCTCTCCTTCTAATATCATTGGTAATAATTGTCCTGATGCTGTAGCCATTCAGGAGACTGAATCCTCATCGACCTCTGCCATTTTAAGAAATTAATCAGTGAAGAATACACCAATCCATCTGTTAGGCTACCCCAGCTTTATAGTGCTGCTAACCTATAGCTCCATATACTGTGTGTGCTTGAAATTGTTTAGATGCTGACTGTTAAATGATAACAGGTTGTTACAGTGTCTGTACTCATGAGGGGGGATAGAAATTGTGTAGAATATGCCCTGGAGTGACTGGATTACCCTGAATTTACAGGCCACAGACTTGTTGGCCGTGTAAGGTGGGAAACAGCATTACAAGTCTACCTTCTTGAGGCTTAATTGATTTTCACTTTTATTTGTAAATTTTCAGATAGAATCATTGTCACTTACAATTCCTAGACATGTATTTATTTATGCCAGACAATAAACAGATAAGATGGAGCAGGTAGGGGCCCAAGTTACTGGAAAGCCCTCCTCCACTTCATGATCCTCGTCTCTGCCCCTAATCCCTGGTCTGGCCTTTCTGGCTCATTCCTTCAGTTTCTAGTCTGGTATTTTTCTGGGTTGGGCCCTCATTCATCTGGGGTCTTATACATGTGCACATTACATATTCATTAGCTTTTCCCCAGTCAGCATTAAGCATTGTGTCTTATGAGACCTGTACATATGAATGCTTGAGCATCAGTTTACACAGCTTTCGCTGTTTACACTTATGGCTTCATATCATCTGGCTCTTGTTTTCCCCAGCATAGGAACTTTTAACGTTGTAGGTTTGTGTATTATGCTGATTAACCTCCTTTTCTCTAACTCTTCCAGCACAATAATGAACCATCATGTTTGTCCTGGCAGGAATAAGAAGCATCTGCACAAGTCTATGGAAGAGACAAAAACTTGGCATAAGTATTTCCTCGTCCAAATGCATTCGCTAGCCATAATTGTAAACTATTAAAGTTAACTAATAAACCTCTGATTTTTACCATTCAGCAATTCTTCCTCTCTATCTTCCATCATAATTATTCATAAATCAAAAAATATCTTCTATCATAATTCAGTATATACATCCCATCATAACCTTTAATTAGAGCTGGTTGCCATGTGTCAATTGCTGCAGGTTCAGAGCCTTGGGTTGGAATAGCTTCATGCACTAGACCTGGTTTTCCAGAAAGAATTCTCAATGGCTCGGTCCACTCAATTTTCCTGCCTTTAATATGGGGCCATTAATGCTCACACACCTTTGCAAAAGGTTTGAAGGTCAAGAGACCAAAATTGCTGTGGGTCTTTAGGTTTTTTTTGTGTTCTTTAGGCTTTTTCTCATTTTCCCCTTTCTTGTCCTGTGCCACACATACAAAGTTTTACTGTATCGATTCTCTATGGTGTATTTTATTTTGTTTTCTGATTGCTAAAACACAGATACAACTGCTGGCCCAGAATGATCCGTTGCTGATTATTTCACAGGACACAGAGAGAGATGATGTCTCCCTCCTGGTTTATTCTGTAAGGTTACAGGAAAACCCACAGTTGGTTTTAGAAATACAGGGCGTATCTCCGATGAGAGGAAGTCAAATATCCTGCTCGCTTATGGCATTTTCACAAGGTGACTCTTTAAAAGAAAGGAAGAGCCCATAATTCTCCTCATGGCAGTTTGCTCTATGTGCAAATACTTTATGGCTCTGGGATTTCATATTAATTCATTCTGGCCCTTTAAAGTAAATGAGTTTTCTAATTAGATTTTATAAAATGCAGTCTTCTTGCTTTTACTGATTAATATTAAAAACACTAATGTGTAGTTTATAATGTTAACCTCCCATATGGAGGTTCTACTTGATTAATGCCCGTTTTTATCGCAATAATATAATGTCTTTAAAAACATCTTTTTAAAATGATAACACGCTGTAAATGGCTGCCGTGCAATCAGTGCCTGACTGACCTCCACTCTGTGTATTCTGCCACAGGGTACAACGCCCTCATGTGTTGGTGCTGGCTCAGATATGCAAAATGCTGCCTCCTCCTGCTAAACAGAGAGAGCTTTTTCACAGGGATTAAAACCAGCCCAGAAAGAGGACTGGCTTCAATTTGGCCCTGCTGAGCAATGACTGAAAGCCATCCCAAATGACAGCTATTTGGTGACCTGTCTGAACTGAACTAGAGTCGTCAAACCAGCCACGGTGATGGACACAGGCCGATGTTACAGATAATGGCCCAAGGTCATGCAGAATGTTTGGGGCAGTACCATGAACTGAACACAAAGAATTCGCCAACAGTCACGCTGCTGGGGAGCAGAAAGCCCTGTCCACCCTGTTCAGCGGGATTATCTCCTTGTTTCCTTGTGCTACCCTGTCTGTCTCCATCTGCTGTGCTATGGTGATTGCCATGCTTTCTTCACTAGACCATGTCCCCCTTTGCCACGTGGTTTCTATCTCTGTGATTTAGCTACATGGGGCCAAATTCTATTTCAATCCAGACTTAATCAATTGATTAACTGAAATTATTATGGCTTGTCAGATACTTAGAGAGCCCAAACCCACAGTCTCACTGCCTGCTCTTAGACTGTGGAATTCAATTAAACTGTGGAACTCATTGCCACAGGGATATCACTAAGGTCAAGAACCCAGCAAGATTCAAAAAGCAACTGTACACTTACCTGGGTAACAAGAACATCCAGAGTTAAAACAATTAATGCTCACACAAACACTTTGGAAGGGATATTGAACCGCCTTCCTCAGAATTTGAACCAATCACTAACTATTAGAAATTTGAATGAGTCCTAATGCAGGGGGGAAAATTACCCCGCATCTGCTGGCCAGTGTCAGGTCAGGAGACTGGGTTAGATGGACCTTGCCTGCAGTCTGGCAATTCTTGTGTTCCTATGCACCCTACCACGACTCAATATTAATTTCTGTCTCTCACTTAACACACACATTTATTTCAGGCACTTACAGCTTTCTATTTGCATTCTTCCCCTTTCATCGCCATTCTCTTGGGGCTAAAACAACAACAGAAAAGCCTCATAACAATAAAATTCAATTGCAGGTTATTTACTCAGCATCATTATGTCTGCCAGGCAACGATATTAATTTTGTCTCTCAGTGAAGGAAATATTCTGATTAGGCACAGGAGAAGCATTTGTCTTAGAAAGCATGCTTTTAATAGGCTGTTTATATCGTGCTGTTATTCATATGACTGACTAAAGAATGTGGCTTTTATGTCGGCATTTGAGGTGGGCAAATTTGCATCTCCAGATTCCAAATCTGGAACGCAATGACTTTCATTTTACTCAGTGCAAGAAGAGAGATGCATGAAACAGCAGGGCAAGTTTATGAAGAAATAGAGCCAAGAAAGCTTGATCTGCTGTGTCCTGGGCACTAATTGTTCTGGAAAAGAAGGGGTCCGCAAAGGTGCAGGGAAAGAGGCAGGGCAGCAGAAATGCGGGGCACGTTAGTGCTGCCAGCTGAGCTAACATAAATACGAATCGCTTTTGCAGCTATGTCACCGGGAAAAGAAGCACTAGATTAAAGAAGGCCTACGAGGAGGGTGAAATTAATTATGCTACCGTAGGCCAGCTATTGAACCACAGTGATGTGAAAAATACGGGCCAAATTCTCTCCTAGAGCAAATCATTGTTTAATAGTATTAGGCCAGTTGCCCCTAGAGAATGACATTTCCAATACCATATGAGTTATGTTATCCTGAGTTGTTTTAACACTTGTCGCTCTGTTCTTTTGTTGTCTTCAGAGATTCACAGGTTTTAAGGCCAGAGGGACCATTCTGACTATCTAGTCTTCTGCATAGCACAGGCCAGAGAATCCACCCAGCGATTCCTTCCTCAGCTTGAACAGATCTTTTAGAAAGAGCTGTCTGATTTTCATGGGAAGAGTCCAAATGATGGCGAATCCACTTCTTCTAACATGAATTCACGCTCTCCCTCTCCTTCCTTCTACGCGTCTATGATCTGGCTCCACCTTTTCTATCATGTGTCCCCTGGGTGGAGGGCTTGCTCTCCTGCTGGCACAGGATGTGAATCAGTAAAGCTCTCGACATCAAGCCAGAGCCATCGGTAAAAATGACCTCACAGGCCCCAAGCTGTGTCAGCTCTGGGAGCAGAGCTCAACTCACCTTGACATGAGTCACCCAGCTCCACTGCTTGAATGCCACACTAATATTGTAATGGATGCTGGCAGATAGTTGAACAAGGGTATTCTAGCCAGCCGTCTGTCTGTCTATCTGTCTATCTATCTATCTTCACAGCTCTGATGGTGGAACTCCTGTTCTACCACCTCTGAAAGCCAGTAACCACTTCCGTCTTCACTTCTAATCCCCCTGGAAAAGGACAGGATCACTAAGGCCCTGAATGGAGCAAATAAAGTAGCTCCACATTTCTGGAGTAGCTCTTTCAGGTTGCCTGCAGCCTTTCACTTCCTATGGCCAGGATAGAGCTCTCCAGGGCCCCGGGCTAGTCCCACACCTACCTGAAAGACCTTCTTGTGGTGCATCCATCCTCAGTGGCCCTGCAGAGGGCTGGATCTGGCTTCTTTCTGCATGTGCACATGCCGTTGGTGCACCACGCCTCCTCCCAGGAGCTGAATGTGTTGCCTCTGTGACTGCTGAAAGCCGGAGGCCCCCTCTAGATGACACATCAACACAAGTGAAAGGCCTTGCACATCCCAGCTCCCTGTTGGTGTGCAAAAAGCACTGTGAGATATTGCATGTGCTCTGCACTGGCCCTGGGGTTTGTGGCTGCCAATAGTTTTAGCCACGTGTCTCAGTGCTGGGCTGCGAGCTGTGCTACGCAAGAAGGGTGATTTATAAATATAGATTGATTGCTGTAATTCCTAATGTGGCCCAGGAGTTGTATGGGCAATTGATGGTAAGATCAGCTCACAAATTTATGAAACTTTCAAGGAAAAATTTAAGAAACCACTTTTGGTTTGGCTAATGTATATTTGGGAGAATGATGTTTTTTTCTGCAATAGATTTCTTTTGCATTCCCAGTCTGCAGCACTTTAGCCATCTTCTGAATCACGGTGGGGAGAGAAAGCGAGTGATTTATGCTCTGACAACTCAATAGGCACTTTCTTTCAAACTGCGCTGTGTATTTAATTTTGTTTTGGGAGGCTATCACGTGTTTAAAACACACTTCTTGTACATTTAACAAGAAAAGCGGAAATATGAAACACGACACCAACACGCTGTCAGTGCTTAACAAAGAAATTACTACAGATAATTAATCAGAGGTGCAGTGTGCCTGAGATAACGATCTTGTAGGCACTTTCGCTTCTGCTTTTCCTGATTTGTTAGCATTTGAACCACGTAGCTTCTACGTTGCATCAATATTGGGTTTGTGTGTGCTGCCTGTCACTCCGGGTGAAATCACACATGGCCCTGCACAATCATTGGTCCTCATGCAAGGGGTCAGGACTGTGGAATTCACTTCTAGCCCCAAAACACAAGGCACATGCAGATGCCTTCTACAGCTACTAGTTCAGTGCATGGCTTCTTGCCCTTTGCACATCCACCGATGGGGTCCTGGGCTTCTGGGTTTGCCTACGGGTGGATTCTCATGGTCCTGCCCAATGGCTTTCCTCATATTAGCCTAACAGGATCTGGTGCTGAAATGCCACCCCCCATCTGCAACACATAGGGTGATGGGGGCTCCACGTGTGTGCTGCCTGCCCAGCCCAGTCTCCGAACATCACTGGCGTGGAGGAGATGCCATAAACTCTGCACGCCCAGGGGAGTTTCCGCCCGAGTTTGCGTTCACACTGTGTGGGAGAGGGCGAACTGGGCTGTACTGCTCAGCAGAGACTAAGTGCCACTTCCGTGAGGCTAACCTGCTGAGTTGCACAGGCAACGGGAGTGGGGGCTGAGAAAGCACCAAAGCCTGGTCTACACTACAGAATTAGGTCACCCTAAGGCAGTGTATGCTCGTCTCACGCTGGCAGCGTCCACACTATAGCCTTGCTCCTGCCAATGTAAGTTGCCCACAACACCAACCTGATAATGCCACTGCCAGGAGAGGCATGGCGCTTAGGTCTGATGTCGTTAGGGCAAAGCAGTGTCTGTGTAGATGCTGCGGTACTTACGTCGCCTGTTGACTGTCAGCCCTGGGGCAGGAGGGGGCACCAGCTGTCAATACCCCACACTGCCCCACACCGTTAAGCTGGCTGAAGTGCATCACCGACAGAGAGGTGGCAGAGCATGGACATGAACCACTGCGGTAATTACGGCGGTGGCTGTATGTCGACTTAACTTAGGTTGATTTAGTTTTGTTGTGTAGCCAAGCCCTAAGTCATACGTGAATAAGGACACCAGAATTTCACCCCACCGTGCTGGGCTGCTAGCCATAGCTGGGGCTGGATTTTCAAAAGCACTGCAGTGGCTTGGGAGCAGAAGTGCCATTCAGAGCCAATGGGATTTAGGTGCCTTTTAAATCCTATCCTACGTAGATGACAACGTTATCAAAGGTGCCTCAGGGGGTGATTAAAAA
Organism: Emydura macquarii macquarii; assembly: GCF_026122565.2. Taxonomy (NCBI): domain Eukaryota; kingdom Metazoa; phylum Chordata; order Testudines; family Chelidae; genus Emydura; species Emydura macquarii. The sequence goes on from NW_027133671.1 coordinate 1,112,977, forward strand.
CTGGTAGAAAGAGCTGCGCAGGGCAAGCCTTTTGCAGTGCATGACAACACATTTTCCTGGTGCTAAAGACCCGCCAACTGTGAAACCTGTTCTTAAGCACCATCTTCTGGCCCGTGAGCTACGAACAAATATTGATACTGCTAGAGAGCACGCTCCTCACAGGAGGGAGGCACCCACCTCCCACTGGAGCATTTAAAGACCTCCCTCAAATAGTGCAGTTCTGGCAGATATAAGTGGTCTGGGAAGAGGCTGTCTTTCCTTTTCTTTATTGTATGGAACCGAGCACATCTTTGGCACTGAGCATGTTGTAATGACGAGGCTGACATGCACGACGGTGGGTTTTTAACTACTACAGTTGAATGAGAAACTTGTTGCGTGTTTAATTTCTCATGCCACTTCACAGCTTTGCTACAGCCTCTAGCTCCCCTTACATGTCGCCACATAGTGATGGAAAGCCCTTACAGAGAATCCTGCCCCAGGAACACCTTTGAGGACAGCCTCAGTTTGAACCCAGTCAGGTCTAGTCTGGGATTCAGGCTTTGGTAGATGTTCTACTGAAGATGGATGTCACTGGTGATGCCGATGAGACAGCTGGGGCTTTCATTTCTAAAAGAAAAGAATCAAGATGTCGCGGTTCCATTTTTTTCAATTGCTCAAAAATTGGTCGTCTTGAAAGAAAATGAGAGAATAGAGCAAGAAATGCAGCTGTGGCAGCCTAATTCAGCAGCATTAGAAAAGACTTAATCCCCACCAATAACCACAAGCATGCACGTGCTCTGGTGCTGGCCATACTCACAGGCCAAAGAGTTCACCCACACCAGATGCTCATGCAGTGTATCATAGCCGAGCCGGTGTGCTATATCATTTTGACTTATCTATGATAAGCGTTTAGTAGTAGTATTCCACCTCCACTGCTCCTAACACTGTCAATCCCTTCTCTCTGCTGATGTGGTAGTCACACTAACTGGCTCCCCATACGTGACAGAGTCCCCCCAGGAACCGTGCTCTTGGATGCCTCTCAACGCAGCCAATCAGAACTCTGGTGCTCCGGAGTCTGCCCCCCCAAGTCTCCACACAGTCATCTCCTATATCTGGCTGGGACTCTGGGGAGCACTATGCCCCCCCAAGGGGCCATACCCCCCACCTCTGCAGTCAGAAGTGATTCACAGCCAGCGTGGAAGTCAGAAGGGTTTATTAATTCTCAGAATCACAATGTAGAAGTACTTTGCTAGCAGTTTAGCTAGGAGTTACAGCAGCAACCACCTCCCACCCTGCCAGCCCCTCCCGAGGGACTGCCCTCTTCCCCCCAGCCACCCCTAGGCCCGTCCCCAAGCCCCACCCAGTCATTTTGTCTCCTAGCCAGGCAAGGTGGCCGTTCCTCCTGGGCACAACCTGTCCCAGATGGCTGACCCACGAGGACAAAGGGGTCTGGCTGGTGGACATGTGACTGGGGAAGGCCCTGCTGCCCTCCAGTGACCTGCAATGATCACACATCTGGGTCCCATCACCAGAAAACATACAAAACATATGGGGGGGAACTGAGGCACACCCACACACTCAGAAAACCCCCAAAATACCTCCACTTCATCAGGCCATATTTCAGATATGCCCAGGAGATCACAGTTCTTTATCCCCTCTAGCTGTGCTTGAGGCAGTGTTAACTAGGAGATAGAGGATTGGGACTCAAGATACCTGGATTCTATTCTGCCACTGACCTACTTGCTGATTGGGCAAGTTTCCCCATACCTAAAATAGGGGTAATGATCCTGACCGCCTTTGTCAAGTGCTTTTACCTTTACTGATGAAAAGCGCTATATAAGCGCTAAGTACCATTACTGTCGTTTGCTCCCCATATACCTCTCATTCGTGTGCGGACTGCTAAGTTAATATGCCTCCTGTTGTCTGCCTTGTTTTACAACAATTGAATCCTCCATCTGATCTTGTTTGCTGGAAATATGTGTCAGGTTATTTGAGAAAAAGCTTTTCCTCTACCTCGGCTGTTCCGGCAGCAGATGGTTTCCCCTCTCAGACTGGCTCAGCTGTCCTGGGCAGTGTCAGTGGGCACAGTCAAGGTTCCATCCCTTTCCTGGCCCTACCTCCCACTCCCACCTCAGATATGTGGCTTCACAGCCCTATGGAGTGTCCTAGGACTTGCCGGCCTGGTAATCCATATAGGGAGGAAAAGGGAAGTCTTAGGGGCAATTATGCAAAATAAACTGTCTCGGGGTAAAGACAAGGAGGAAGTAAAGAAAACCCAAGGTCTTTAAGCAACAGGACATATTCTCTCTCCTCTTTAACCTAATGTTTGTCTTTAAAGACAAAAATTCAGAAAGCAGGCCTTAGGGGATGTCTTCACTGATGGCAGCAAATTCTCTGCCGTCAGATCGATTTATCCGGCTCGACTGAGCAGAGGTGAAGACCCGCTCAATCGATCCAGACATCGATTTAGTAAAACCATCTCCACCAAAAGCGTAGTGTTTCCCTTTGGCACAGCACAGTGGAGACGGCATGCAGAATGGACTTTAGGAAGTTGATGTAAGTTACGTCAGCTACTCTACGTTGCTTGAGTAATGCCCATCGACGGCCGCCAGATTTGCCGGTAATTATAGACCAGGCCTCAGAAAGTGTGTTCCTATCTTGGAACTAGACCCAGGGTGTCTGCTTTTACCCACTGATAGAGTCAGGCAGGGGGAACTTGGCATTCTTCGCAGCAAAGCTTGCTGGGAACAGAAGGCGCCTGCGACAACTAAGGAGAGGCAGAGGCAAACCAACACGATGGAGTTAACCTCACATTTTAAACTTTATAAAGGAAAACTCAGACATTTAGCAGGAACAATAATAGCATAGAATAATAATAATAGAAAGTGCTATGAAATACTGGCGTAGGCAAATAATAATCTGTAAATTACCATCACAATAAAAGAAGATTTTTCAGCACCACGCTGTCACCCCAAGAGGAAATCAGCGCCTTCTTGCCCTGGCCGCAAAGTCTGGCCTCACCCCTGCTATCTTGCATGTGCTCCATTCTCTCTCTGGCTTGCACTGCTCCTTTGCTCTGACATACCTCTTTCTAGTAGGTCCACCCACGAACAACACCTAGAGAGTCACATCTGTGTCCCAGGAGCCCAGTCTATCTATCAACTCTATCGGCATCCCCATGGTCAATCTCACTGGTCACGCCCACTGTGCCTTTCGTGGCCAGGCCCCTTGCCCTTCATGGGTCAGCGTCCTCTAATACAGCATCCTCTGGCCAGTCCCTTTTTACCCCAACATAGTCTATTTTCCCCTTCTTTGTCCCTACCCAACGTCCCATAGCCTCTTTGGGTGGAGTCTGAGTCCCCTCCCCAGCTTGCGTTGCCCTCTTATGCTGGTGCCGGGGCCAGGGTTGCTACCTAGATAATATAGGCCCATCTACCTCTCAGTCTGTGTTAGGAGAGGTAGCACCAGAGAAAGAAGTGCTAGGACAAGTGTTAGGAAAGGCAGCCCTAGAGAAGGTGGTACAAGATTTAGAATTGGCCTCCAAGTGGTGGGATGGCCTTGATGAGCGATGCGAGAGAGGACGGGGGTTCATGTATAGGGTAAGTCACCATCTTGCCCCATGCCTATCAAGTTTTTGGGGCAGGTACAGTCTCTTGCTATGGTTTGTGCAGCACCTAGCATGGGGAAGAGCCTGATCTTGGTTGGGGTCTTGTTTGGAACTGAGATTTCTGAGATGAAGATTTCTAGCATACACACGTGGTGTCCATGAGTTTGTCAAGTGGCAATGATTCTACTTGGTTATGGCAGGAGCTGGGGTTTTTTTGTGTGTGAAAACGTATGTCACATTTTTGTGGGACAGAAAGCTGGCCTTTTTCACTCAGATCATTGCAGCAACAAGAAAGGATTTTCGTTTAAATAGGGAAAACAACTGAATAGCTCCTTTTCTTATTCCATGCCACACATCCCTCATCCAGGGGTCCCATGCGCCATCTGGTCTGCTGCTCTGAGTCATAGAATCAACCACAAAAGACATGGGTTGGAAGGGACCTCAGGAGGTCACCTAGTCCAACCCCCTGCTCAAAACAGGACCAACCCCAGCTAAATCATCCCAGCCAGGGCTTTGTCAAGCCGCAGTTTAAAAACCTCTAAAGATGGAGATTCCAACACCTCCCTAGGTAACCCATTCCAGTGCTTCACCACCCTCCTAGGGAAAAAGTTTTTCCTAATATCCAACCTAGACCTCCCCCACTGCAATTTGAGACCATTGCTCCTTGTTCTGTCATCTGCCACCACTGAAAACAGCCTAGCTCTATCCTCCCTGGAACCCCCTTTCAGGTAGTTAAAGGCTGCTATCAAATCCCCCCTCATTCGTCTCTTTTGAAGACTAAACAAGCCCAGTTTCCTTAGCCTCTCCTCATAAGTCTTGTGCTCCAGCCCCCTAATCATTTTTGTTGCCCTCCGCTGGACTCTCTCCAACTTGTCCACATCCTTTCTGTAGTGGGAGTCCCAAAACTGGACACAATACTCCACATGTGGCCTCACCAATGCCGAATAGAGGGGAATAATCACTTCCCTCGACCTGCTGGCCATGCTCCTAGTAATGCAGCCCCCATGCCTGAATCCAGCAGGAGCTAGGCTAACATACACCAGCTGAGGAGCTGGTAATGTCTTTCACAAGGGAAGACCCTTTTTAAGGATGCATAGTAGGTTTATCACAGGGATAACTGTGATGGGAACCTCTTGTCAAAGACTGGCAACATGTAATTAACATGTCTTGTCTTCACTGGATAATCTGATCTAAAAACCCAACAGCTGGAGTTTTTGGGCACTGGACCTGAGCGCTCAGTACTCTATACAATGAGGCTTTTGGGCTGATTAATAATTCTTGTCATATTCTGCATATGCTACTTCAGATCAGATGTGTTTCATGCCAGTCACCAGTAGCTGTCTCACTGCACGCCTGCCTCTGGACATTGCTTTCATCATCGCGGCAGGAATGTGCTGGGGAATTAGTTCTGAAGTAGCTGAAGTGCTTGTTAATGCCAGAATGTGCTGTCTTTCCATCTAGCGGATGTTTAATGTGTGTCCAATGGCTGGGCTCTCGCTGCTAGCTGAACAAGAGTCACTCTGAACACTCACTTAGCATTCACCTGATATTTGCACCGACTCCATTCCTGAAAAGGGCAGAACGTGCATTTCCGACAGAAAGCACAGTCTTTTGTGATTTGAGAAACTCTTTTTATTCCCTGTCTTTGAGTTGTAACCTTTCAATTGCACACTTCGGAGCAGAACAAGCAAAAACTAACAGAGAACTCTATTAGAATTTGTCTGTCTCCCCCCCAGGGAATTGTGGAAGCCCCCACTGAGTGTGTTGGGATGTATAAAAGTTGACCAGATTAAAGCTTTGGAGAATTAAAAGCAGGAAACATGCCTACACCTGTTCCAGAGATGAATGGACTAGATGTAACCGAAGGTCGTTTCCACCTCTAATAGCTCTGAGTTGATGGAAGCAGAGTGAGAAGTCTACAGAAAAAAAAGTCCTGATCTGCTCATGCATTAAAGAAAATTACCATGTTGCTGGTTCAGTGGGCTGGTGGTAACATGCTCTGCTCCTAGGACTGATGTTTGGACTTCATCTTTCTCCCCACAAGCCAACTGCGGCAATGGCACTGCCACAAGAATGCCTGGGATTGTTCAACCACAACCAAGGCATGGCCCATGCAGTAAGTCGGCAAGCAGGCAGGGGTCGAGAGGCGAGACCTTCAAGAGCCGCCATGGAATCCTTAGCATGATAATTCAGGTGTGGGGCAGGTGGAATTGTTACTAACCAATAGTGTTACTGACCAACTCAACCTGCTGGGCCTTCCCTGAGCATACTGGGCCCAGAATCACCCCCTGAACAATGCCAGAGGCATCCATCTGTCCAATAAACTCATCAGTGAAATCTGGACTGTATAACACAACAGCAGACTGCAGACAGCTCAACCCTGGGTCATCACACCTTACTGGGGTTGATTGTTTTCCTAACACAATGCAGGAGGAAGAATTCCATTTGGGCGACCCAATTACACCAGTGGTTCCCCCAAACAGCTAAAGCTTGTCTCCTTCTTGCAGCAGACAGGATATTCAGTAAGTTCCCACTGAAGCTCCATCAGCATTTACGGGCCGGATGCAAGACCCACTAAGTGAAGTTCTCTGGCCTGTGTTATGCACGGAGGGCTAGCTGGAGCATAGTAGTCTCCCCTGATCTATGAATTGTGTCAAGGCCCTGAATGGTTGGTAGGACCGTCCAAGGGGCCACAGTTCAGGTGTCACGGACACTGCACGAGAAAACTGTGCTAAACACTGTGTTGCAACAGTGTTCCTGTGTTTTGTAGCCTAGCCCTTGTTGTGGCTGTAGCAAGGTTAGCATCCATAACTGCTGAAAAGCCCAGTTCCCTTGCCAGAGGTTCAGATAACACCCAGCAACCATGGTTACTTGTATCCTTCATTGGGAGATTAGAGTCCTTACAAAATCTCAATGACACCCTACCTGGGAGATAACCATTTTGGTCCAGCTCATGAATCTCCAACTAGTCGGTTTCCCATGGCAAATGCTGGCTAATCCGCTTCTGTTTCTTGCTGAAATGGTGGCTGAGTATCCCTGTCAATTACATCTGACCCCAGGACAGTATCTCAAGGCAGTGTAGCATGAGCTGATTGTTCAGGGCTGTGTTACAGGTGTACAGTAATGAAAGGAGACTGGAACGCCACAAGAGTGATTACTAGCGTAGAGTGCAGACAAGGAGTTGTGCAATCTTGTATACAAATAATTGACTCATTTATCTTAATCATATCAGGCTGTCCACATTAGCACGGTCAAGGGCATGACAGGAGACAGAGCACCCATCTGCACTCTTTCATGTTGTACAAATGCACACGGTCTTTGTAATCCTTGGAGCTAAAGGAAATGGGAATTTTTTGCGGATATTGACCCACCTGCTCTCTGTCTAAGGCAGACTCAGGAGAAAACCCCGTAGGGGTCTGACTGGCTCTCTCCTGGGAGAGGATAAGGTTCAGAAAGCCAGTGGATTGCAAAGATCCGTGGGGAAAGAAAATGCATGGATCTCAGAGCATCTCTGTAGGGAGGGTAGTGCGCTATGCTTGTGCCTCTGGCAGTACTTTGACTTTAAGAGCTATGCTAGCATTGACTCAGTGCCCCAGATCTGCTCCAGACCTGCCCCATCACCCCACCGCAGTGTGGGAGGGGGTCAGATGAAGGGCGCGCTAGCTAGCAGCACCTCCCACCTCTGGTTCCCCATCCCCAGTGTCCGTGCTCTGCGGAGTTGGTGGGGGAGCACAGGGGTTTGCAGCACCTCTCCCTTGTTTTGCTCCCCTCAGTACAAAAAACACATTCTTACCCAGTCCCATGACCTCAGGGAACCTCCCCCCCTCCTCTCCATCCAATCACTCTCTTCCATAGCCTGTGCAAACACTCCCATTGGCTGGCTGGTGTGGACACTTGGGCCTCTGTTCTCCCACTACAGGGCCCAGGTAAGTCCCATCGACATCACTGGCCCTTTACACGAGGACACTCGGGCATCAGGGCCTCACCCAGCAGCCCTTCTGGCTGGAGATGGGGGTGACCAGCTGTTCCAATTTTATAGGGACAGTCCCGATATTCAGGGCTTTGTCTTACATAGGCGCCTATCACCCCTTCCCACTTTTCCACACTTGCCATCTGATCACCCTCACTGGAGAAGAGTGCAGCAGGTGGTGCGCAGCTAAAAGCACAGCAGAATTCTGCCCTAGGCCCTAAAGCAGGAGAGCCTGAAGGGTGAAGTCCCCTGGGATCTCTAGCCCAGAGTGGGCTGAGGCACTGCTTGGCTGGTTTTGTCACTGGTTGGACAGTGCCTGGAAAGAGACTCCAGCTGTGGCAGTGGCTCCTGACTGGGCTGGGGACAAGCCTGCATCTTATAATGACCCTAAGCCCAGGTCCGGTGCTGAGCGCTGCTCAGCCAGGTTCAAGCTTCTGGCTGCAGAAGGGAAAATGGCCAATGTCTCTGAAGTCACCCCCTGGACCAGTGTCTCCAGTCTGACCTGGGCTCCCACTCTGCTGTTACAGTCTCAGCATTTTGGCTCTGTTGTCTCTCAGGAATCTGTGGCTGAGGTGTCATGTTTTTGCTGTGGAGGAGGTTCCCGATTAATCGTCTACAAAGCCATACAAAGGTGAAACCGTCCAGCCCAAACCAGCTGCGTAATTTACAAACTTCAGCCAGACCAAGGTCTGTATCACAACTGTGCAAGGGACTTTGGGAACTTTTTAAATATTAACATATATTAATGGAAACAAATGGCCCTAACTTGAACCGTGAACTTTCAGTTTCAGACTAGGAGAACGTTACTATGGCCAGAGGTCTGGTCTTCCTAAGTACCTTTGGATTGACCTTCCAATGACCGAATAGAGATAACCTGCTTAATGCTCTAGAATTGAAGTATGGAAATTTGCCAGCTTTCTTGAGGGATTGCGCTCCACAGGGGATGTGGAGTAAATACCAAACTAACTTGATCTTAAGCCCCTAGATGGAATAGTAACAGGCTCTTTTCTTTAGCGTTTGATTCTCCAAAACATCAAGCCTTCTTGTGTCATTTCTGAACATGCTGGGCCTAAATCTCAAACTCTTAATTGCATTGAGGCATGATCATGAAAGTCCATAGGATACATTGCAATGGTAAGTGCTCCTTGGTGTGGGTGAGAGAGAAAAGAAAGAAAAGCCCCCAGTACTTGGGGGTCTTAGCCTGGGTTTGGGTGACCAGCGTTCAATACACAGGCTTTGTTCCATGCTGCACCACAAACGTCCGGTGTGACCTGGAGCAAGTTATTTAGCCTTGCTGTGCTTCATCTGTACAATGGGAAGGAAAATACTTCCCTATTTCCTGGGGTGCTGTGAAATGTTCGGCAGCTATGGGACTGGGGGGACCATATAAGAAGCATAGGTAGTAAAGGATTCAGAATCATGAATTGTGGCCCTTTGCTAGTACATTTGTGTTACCCAGGGTGTGGGTCTGGGAATGACTTATGCAGACAATGCTGAAACAAAATATTGGTGGGTCAGAATTTTAGGGTGAGGAACAGCCTTAATATCTCTGATCTGCCTCACCAAGCACAGGCCCAACCAAACAGGCATTGCCTTACAAACATTGTGCATCCTAAGCTGCTGTAAACTGGTAGAGCTGCACTGACGCCAGTGAAGCTATGCCAGCTCACACTGGCCTGTGAAACGATTCAAGGCACCTTTGAGGAGCTCAGGTGGAATACCATCTTGTCCAGCAGCATGTCCATTCCCTAACTTTTGGATGGCCTTTTGTACCACCATGAGTGAGGGTGGATCGGTGTCTTTCCCTAGTGCAACTGTGTGGTTTGTCAGGTCACAAAGCTCCGGACAGTCATCAGCAGGTGCATGACTCAGTGTGCTTTCAGAATGTGTTTTCTATCATTCTTATTTCATGACAGTGATGTTGGAAGGCAACTTATGGCTGCCACCCAGGTGTGTGCTAAGTAGGCATGACAGATTGTTACACTTCTAGGTGTCCCCTGTGTCGTTGGCCCGGGAGTTGATGTAGATCACACAGTCATGTTTTGCCATGGCCTGGAAAAATGGCTTTCATTTTTGGATATCTGCTTGCATGCTTCTGCCTTGTTCACTGATATAAAAAAGGCCTCGCTCCAGTTTCTTGCATGATCTTCTGATGGCTGATTGTTCCAGTGGTGGCATGTGATATAGCATTACGTAAACTACTCCAGGCAATCTCCATGTCATCCAAAGAGGATACTGCAGCTGTATATGAGATTCTCAGTGGCCTGTGTGTATTTTACAGCTTCAACAGGATCCTGGGGGAGATGTTGGACGTTGTATTGTTGGTGGATGTTTGGCTTATGAGTAGTTGGAAGATGCAGCGAGAGCTGAATGACAACTAGTCTATTGGTGTAGCTGTGTTGGTCCCAGAGTATTAGAGAGACAAGGTGTGGGAGGTAATATCTTTTATTGGATCTACTTCTGTTGGTGAAAGAGACCAGCTTTTGAGCTTACACAGAGCTCTTCTTTACTGATGCCCCTGTCCTGCCAAAGACCCAGTGAGATTTTCCTATGAAGAGATTTCTGGCAAGGCTGTGGGCTATTTCCTTCTTGGCATGTCCATTCTTTGAAACCCAAGTCCAGTGATGCTTGTAAAAGTACCTAAACCAGGAGCCCCTAACAGACAAGCTCTTGTTGGCACACAATGTCAAAAGCCAGCTGGTGTTTTCATGGGGGAATCTGAACCAAAGGGACCTATCATGGTTTCATAGCCTCCCTGCCACACAAATGGGTTTCCTGGAAATGTAATATTAGAATGTATTTCATGTAGTTTTTGCAGTCTCAATGCGATTTAGCACTGGAAGCAGTAACGAGCGCCAGTCCCATAGGATCAGCTAGCTGTCTTTCCACAAGTGCCCTCTGTAGTCTGATGGGTGGAACTGAAGAAAGAGGGGCAGGTGTCAGGAGGAACTTAGTTCAATGGGTCCTGATTGCTGGCACAGCAAACTGTAGATCCTCAGCATATAACACTGGTCACTCAGCATGCTTAATAGAGAATCACAGAATCATAGAAGATGAGGGTTGCAAGGGACCTCAGGAGGTCATCTAGTCCCACCCCCTGCTCACAGCAGGACCAATCCAAACTAAACCACTGTAGTCAGGGCTGTATCAAGCCACAGCTTAAAAACCTCTAAAGATGGAGATTCCATCACCTCCCTAGGTAACCCATTCCAATGCTTCATCACCCGCCTACAGAAAAAGTTTTTCCTGATATCCAACCTAGACCTCCCCCACTGCAACTTGTATATATATCTCTTTCCTACAGCTCTGCTGGCCCACCGCCTCATTTATTGCTAATGAAACAATAGCTCAGGAACTTCTGATCTCAGCAATGTTGTGCAGCTCTTCTTTTTTTGTATCTTAGGTCTTGATCATTAATTGGCCAGCTCTGTACTGTATTGCGTTCCTGAAAAATTATAATAAAATGAATTCATAAAGCAAGAGATTTTGTATGTGATGTTAGAAGAACTGGATCTCTAAAAAAAATGCACAGAACAAAGTTCCAGCGTGGGGTATTGTCAAGGTACATACCCCCTATTCCAGGGGTGGGCAAACTTTTTGGCCTGAAGACCATGTCTGCATATAGAAATTGTATGATGGGCCATACCGAGGAGTGGGGCTGTGCAGTGGGAGTGGCTGCTGTGCGGTGCTGCTTGGGGCCGAGAGCGGCTCCAGTCAGGGTGCCGTTGGGGGTCACATGATGGGAGAGGGGTGGGGGGGAGATGCGGGGCTGGGAGGCGGAGCGCCGCACAGTTTGTTCCACAACCTTTCCACAGTTCACCGGTTGAACTGGAGGTCCTGATGAAAAGCTCGGATGGGCCGTATGTGGCCTTCAGGCCGTAGTTTGCCTACCCTTTGCCTGTGTAAATGTGGTACAGACAAGGGGTAAATTTCCTAAACATTGGAAACAGCAGCATCCTAATACACAGACAATTATAATAACAAGGACGGAAAGAAATAGATGTTTAAGCCACTGAAGGTCTGGCAACCAAGAGGTTAACCAATTCCACAGATCAAATTTACCATCAGATTGTTTGATATCTTCTGCTAGGTGATGAAGGTCGGCTAACCTTTTTTCAATTAATGTGCTGTGATCAGATAAATTAAAACAGCACAGTACTTGAAACTCCTGGCACCCATGATTGTGACGGAGTAAAAGATAGTCTATTACAAGCCAGTTTCGCAAGGTGGCTTGATGCACTTGATGCAAATCCTCGGCCATGGCCTCAATGAGAGTGGATGTTAAATTAATAGATTTGGCCAAGGCACACGCCACTTTTGATATTTCGATGTGCAAGCCCAGGGACACCCACCAGCGATAGGGCTAGGGACACCATCTCAGCCTTAGAAAGCAGGTTTATAGAGCTGTGTAGGACGGGCCCCTGCCCGGTCCAGTCCTGGCAGCCCTTCCACGGGCCCCGGCTCGGCGGAAGGCCACTGCGCCTTCCTAATCAATAGGGGAAAGTTAGCTTTTCAGTCTTTCGCCCCGGCCCTCAGGCAGGGCGGGCGAGCGAGCAAGGAGTCTTTCGCCCCGGCCCTCAGGCAGGGCGGGCGAGCGAGCAAGGAGTCTTTCGCCCCGGCCCTCAGGCAGGGCGGGCGAGCGAGCAAGGAGTCTTTCGCCCCGGCCCTCAGGCAGGGCGGGCGAGCGAGCAAGGAGTCTTTCGCCCCGGCCCTCAGGCAGGGCGGGGCGAGCAAGGAGTCTTTCGCCCCGGCCCTCAGGCAGGGCGGGCGAGCAAGGAGCAGTGAGCTCGAGTCCAGCAGGCGGTATAGGCTAATCATTCTTCGGGGGTTGGCAAGGATCAGGGGGGAGGGAAGGGGGACGCAGGCCCACCCAACTCCACTGCGTCCCAGCCCAGGGCCCTGGCAGTGGCACGGGTGTTGCCACTCCATCGGCGGGGCTCCTGCCGCAACACGCCGGCGGGAGTTCCCCTAATACAGCCACGCCTCTGGCTGTCCCTGGGCTCCTTCCTCTCCTGGTTCCCCGGTACCTGAGTCCGTCAGTTCCTCTGGGTCATCGGGCTACACCGCACGGGGTAGGCCAGTCAGTCCTTCTGCATCCACGGGGGACAGGCTGGGAAGCTCCTCCAGATCACAGGGCTGGGGGTACGATTCAGCCTCCGGCAACTCCTCCAGGTCGGATCCTGCCTCCAGGGGTTGGGCGTCGGGCAGCTCCTCCAGGTCCGGACCGGCTTCTGGGCGGAACTCCCAGCTCTCCGGTTCAGGGGGCTCGTCCCAGCCGCTGTGGGCCTGAGGCTGGGTCCAGCACTTCGGGCCTCTGGCCTCGGCCAGTCCAGGGGGCCCGGAGGCCCAACCCAGGCCTTAGAGGCGGGTCGCCGGGGTCGCCCCTGGGGCCGCAAGAGGGTTACCTGAGGCGGAGGTCTGGCGTGGTTTGGCCCCTGGCTGCAGTCAGCGAGGCAGTGCGTCTGTCTCCGCCGGCAGCCTTCCCCCTTCTGAGCTGCAGGGCCTGCTCTTTATGGCTGCCACCCTCCCTGAGGCTCCGCCCCCCTGCTGCCGGGTTGGCCGTCCGGCAGGACCTATCGGGGCCCAGCTGCCTGGTTGCCGGGCAGACTGGGCTGCCGGCGAGTCTAGCGTCTGATTGGGTGCCTGTGGCCCTTCCACGGGCCCAGGCTCAGAGGAAGGCCACTGCGCCTTCCTACAAGCCGTCACAATCTGGGCCTAGCAGCCTTAACTTGCACCGCTTGTGAGAGGGGAGTGAATGTGTTGGGGGCAATACCGCTAAAACTGTGGTTATGCGTCCTATCGTGCAAGGGCCCCCGGTAGAATACGCAGGAACATAGGTGTAGGCAGTTAGGCCACAGAAAAGAAACCATCCTTTGGGTAAATACAAATGAGTTGTAAAATAACTACTAGTCTCTAGGGTAGCACAGTCTAACTCTTTAGTGTTAGTAACATCAACACAATTTTTAGTACAATCAGCAAAGCGAAAGCAGTCATCGGGCCCGAGTTACATTTTGTAAATGAAAGGTGAGACGATGAGAACTGGTCCACCTTGGTTTGGGCTTTTTGGTGGATCCCCACCAAGGCAAGTCACCTATTGTCATAGACTTGTTAATGTTAGCCAGTTGGGTATACTTGTGAATACTAGAAAAATTACATGACAGGCCAATAAAGCAAGTGGCTACTGATGATCCTAAAGTATTTCCACCCCCTAGGCAAAAGGTGGTGGAATTTAATGCAGTACGGCCAGCTCCACCCACCAATTTTCATGGGAGGAGTAAATTTGATTCTGATAAACAGTGTCTCGGATGGAGCTCCCATGACTTATGGTCAGAGTGAGATAATACCAGGTGAGGGTTGTAAAGGGGACAAAGGACCTGGAAACCTGGAATTTTACCATTATGCCGATTTTTCCAACACAGTAGGACTAGAATGCCAATAAGTACCATGCCCACTACGGAAATAAAAAGAATTTTAATAACTTCCGACTCGAAAGGCATAACCTAAAGCCTTGTCAAGGGAACAACAGAGCAATAGTCCACTCGTCACAGTCTGGTTGATGGGTTAGCTTCAAGGGCGGCACCACAGCTGGGGTGCTGTCATCATACACCGCTGGCTTGATCTGGGAATGATGAATCCAGGCGGATCTTTCTGCGACCTTTACTGCTGTGTGCGTGGTCAGCAGCACCTGGAACAGTCCTTCCCACACTGGCGTCAGGGGACTGGAACGTCTGGGTGTCTTTATCCACACTCAGTCTCCTGGGTGATAGGGATGCACCTCGCAATCCAGGGGTACTGACTGAAGCAGGGCTCCTGCTTTCTGTAAAGACATCAGATGCTTACGCAATGACTTAACATACTCATACAACTGATGGTCCCCTCCCACAAGGGACCGGGCAAGAAACTGGAATTGTTTTGTCATGGCGCGGGGGGAGGGGGGTGTCCAAACAGCATTTCATAAGGGCTAAGCCTAATACCTTTTCTTGGTCTATTTCTTAGCTGAAACAAAACAATCGGTAGTGCTTGGGGCCATTTTAGTTGGCATAGTTTCCCCAATAGGGTTTTTATTTCCCTGTTAACCCTTTCAACCTGACCCGAACTTTGTGGATGGTAAGGGGTGTGTAATCTTCTGGTGATTCCAAAGACCTTGTACACTTCCTTGAGGGTTTCTTCAGTGAAATGGCTCCCCTGATTGGAGTTTATTACTTGAGAAGGCCAAATCGAGGGATGATTTCCTTTAATAGGAAATTCCTTATGACTGCTGCCGTTGCCTTAGTTGCTGGGGTGGTCTCTACCCAGTGTGTCAACTGATCTATTACTACTAGCACATATTTAAACCCATTACAGGGTGGCAGAGAAATGAAGTCCAATTGCAAATTTTCAAATGGAAACGCTGTCCAGGGTTGGACACCTTCCTTAAGCTTCTTGAGTGGGACCACGTTAAAGGCTTGGCATGTAGGGCACATCTGAGTCACTTGCTTTGCCACCTGGTGAATACCAGGGGCACACCAGGTTCGTAGGACAGAGTCTGTTATACCTGATGCCCCATAATGTCCTTGGCTGTGAATTTGCTGGCATACTGGTCGCAGAAGTAAGGAAGGTAAAATTGGCTTACCTTGTGGTGTCCACCACAATCTGTCCTTTTCCTCAGCTTCATAGAGTCTTACCCATCGAGCGTCTTCTTCTGGGGTTATGGCATTTGCCACTTCATCCTTCTCTAATCCGGGCACAAAAACAGCTGCACACACTCTCAAGGGCAGAGGCGTCATAGCTGCTTGTCAAGCGGCCAGGTCGGCACGACGATTTCCCTGACTGATTTCATCCATGGCGTTGGTATGAGCTGAGCAATGCATGACAGCAATTTCTCATGGTAACATGATGGCTTTCAGTAAGTCCTTGACTTGGTTGGTGCTGGCAATCTTATTGCCAGTTGAGGTGAGGAATCCCCATTGTTTCCATAGGGCTCCTACTGCATGACAGATTTCAAAAGTGTATTTAGAGTCAGTGTAAATATTGACAGACAGTCCAGCACTTAACTTACATGCTTCAGTCAGAGCGATTAGTTCAGCAGCCTATGCGCTGTGGGAAGTTGGCAGTGATCCAGCCCAGAGGGTTTCGAATGGTGAAGTTACAGCAGCTCCTGTGAATCGTTTGCCTTCCTTCATGAAAGAGGAGCCATCTGTAAACAGAATCTGGTCTGGGTTAGGTAGAGGTATGTCTGTTAAATCTGCTCGTGGCTGTTCGACCACTTCTAATACCTTACAACAATCGTGGGGGTCTTCCGTCGGAACGGGTTCAGGCACAAGAGTGGCTGGATTCAGTACAGAACATCTTTGAAGGGTGATGTTATCAGCATCCAGTAAAATTACCTCATACTGGGCGATTCTTTGGTGGGAGAAAGCTTTAGTCCTTTCCTGGGTTATAAGGGCTTCAACCTCATGAGGCACAAAAACAGTCAATGGATAACCCAACATAAGATCTTTGCTTTTAGTAATCATGAGAGCCGTGGCAGCAACAGCTCTTAAACAGCTTACAGTTCCCTTAGCTACTGCATCTAACTGGGCCGAGTAGTAGGCTATCGGTCGTCTTCGAGGCCCAAGCATTTGGGTTAGAACTCCAGATGCCACCCCCCTTTGTTCATGCACAAACAGCTGGAATGTTTTTTTGTAGTCAGGAAGACCCAAGGCTGGAGTCTGACTCAGGACATGCTTTAGTTTATGAATAGTTAGTTTTAATTCAGCTGTTTCTTCAAGGGGCTGTATGACAGAGGCCTTAGTTAGTTCAACTAGGAGCTTTACCAACGCCCCAAAGGCGGGAATCCAGGGTCTGCAGAACCCCGCAGCACCCAAAATCGCTCTTACCTGCTTTTTGGTGTGCGGTAGGGGCATGCCCATCAGAGCCTGGACTCGCTTAGGGGAGAGTTTCCTTTCTCCTGGTCCAAAGATATGTCCCAAATATTCCACTTCCGGTTGGCAGAATTGTAGCTTACTTGGTGATACCTTGTGGCCTCTGGGGGCCAATTCGGCAAGAAGCGTGATGGTGTCCAATTTGCATACCCCTTAAGTCGGTGAGGCGATTAGCAAGTCATCTACATACTGGATCAAGGTGGAGCCTCCTGGCAATTGAATGGAAGCCAGGTCCTGTTGCAGGATCTGGGAAAACAGGGTGGGGCTCTCGACATAGCCCTGTGGAAGCCTTTGCCAGGTGAATTGCTGTCCTTTCCAGGTAAACGCAAAAAGGTACTGGGAAGCTTCATCTATTGGGATACTAAAAAATGCTGCACAAAGATCAATAACCGAATAGTAACATGATGTCGCAGGGATAGCAGTTACAATGGTGGCAGGGTTGGGCACCACTGCGTGCCGTGGAATTACATAAGCATTGATCGCCCTTAAATCTTGAACAAACCTATAAACAGGGTTACCGTGGGCATCCAATTTGGGTTTCTTTACTGGCAGAACCGGGGTATTGCATGGAGAAGTACAGGGTTTCAGGATTCCTTTCTGTAAATAGGCGGTGATCAGAGGTTGCAACCCCTCCTCGGCCTCTTTAGACAAACGGTATTGAGCTACTGAGGGAGGGGGGTCCCTGTTTTACCTGCATGGTGACTGGAGAAGCCGAAAGTAGTAGCCCGATGTCGGTGGCTTCCCATCCCCATAAGGAGTCAGGCAGGTTCTGCAATTCTTTCAGCAAAGTCAATATCCGGTTTTCAGTACCACATACCATCACAAAGTTGTCTAACTCCTCTAAGGGCATTTCTAATTTTATGCCAGAGGAATCACAATATAAAGTGGCTTTTAGCTTGCACAACAAATCCCTCCCCAACAGGTTAACTGGGGAGGATTCGGTCAACAAAAACTGATGTTCCACAGTCAAAGGTCCTACTTGAACTCATGCCGGTGCAGTTCTGGGGACTTGCATCCATCTTCCCCCCATCCCCACTATGACTTCACTCCCATCAATTTCACACCCCACTACCTCCGTACCTACCGCCAGAACTGATTTTGTCGCCCCCGTATCAATTAGACATTCATAACTAACAGTCCCCACAGTTATTGTAACATATGGTTTCCCCCCCTTTCTTGTAACTTACAGGAATACTCAAACAACACAAATTATCATCACAGTTATTTTCAACTTTTGTGAGCACAAGGTCGTTCTTTGGGAGTCATTGCGAATAAGGGTGTCCCTGGTTGGGAATGGCTAGTTGTCCTGTAGCCGGAGGTGGTGGTGGGGGCGCCCCTTGTTGGTATGGTGCGGCATACGGAAATGGTGCAGTTACAGAGGTGGTCCCTTCCGCAGCCAAGCGGGTAGGGCATTCTCGCTTAAAATGTCCAGGCATCTTGCACCAAAAGCACACCTGCGTTTGTGCCGAGTCTGCAGCATACCCTCTCCCTCACCCGCCCTGCTGGAATCCTCTCCCTCTGCCTCTCCCTCTTGAAAGGTTGCTTCCTCCGCCTCTTTGGTTAGAGACCGCATTCTGCAAGGTTACGGCTAACAGTCTTAACTCATCCTGCTTTTTTTTCCCTTCTTTGGCTTGCTCTTTCTCCTTTCTCTCTTCGAACACATAGGTGGCAATCCCTCGGACCTCTGCTATACTTTTCCCATTCCATCCTGGACAAGACTTATGAAAGTAGTTGCGAATGTCAGTGGCAGATTGGTTAACAAAAGCTGTGCTATAGCTTTTAGATCCCGTTCATTATCTGAATTAAGTTGGGCGAACTGCTGTGCTCCTGCACACAACTGGACATAAAAGGCAT
Organism: Emydura macquarii macquarii; assembly: GCF_026122565.2. Classification (NCBI taxonomy): domain Eukaryota; kingdom Metazoa; phylum Chordata; order Testudines; family Chelidae; genus Emydura; species Emydura macquarii. The sequence continues at coordinate 1,131,290 of NW_027133671.1, forward strand.
CCGGGGACTCATCAGGGGCTTGAATAATTGCATGGAACTTTTCCCAGTTTATAAGTTTTTGCCCTGCTCTCTCCATAGCTTGAAACAAGGTTTCATGAGCCCGGGTGAAGGTTACCCATCCTTCCTCAGTATTATAGTCCCAATGGGGATCTTCCCTGGGCCACACGACTTTGGCTTCCCTATTTCCCCCTTAAATTTTGACAATCTCGTTTATGACGGCTACGCGCTCATCAGCGGTAAGCAGGGTCTCCATTAATTCAGTGATATCTGCCCAGGATGGATTATACGTGCGGACAATGGCTCGGAAACTTCTAATGACTGTCACAGGGTCTTTGTGAAAGTTAGGAGTGGAGTTTTGCCATATGATTAGATCCCCTGGCGAAAAGGGCGTGTGTGCTTTCACGCTGCGTTGCCCCTGACCATCAGGTATATATTGCAGTCTCAATGGGGCAGTAATTTGCGCTTCTGATTTTTTAAGGGAAGACTTAGAACGATCCTGATGCTCTTTTTGTAGATGGGTCTGCATATGGCTTGCAGCAGGATGGGGGCTGTGTCGACTGTTTCCCTCACTCTCATCCCCACTGAGGTTCTCGTTTATCTGGGGTAATGCTGCCAAGCCGGATGACGGGGCTTGGGCGGGGAGTGGGGGAGCCACAGGAATCTGGAGAGCAGGAGGGGGTGGGGGCAAAGGGGAGTACAAAAGTTCGGGAGGTTCCTCCTGTCGACTTTTTAACACCAAAGCACTTGGGTTGTAAGGGAGTGGAATTTTTTCCTTGGTCACAGGCATTGTTACTGTGGGGCAGTCTCCATCAGAGAGAGCTGCCCAACAATACCAATAATCCATCTGTCTAGGCACCACATTCTCCAGCTTAACCCTTAACTGCTTTAATCTACAATAGTCAAAGGTACCCTGCGAGGGCCAAATTTGGGTACCATTATCATGGTACTTCTGCCATTCCGTGCACAGCTCTTTAGCTCGAGTCTTGGTCATTCCTTTCTGTACCGGTAACTTTCCCGCAGATCATGCTGCTAACACCGTCCCTAAGGGACTGTCCCTGGAGGGTTTACTTCCTCCAGTCCTCATATTTCCCGTCCACAACACCACTGACACACACACACGCACACCAAGCGCACCCTGTGTTAACACAGCCTCGGCTTCATCCTTTTAAGACAGGTCAGAAAATCTGATCTGAGCCCTGCCCTAGTTACTCAAAACTAGCAGGCGTTTCTCCCAATCACACCCTGTGGACACCCTGTGCACAGAACAATGGGGGACATATGCATATCTTAATAACAAACAAGATATTCCGTTGAGGAGATTCCGTGCACGAAATAACCTTGTGCCTCCCAGGACTTCTGCGTTAATGAGCCCTTAAGCTCAACGCATGGCCACCGTCAGAAAGACAGTGCTAGGGTGCCCGTTTTGGAATCTCCTTAGAGAAAAGAGAAAAGCCTTTGAAACATAAAACACAGACAACAAACACATAACATAAGGTACCTGAAATCCCTGGAGACTGTGAGACACAAAGGGTCTCGACGCTTTACAGCCTTCCACCGAGTTCCAACCTCCGTCCAAAAACCTTCAGGGTGAACTCACCCAGTGCCGGCTGAGGCGTTGGCTGGCGCAAGAACTTGGGCTTGGCATGCAAGGCGTCCCTTCATGGTCGCCAAATTGTTGGAAAAACAGATTCCCAAGAATTCGTTTCCCTGCACCGATAGAGACCCACACAGATGCAGTCTGGACAGTCTCCGTATAAACAATTTATTCTGCAGAGGTCAGTCTCCAAGCCCACACATAGGCAGTAGAAAAAGACCCCGAATTCAAAGTTACAGACAGTTTTATACCTTATCATTACCTAAATGAAAATAACATAAGCATACATATCCCCCTTACAAGGGCACAAACCTATTTCTCCTACAACTATTGGCCTACCTTATCTTTTACTCTACGTATAAAGGTATACATATTCATAAGATGCTTTTACAGATGTTTTACTTCTAGCTACAACTTATCTATCAAGGTTGCATAGCTTTCTTAATCTGGCTGAGGCTTATCTCTTTTGCATTCCTTTGAAAACTTTCCATGAGCCTTGCACAGAGTGGAACGGCTTTGCCTTTATGAACAAAGAAAACAGCTAAAATGGAGTAACTATAGTCAAGCAACAAAAAATTATCCTACACCTATTCAGTTCTGTCTCATGGAGAGACAGTAATAATTGACGCTCTTTATCTTTATCTAGCTCTGAGTATAGCCATGACTCAGTTGCTCTCTTTCAATCATATCAGGTCAGATCCTTTAGAACCTTTGTCATTTTTCTTGCCCTTCTGTGGTCTTTCTGCTAGTTTTCTGTGACCTTGAAGGTAAATGCAGTATTGGCCTCTGCACACCAGACATGTTCAGTTGATAAAGAGGCTATTTTGGGGAGCAATGGCTGATACGGTACTGTGGGATGTAGCATCTGCCCAGATGTGTTTTCTGTACCATTAGCCAACATCGAGGTGGCACCGTCCCAAAAAGAGATGACCCCAACTGCAAATCCAAATGGAAACATTCCTGGCATGTGTTAGCATGGAGAGAGATTTGGATTCCAGATATGAACGTGGACCCAAATATTACAATAGAGGTGTCGCTGCGTAACGGGCCAAACTGGAGCCAAGTCTCTGAACAACCCTGAACTTTGGAGGGAGTTTGGAATCTGTACGCAAACTGAGATCCAAACTTTACTCTAAGGGTTCAACTCTGTGATGGACTGAACTAAACTCCTTGTTCCTCCTGAACTTTAGAGGTAACAAATCTGCACCTGGACCTACATGGGAATGGTGTGATTACTATAGGAGAGTAAAGAGTTAAAAGCTGGATAAGTGGTCAGGTCTAAATTACAGGGAATGGGGTCAAGGCAAGGGCAAACTTTGTTTCTGTTAATTGGTGTGAATTTTAGTTAGAGTCTGTTATCTCTCTTCTTCTCCTCCCTTCCTGGCCATCTGTGTAGAGGATAAGTCTATCGCTATTTCTGTGCAAAGCCTTTTGGTGGGAAAAAAGTATTATCTTCCTTCTCCCCCTGGCATGCCTTTACTTCAAAAAATGTTAGTGTAAAATGTATAGGTTTTAAGGTGATGTGCCTGACCTCTGTATGGTAATCCTGTAAACAACAAACAGGGGCGGATATAATTATATTCATTATGTAGTTGTTAATATTCATTTTATAGGTGTCAATGTAACCAAATAAGGGTCTATGGGGAGTTGCTGAAAATATATATATTTACATACTGTTATGTTGTAAAGTATATTTACATACTGTTGTTGTAAAGTAACCCCCTCGTTGCTCACTCGTGGCGTCAAGGTGGAACGAGCAGGCAATAAAGGATTCCGTCTCCCCAATCCACCCCCGGGACAACCTGTTTGATTATTTGTAACAATTACCACTCCTCTCCAGCACAGTTTAAACCATCAAAACTGGAGGGATGTAAATGAACAACTCATTTTTAAGTTCTTCAGATTATATTCAGGTCCAGACGATCAGCTACTGATTGAACAGGAACACATTTCAACAGACCTGTCAGCAGTCTCTTTCTGCTTTCCATCCTGTAGGTTTTATATTGCTCAGTCTCTTAATTAGCAGCTGATTTGCATTCGTGTTTCCAAGAGCCAACCACATCTTTCTTTGCTGTGCTTGATCACATGTGAATTATCCACACTAATTGCCCAGATAGCAAACACATCAGACAATGAAAGTCCTGGAGCTAGAGCTAATATGGAGCTATAAAATACAGGCAAATAAAACATTCTGCCTCTGGGTTGTTTAATTCAGGCAAGGAAACCTCCAAAGCCAGGGAATGGGGTGGGACAAAAGGAAAGGTGTCAGTTTCTTTCCCTGACTGAATATGTCTGTAGGATTACAGTAGTCTAACAAGAGCTGGGGGAACTCATTGTGAATGTGCTCAGACATCATGGGTTTGAACTTGCATCTTGCTGAGTTCACATCCTGATGAGGAAAGAATGTGGGGGGAGGAAGACAAATGAAAAGGGAAAGAAAAATGTCCTTAGGAAAAAGTAAATGCATTATATACACACACTGAAGGGAGAAAGAGGGAGAGTGATAAATATATGTGTCCAAGTTCAAGAGATGAGGGTGATATTCTTGCCCTCAAGCTAGTTTCCAGGGGTGTAGGGATGTCTCTAAGAAGAGCTTGACCTGACAGCAAGGGAGATTGTGGATAGGACAAAGCATCCTCCAGCGAGGTGAAGTTTTTGGTCCTCCCTCATGTGGGGGACTCCTGAGTGGAGTAGCAGTGGATGAGAGTCAGCCAAAGGCCTAGTGTTTGGGAGATCCCGAAATGAGACCGTCAGAGCTGTTGGAGGGAATCCCAGCATTGACGTCCCAGACGGAATCATTGGGTACCACTCATTAGATTTACTGGGTGGAGCTAGGGCTAGTACCATTTCATAGACTCAAAGGTCAGAAGGGACCAATATAATCATCTAGTCTGACCTCTTGCACAACGCAGGCCACAGAACCTCACCCGCCCACTCCTGTAATAAACCTCTAACCTACAACTGAGTTATCGAAGGCCTCAAATCATGGTTTAAAGACTTTCTGGTACAGAGAATCTACCAGCAAGTGAGCCGTGCCCCATGTACAGAGGAAGGCGAAAAAAACCCAGAGCCTCTGCCAATCTGTCCTGGGGGAAAATTCCTTTCCGACCCCAAATATGGTGATCAGTTAAACCATCAGCATGTGGGCAAGACTCACCAGCCAAACACCCAAGAAAGAATTCTCTGTAGTAACTCAGAACCCACCCCATCAAATGTCCTATCACAGGCCATTGGCATATTTACCACCAGTAGTCAAAGATCAGTCAATTGCCCAAGTAGGCTGTCCCATCAGACCATCCCCTCCATAAACTTACCAAGCTCAGTTTTGAAGCCAGCTAGGTTTCTTGCCCCCACTGCTCCCTTTGGAAGGCTGTTCCAGAACTTCACTCCCCTGATGGTTAGAAATCTGCATCTAATTTCAAGTCTAAACTTCCTGATGATGTTTATATCCATTAGTTCTTGGGTCCACATTGGTGCTGAACTTAGATAATTCCTCTCCCTCCCTGGTATTTATCCCTCTGATGTATTTATAGAGAGCAATCGTATCTCCCCTCAGCCTTCTTTTGGTTACGCTAAACAAGCCAAACTCTTTGAGTCTCCTCTTATAAGGAAGGTTTTCCATTCCTTGGATCATCCTAGTAGCCCTTCTCTGCATCTGTTCATGCCTTTCCTTCTTGGATAGAAGTTTAATGCAGACCTAATTGTGTAGGACCTGAGCAAAGAGAGCTCACCTGGCTTTAAGAGAAAGGATCCCTCCCAGTCTCAGTCTGGATGGAGATGTCCTTATACTTATGTTCACATCCTCTTCTTTTGTGAGAGGATTTCTTAGGCTTAAGTGGGGGGGGGGGGTGTGGAAGGGAGTGTTGTTCACCGTCTGAGGCCACTTTATGTGGGGGGTGTGATGGGAAATGTCTCCCTGTCTTGAATCCTAATGAGGTCTCATAGCCTGTTCTGGGAGGTGCTTCTGCAGATGGAGCTCTCATCCCTCATGAATTTAGGGATGGAAGGAGTGCACATGCTGCATTTAGTGGTGATTTAAGACTCCCCAAGGCAGTAAGAGCAGTGTGGTGGTTGTTGCTGATGGAGACACAGAACTCTTGGCATGGTCCCTCTTCGGTGGGAGAAGCTCCCCGGGGCAGAGAATAACTAAACTAACTAGGTTAATATAAAAACACTCAAAAGGCTGAAAGACTAAGTATTAAACTGTTTACAAATCGTACTGCCAGGTTCACAGAAGAGGAAGATTGATGTGGAGATGGGGGTTCCCATGCAGGCCATGTGGTGGTAGGAAAGAAGTGGAGAAGCATTGGTCCATACTGCCCTGGATGCCTCGCTTCAGAGCACGAGGAGATCTACTACACGTGTGGACCAACGGACACTGCCCACTATAAATGTCCAGGCTGTGAACCCTCATGTGCCATATACACAGGGATCATCAGCTTGAAGAAGAAACAAACAAACTTTTTGGACTTAGCCCATCTGACCCAAAAATGAAATATTCCATTTAGATTTTCCTGCAGAAAAGAAAAAAAAATCATTTTGATTTTGGAGAAACATAATTTTTCACCTGAAAACCATTTTGTCGGACAATCCTGGCCAGCTTTACTCATACCTCCCTGGTGTGCAGAGGGGTTAGGAAGGGCCATCGCTGTAGCATACGGCATTCCAATGATCCTGGCTGTGTCACGGCCCCTATGGGCTGTCCCAGAGTGGCTGGCCTTTTAAAGCAGCTGGGCTTAGCCCTTGCTAATCAGCTGCCACCCAGCTCGTGATATAAGTAAGGTGCTTATTGGCCTTTAGGAGGAGAGCTGTAGGGAGACTCCTATAGCAGCTGGATGAAAGACATGGCTGGGGATACTGACTGTGTAGCTTGCAGCAGCATTTGCCACCCTCTGAGGCCTTAGGAGTGGATGGGTGGCAGGGCCTGGTTTACCTATTATGACTGATGTCCACTTGTGTTTGTGTTTGAACAATAAATGCATCGCTTGGAAAAGGGAATGAAATACTAACACTAGTGTAGGGTGACCAGAGAGCAAGTGTGAAAAATCAGGTTGGGGGTAGTGGGTAATAGGTGCCTATATAAGAAAAAGCCCCGAATATTGGGACTGGTCCTATAAAATAGCGACATCAAGTCAATCTACACTGGTGCCAGTTTCACGGACATAGCTGGCTGGTGAGTTGCCCTGCCAGTTTGCATTAGAGTGGGGAAATGGAGGCAGGGTCTGAGAGACCCTATTACATGGTCCTTACTAGATGGTTAAGTTAGAGCAGCCTGGAGGTTGCTGTCAGTTTTATCAGTGGCCTAACTAGATGCTGGGTTCAGAGGAGATCAACAGTGGCTTTCTGAAACCTTTGCCTTCCCCTTCCTTCTACGCTAAGTATAGTTTGGCTGAAACCTTGAGGCTGTTCCTTTTAATTTCTGTTTAACTAGCTTCTTCATTTTTGTGTAATTCTCCTTTAAGTTAAATGCTACCATGGTGGGTTTATTTGGTAATTCCCCCCATAAGGATGTTAAATTTAATTACATTACACTCACTATTACCGAACGGTTCAGCTATATTCACCTCTTGGACCAGATTTTGCATTCCACTTGGGACTGAATCAAGAATTGACTCTCCATTTGTGTGTTCCAGGACTAGCTGCTCCAAGAATTAGACATTAATGGTATCTAGGAATTTTATCTCTGTACCCCATCCTGAGGTGACATGTACCCAGTCAATATGGGGTTGTTGAAATCCCCCATTGTTACTGAGTTTTCTATTTTTATAGCTTCTCTAATCTCCCTGAGCATTTCACAGCCATTGGTCAGGGGGTCGGTTATATATCCCTACTGCTACGCTCTTATTGTTCAAGCATGGAATTACTATCCATAGAGATTCTACGAGACAGTTTGATTTATTTAACATTATCACTTTAGTTGACTCTATGCTTTCTTTCACATATAGTGCCACTCCCCCCGTAGCAAGAGCTACTCTGTCATTCCTATCTATTTTGTACCCTGGTATTACCGCGTCCCATTGATTAGCCTCACTCCACCAAGTTTCTGTGATACCTGTTTTATCAATATCCTCATTTCATGCCAGGCCCTCTAGCTGACCCATCTTAGTATTTAGATTTCCAGCATTCGTATATCAGAACTTGTCCATTTTGTCAATATGCAGTTGCTTGCCTTCATGTGTTAGATTTAAATAGACTTTTTTTATGTTTGACTGTTCTGCACTAGTGCCTACCTGTCTGTACTTTACTAACTTCTTTCCTTTGCTGTTTGCTAGCATCTAGAGTTCCCCCTTTCATAAACTCATTCCTAATGGAAGTCTCCTCCTGAACCATATGCTCCTCCGTACCTGTCGGCTTTCCCCAGCCCTTAGTTTAAAAAATCCTCCACAATCTTTTTTAATTTTACATGCCAGCAACCTGGTTCTGTTTTGGTTTAGGTGTATAGACTCCTCTTTTCCCAAAAGGCTCCCCAGGTCCTAATAAATCTAAAAGCCTTCTCCTACCATCTCATCCATTCATTGAGACCTTGCATTCTGTCTGTCTGTCTTCCTGGTCCTGCGTGTGGATATGGAAACATTTCTGAGAATGCTACCACAGAGGTCCTGGACTTTACTTTCTCGCCTAGAAGCCTAAATTTGGCCTTCAGGATCTCCCTCCCTATCTTTCCCTGTGTCATTGGTACCTACATGTACCACGACCACCGGCTCCTCCTGAGCACTGTACATAAGTCTGTCTAATGTCTCATGAGATCCACAGCCTTCACACCTGGCAGGCAATTTACCATGTGGTTCTCCCAGTCATCACAAACACAACTATCTATGTTTCTACTAATTGAATTCGTGCATGATTACTACTGTCTGGTTCTCCTTGGTAAGTGGGGTTCCCTTCCCAGGAATCTCCATGTGGAGTCTCCCTTTTCTTAGGGGGCTGACTCAGCTGGGAAGGAGGGGGAAGACTTCTTGCCTCCTACCAGCGACAATTCCATCCTATGTTCACCTTCCTGACACCTCCATCCCTGGCACGCCCTTCCCAAATCACATTTCTAGTTTTTATCACATAGGCCTCTGGTTCCCCTTTGGAAAATCTGGTCCCATGGAAACAAGGGATGGGACTTATTTCTCTCACATGTTCTCTTTATATTTTTATTTATTTTCATGATCCACATCCTATAGTGCAACATCCCTGAAAAAACATATATAACTTCAAAGCAATATCTATACACTGCAAACACTGTGCTAAACAATATACAGGAATATATTTACCAATGAAATGAAATGAAATTTACGTGTGCCCATGTTTCTGGATGTCCTCTGAGTTCAAATAGGATACATGCTGTCACGCGGCCTGGCTTGGGGGGAGAGGGGGGCATTTACTGTATTGTGTAACATTAATATGTCAAAATCATAATGATTCATGTAAGATATGCCATGTCAGGTACTGTTAGAAAGGATGTAATGCGCTGAGAAAGATGGCAATATTTATGTTTATGTGTTATATCTGTAATAGAAGTTATGGACGTATTTGATGTACCTGTGTTTCAAACTATGCTGTAAAAGACACACCCCAGACAGAGAGGTGGCAGGACAATAGCCCTCTTAATAGCCCATCAAAACCTTTACAGAGGCAAAGGGCCCAGGAAGAAACTGAAGGCATACCTGAAGAGTTACCAGGATTGGCCTATGTGACTCTGGATTCCATTTTAGTTCTTGTAACATTCCACAAGACAGTGTGGCCAAGGCCAGAAGGTATGTAAGGCCAAGCCACAGAAACCATTTTGTCTTTGTTCCTGTTCAGGTACAGACACATACCTGCCTCTGGATCAATTCATTTTGCAACTGAACCGAAGGACTTGGACCTATCCAGGTACTGGATGTGTACCAGAGGAACTGTACAAGCCTGCAACTCCACAATTCTCCCAGAAACTGGATGTATAGGGACTTCCAATCATTTGTATATATCTGATTTGCTTTGACCCTTTAACATTTCTATCATGGTTTGTTTCTTTCTTTTTACAATAAACCTTTAGTTTTAGTTACTGAAGGATTGGCTGGCAGCATGGTATTTTGGGTAAGATCCAAACTCATATCGATCTGGTACTGTGACTGATCCTTTGGGGTCAGAGGGAACCTTTGTAGTATAGAGCATAGAGTTTAAACTACTGGTCTCTTTACTGGACCTAGTGCTGATTTGGGAGCCAGAAGCTGAAATGCAGTAAAGTGGGCTGTGTGCATTTGTATACTGGCTTCTGTGGGGATGCAGAAGCGCAGTTTGTGGCTGGTTGGGAAGCCTGACTTCAGAGTCACCCACCAGTATTGGGAGAATCTGCTCTCCGTTTGCAGCCTGCCCTGATCTTGGCATTTTCAGGGGGCTACCCTGGGCACGGGACGGGTCACACATACTTCCAAATACTTGAGTCCATCTGGCAATGGAGGTACCGATTCTGGTGTCCAATATCTCATTATATGTGTTCTTGCTTCTGATAATGCTAGTCATTGCAACTTTTTCTAAAATATTTAAAATGCAAACAGCTGGATGAAATGGACCAGCAGCTTTCAGCTAACCTTGTATTAACTTGACCAAGCCACATGTACAAAATCTCCTGTATATCTAGTACAATGCTCCCAAATGGAATCCTACAGCATATTCATTTGTTATAAAGAGATATATTAGCTGAGCTGCAAATTAGATAATGTCATCCTGCATTTAAAATGTATTCATACAAATTTAACCTGCTCATACATAAACCTCCAGTCTTCCTCTGAATTATCTGGAGTTAGTTCATCATTCCACCTTTCTACTGACCTTTGAAAATATCTCTCATGACTCCCAATCAAAAAAGGAAAAAAATTAGAAATTCTTTGAGATTTTGCTTAGGTATTAATCCTTTCACTTTCCAAAATATTCAGTGGAGGCTCTTCTAGTTAATTTCCCAGCAGCATGGTGAAGTAATGTCTTATCAAGTGGTAGTGTGGTTTGTTTGTTTTTTTAAGGGTTTTCTAACATTATACATTATACTCTTCTCTCAGAATCTTGCACTTCTGTGAGTTGTGGAATGATGGAAAAGATTGCATGAGACTTAGCTGTTGTAGCATTTTATATCGCCATCCATCACCGCAGTACCTGAGTGATTGCCACATTAAATCAGTGGTGATAGCAAAGTCCCTAGTGAGCTTCAGTGGTGTCGCATGACACTTCTCCATAGACTTCAGTACTTCTGTAGGTTCATCTAGAGCAACACAAATTGATGGCCCAGGGCACAAGAGGTGGAGCTATACCATCAAACCTAAAGTCTCATGCCTGCTTTGTGTTCCTCACATTCACAGTGGATCTCATCGAGATGGTCACATTGCCAGGGACTTTCTGGAGTTTTGAAATGATAGACTTTATGAGAACCCTCCACCAGGTTCCCCCAGTCTGTCTCGTCCTGGTGATTCGACAGCTGCAGTCTGTCAGTTCAGCTGATCGAGAACAAGCACAGAGGGAAGGTGTCTCACACGCTTGTGGCTGTTTTACTGTCTTATGTATCCAAGACAGGTACATTTCTCTATTCTTATCCATCGCAAAACCAGGCAAATCAAATGAGAATGAAGCTAGCCAGCAGCTACACGTTGCACTTTAGAAGGACTAGCTTCTCTTCAAGGAAGCCTGTAATCTGGTACAAAGCCAGAATGACTCCAGAATCTGGCTCCAGATCTCAATCATATTTCTGCATCAGTAGTAACCAGACCCCCCACTGCCAGAGTGCCAGCCCAGCCTTCCCCAGAACCAGCATGGACCCAACCTGGCCCTGGGCAGGCTGGTCTGCCCCAACCTCCGGAGCACTGCTGACCTGTGCTTTCTCAGCCCCCGGAGTGCCACTGGCCCACCCCAGTGCCGAATATTGGTCTGCCCTGCCCCCAGGCTGGCCAGTCTGCCCCAGCTCCCACAGCGCTGCCAGCCCGAACGCTCCACTCCCAGCCCCCGGAGTGCTGCTGGCCTGGATGGCACCCCAGCACCGGTCCTCCCTGCCTCAGACTGGTCAGTCCGCCCCAGCTCCCAGAGCACCACCAGCCTGGCCCACCCCATCCCCAGACTAGCCGGTGGCCAGCCGCGCCCCACTTCTGGAGTGGCAGCCAGCCCGGCCTGCCCCAGGCCCAGTGGTGCTGTGCCAACCCACTCAGCCCCGAGCTGGCCAGTCCACCCCAGCTGGGTGGCTGCCTGCATCCCAGCCCCCGCCTGTTTCAGCAGAGAGGCTAAAACTGCACACAAACAGAGCTGGGATCCGGGTTTGAATCCTGGATGCTGGAGGTGTGAGGCAAGACCATTGCGCCATTGTGCTGTCCTTTTCATATTATATATTTTTTTAACAGTGCGGCCTGCCAAGTAAACAATTTTGTCTTAAATGGCCCTTGTGGCCAGATAACTTTGACACCCCTCCAGAACAGGTGACTATCCAACCTCCTTTTGAAATCCTCCAGTGAAGGAGCTTCCACAACCTTCCTAGGCAGTCTGCTCCATTGTCCGACTGTTCTTAAAGTTAGGAAGTTTTTCCTGATATTCGATATAAATCTGCTGTGTTGCAGTTTGATCCCTTTGCCTCTTGTCCTGCCCTCTGTGGCAAAAGAGAACAACTTTTCTCCATCTTTTTTTATGTCAGCCTTTCAAGTATTAATTTAGTCTCTAAACTGATTTATTTTTTAAGCCACCTGTAGATGTGTGGCCCAACCCAGCAGGGGGGGGTTGCAGCTATTCCTCCAGCCCAGGAAAAAGCTAGCAGTGGGAAAAAGCTAGCTGTTTGTGAGTCTTTAACCCCCACCCCTAGGCAGGGTGGAGTTGACAAGTAGTTTATAGCTCCCCTGGCCCTCAAGCAGGCGGGGCAGCCAAGGTAGTCGGTAGGCCTCCGGGCCCTCAAGCCGGGCAGGGCAGGCAAAGTAGTCTCTAGCCCCCGGCCCTTAGGCAGGTGGGGCTGTTCCATCTCATTATCCTCTGGCCGCAGGTTCAGAGGAGCCAAGCTCTCTCGGGGTGGTGAGGGAAGGGGGCAAGGGGATGCAGGCCCACCCAATTCCACTGCATCCCAGCCCAGGGCTCTACCAATGGCAGAGGGATTTGCCACTGAGTCAGTGGGGCTCCAGCCGCAACATGCTGACGGGTTTGAGTGTAAGTTCAGCCCGACTGTAGTCGGTTGCCCCTGGGATACTTCCTCCCACCCTGACCCTGGGTACCTGAAGCCAGGTGTCCTCCTCCGACTCTTCGGGGTAGATGGCTAGCAGGAGTCCTGCTAGTCCCTTATTGTTAGCTGGCAGCAGGTCTGGGAACTTCTTGGGGTCGTCAGCGGAGGGCAGCTCCTCCAGGTCACAGGGTTCCAAGGGGTCCTCTGAAACACCAGGCTCAGGCAACTTGAGTGGGTCCCTGGCAAGGAGCAGGTCCTCTAGATCAGGGCCAGCCTCGGGGGATTTCTCCCATTCAGCTGTCCCTGGTAGCCTTCCCAGCTACTAGGACCTGGCGGCCCTTCCCAGTCACGAAGGCCCGGCGGCCTGATCCAGTCAGTAGGGCCCGGCGGCCCGGTCAGGCCTTGGATGCTTTTGCTGGTCTGCACTGCTGTGGGGCCTGGGTCAGGCCTAGGCCGCAGCTTCAGGCAGGGCAGGCAGTTAGCAGTCTATCGCCCCGGTCCCTGGGCAGGGTTGGCAAGGAAGCAGTCTATTGCCTCGGCCCTTAGGCAGCGCGAGGCAGGGAAGCAGTCTATTTCCTCTGGCTAATAACAGAGGACAGCTATTGTTCCCTGGGTGGCGAGGACAGCTATTGTTCCACTGCGTCCCAGCCCAGGGCCCTATCAGTGGCAAAGGCGTTTGCCACTGAGTCAGTGGGGCTCCTGCCGCAACACGCTGACGGGGTCTTGCCCCTGACTCAGTCACTTGCTATGGCTGTCCCTGGGCCACTTCCTTCCCCTGGTCCCGAGGTACCTGTCCTCCATTTCCTCAGGGTCGCTGGGGTACTCGGTTTGCGGCAGGCCCACCAGTCCCTCCTCGTTGGTCGGTGGTAGGTCTGGGAACTCCTCAGCAGAGGGCAGCTCCTCCAGGTCACAGGGCTCCCTGGTGTCAGGCAGCTCCTCCAGGTCAGGACCAGCCCCAGAGGGTTTCTCCCAGCTGGCTGACAGGGCTGGCTTTTCCCAGCTACCAGGGTCTGGCAACCCTACCCAGTCACTAGGGTCCGGCGGCCCGCTCCAATCCTCCATGCTGGGCGGCCCTATCCAGTCACCAGGGTCAGGCAGCCCCTTCCAGTCACTTGGGCCAGGCAGGCTCGGCAAGGTCTGTCAGCTCTGGGTGGCGGATGTTTACGCCAAACAGCCGCAGGGCCTGGGTCAGGCCTAGGCTGCAGTCTCTGGGAAGATACATCTGCCTCCGGTGGCAGCTTCCCCCTAACTGAGCTCCTGAGTCTGTCTTTTATACTGCCTGTCCTGGGCCTGGCTCTACCCCTCTGCTTCCGGGTGGCTGGGCCTGCAGGGCCTGGTTCTGTCCAGAAGGGGCAGAGTGACCCTTCCTTGGTCCCAGGCTCAGAGGAAGGCCACAGTGCCTTGCTACCCGCTCCCCCCGCCCTCAAGTCCAGCTCCCGGTTTCCAGGGCTGGCCTGCACCCCTTCCCCTAAGTGGGACAAAGCATTTGCGTTTGCATGGTCCTTACTGGCCCGGTGTTGGACGGTGAAGGCGAAGGGTTGTAGGGCGAGGTATCAGCACGTGATCATAGAATCATAGCATATTAGAGTTGGAAGGGACCTCAGGAGGTTATCTAGTCCAACCCCCTGCTCAAAGCAGGACTAACCTCAGCTATATCATCCCAGCCAGGGCTTTGTCAAGCCTCAGCTTAAAAACCTCTAAAGATGGAGATTCCAACACCTCCCTAGGTAAACCATTCCAGTGCTTCACCACCCTCCTAGTGAAAAACGTTTTCCTAATGTCCAACCTAGACCTCCCCAACTGCAACTTGAGACCATTGCTCTTGTTCTGTCATCTGCCACCACCGAGAACAGCCTAGCCCCATCCTCCCTGGAACCCCCTTTCAGGTAGTTAAAGGCTGCTATCAAATCCCCCCTCATTCTTCTCTTTTGCAGACTAAACAAGCCCAGTTTCCTTAGCCTCTCCTCATAAGTCCTGTGCTCCAGCCCCCTAATCATTTTTGTTGCCCTCCGCTGTACTCTCTCCAACTTGTCCACATCCTTTTTGTAGTGGGGGGCCCAAAACTGGACACAATACTCCAAATGCAGCCTCACCAATTCCGAATAGAGGGGAATAATCACTTCCCACGTCCTGCTGGCAATGCCCCTCCTAATGCAGCCCAATATGCTATTAGCCTTCTTGACAACCAGGGCACACTGCTGACTCATATCCAGCTTTTTATCCACTGTTACCCCCAGGTCCTTTTCTGCAGAACTGCTGCCTAGCTCATTGGTCCCCAGTCTATAGCTGTGCATGGGATTCTTCCTTCCTAAGTGGAGGACTCTGCACTTTTCTTTGTTGAACCTCATTAGATTTCTTTTGGCCCAATCCTCCAGTTTGTTTAGGTCCTTCTGTATCCTATCTCTACCTTCCAGGGTATCTACCACTCTCCCCAAATATAGTGGGCATTCGTCTCCTTCATTTGATGGATCCAGAGAAGACGGGTGTGGTCCGTGATTACCACGAACGGCCTGCCGAGGAGGTGATACCGAAGTGCCTCCAGGACCCATTTTACCGCTAGCACCTCCTTTTCAATGGTCGCATACTTCTGCTCCCGGGGGAATAGCTTGCGACTGATATAGAGTATGGGGTGTTCCTCCCTGTCGATGTTTTGGGCGAGGACGGCCCCCAGTCCTACAGCTGAGGCATCTGACTGAACCAAGAAGGTGCGGTTAAAATCGGGGCTGAAAAGGACGGGTTTGTGGCACAGCGCGTCCTTCAAGATGTTGAAGGCTCAGTCACATACTGGGGTCCACTGGACATGAGATGGCTGGTCCTTCCGGAGCAGGTCTCTTAGCGGCGCAGTGAGGGTAGCATAGCCGGGTATGAACTGCCGATAGTAACCGGTCAACCCCAGGAATTGCCTCACCTGCTTTTTGGTGGTAGGCTGGGGGTATTCCTGGAGCACTTGTACCTTCCTGATCAAGGAGCATAGGGTAACCCGACCCAGCGTGTATCCCAGGTATGTGGTCTCTTGCCACCTGATATGGCATTTTCAGGGGTTCGTGGTTAACCCGGCCTCCTGCAGCATCCTCAAGACAGCAGCAACCTCATTCAGGTGGTCCTCCCAGTGCCGGCTGTATACCACTACGTCGTCGAAGTAGGCCGTGGCGTAGTGTTCATGGGGTCCTAGGAGCCCGTCCATCAAGCGCTGGAAGGTCACGGGGGCCCCGTGGAGCCCGAAGAGCATCTTCACGAATTGGTACAACCCACTTGGGGTCGCAAATGTGGTCTTTTCTTGGGACTGAGCATCCTGGGGGTTTTGCCAATACCCCTTGGTGAGGTCGAGTGTGGTGAAGTATTGGGCCTCCCTGAGTCGGTCGAGTAACTCATCGATCCGCGGCATGGGGTAGGCGTTGAACTTCGAGATGGAATTGACTCACCTGAAGTCTATACAAAAACGTCGTGACCCATCTGGTTAAGGTACCAGCACGATGGGGCTACACCACTCACTGCTCGATGGTTTGATTACCCCAAGCCTCAACATGGCCTGGACCTCTTCCTCTACAGTGGCCTGTAGATGGCGAGGGGTGATCTAGCGCCAGTACGTACCACCTCGCCGGGGCGTATTTCAATGGTGTGGTAGACCCGGGTGGTCTTCCCCAGGGTTGTGGTAAACGTCGTGGCGAAGGCCTCCAGTAGGTGCTTCACTTGCCGCTTTTGGGTCTTTGAGAGATCGGGCCCCAACTGGGGTTTGCCTTGGTCCTCCCTTTGGGGATCTGTGGGCCCAGGTCTGGATCAGGGGGTAAGGGTCGATCATCAGGCCCTCCAGTGCATGCCACAGTTTCAAGGGATTGATGTGGTAGATCTGCCTCTGCTTTCGCTGGTCTGGTTACCAGATCTCAAAGTTCACAGGGCTGACGTGACGGATGACCTCATAGGGCCCTTGCCAGCAGGCCAGTAGTTTAGACTCCGCGGATGGTAGCAATACCAGGACCTGGTTGCCGGGTTCAAAGGAGCGGGTCCGCGCGTTCTGATTATAGGTCTGGGTCTGACTGGCTTGGGCATGCTGCAGCTTCTCCTAGGCCAGGACCCTGGCCTGTTGAAGGTGTTCCCGTAGGTCTAGGACGTATTGTAGCAGCCCCCGGGTCGGTGAAGGGGCTTGCTCCCACTGCTCCCACATAAGGTCCAGGATCCCCCTGGGTTGTCGCCCATACAATAGCTCAAAGGGGGAGAACTGGGTGGAAGCCTGGGGTACCTCCCTTATGGCCATGAGTAGGGGTGGAATCAACTGGTCCCACTTTTACAGGTCCTCCGGGGGGAACTTCCGCAGCATGAGTTTTAGGGTGCGGTTGAACCGTTCCACCAATCCGTCGGACTGAGGGTGGTAAACTGAGGTCTGGAGCTTCCAGATCCCGAGGATGCTGCAGACCTCCCGGAATAGTCAGGAGGTGAAATTGGTCCCCTGGTCTGTGAGAAGCTCTTTGGGTAGCCCCACCCTGGCAAAAACCTACATGAGCTCCCCTGCGACAGTCCGGGCGGTCGCGTTCTTCAAAGGAATTGCCTCCGGGAAGCAAGTGGCGTAGTCCATTAAGATGAGGAGGTAGCGGTACCCTGCTACACTCCACTCCAGCAGTCCCATGAGGTCCATAGCCGCCCTCTCAAAGGGGGTGCCGATCAGTGGGAGAGGATGAAGGGGGCCCGCGGCACCCCAGCTGGAGCCGCCCACTGGCATTCCGGGCAGGAGGCACAGTAGTCCCAGACTGCTTGGTGGACTCCGGGCCAATAAAATTGGGCCAGCAATCGGGCCAAGGTCTTGTCGATGCCTAGGTGGCCCGCAGCTGGAATATCGTGGGCCAGTCTTAGTACAGCCCTTCAATGGGGCTGGGGCACCAGCAAGTAGGCGTGGGGCTTCTGGGTCTGAGGGTCCCGCTCTACTCGATACAATCAGTCGTGGCGTAGCTCAAAGTGCGGCCACTGGGTTGTTCTTTGGGGGTCGGTGGTCATCCCGTCCACCGCAGCCAATTGGTTATAGGCGCGGCTGAGAGTGGGGTCCTCCCACTGGTCCCGATAGAAGTCCACTCCTGGCTCTTCTGGGCTGGTCAGGTCCGTTCTGGCTGGTGGACCCTCTTCTTCGGGGGTCACCGGCTCCCCGAGTGGCTCCGGGGCAAGCCCCAACTGGTGGTCCTCAGGAGGTGGCTCTGTGTCAGCTGGGTCCTCTCCCTCTGGTGTTCCTCCACCTGGGGCTCCGTGGCCTACCCTCTGAAGGACCCCCACGAAGTCTGGTCAATCCTGGCCCAAAATAATGGGGTACAGGAGACGGAGTGCCAGCCCTACGGGAAGCACCCGGGTGACTAGTCCGATGGTCAGGGGGACCGGTAGGGTAGGATAGAATTTTAGATCCCTGTGGGTACATCAGAGGCTGACCTGTCTGAGGGTCCGCCCGGTTTCGCGGACCAGCCCCCTCAGGATGAGGGTTTGACCACACCCCGAGTCGACCAAGGCCTCCAGGTGTTGCCCCGCGATGCCGACGGTGACTGTTGCTTTCGGGGTAGTCGGGCCCCGGGCTCGTCCCTCTCCAGCGTAGATCAGGCCAAACTTGTAGTCCACTAGCACTGCATCACAGGTGTTTCATTCAACCGCAGGCAAAGCAAGGGCCAGTGCTTCTGGGGGGCTCCCGGGGAGGCCGGTCTGGTCCCAGGGGATCCACGGGTTGCCTGTACCTGGGGCCGGCTGCGGCCTGGCTCCGGGATCTGATGGGGCTGAGTTGTTCATGCAGGCTGGTGCGGTGGTGCGGGGCTAGCTGGCTTAGGCAGCAGAGCCACCAACTGCTGCACGTATTGTATCTGCAGCTCCTGTTGCTGGGCCCCCAAGTTCCGGATCAACTGCTGCTGCTGTGTGCCTAGTGTCTGTAGCAGCTGTTTCTGCTGTTGCAGCTGGGCTGCCTGTTGCTGTTGTTGGTGGTCAGCTCACCACTTCATAAACTTCTCGTACTCCATTATTCAGGCTTTTCCAGGCATCCTGGGGTTACTGGAGTGTCCAAGTGGGTAGTCCCCTTCTGGTCAGGGGGTGGATGCCTGCATTCTTCACCACGTGTAAGCGGGTGGTACGGCCCAGCGTGTGCATCGCAACCCTTCCTTGGTCCTAGGCTCCAAGGAAGGTCACAGCGCCTCTGCTAAGGGGAATTAGCAATCTGTTTAGGAGTCCCTAGTCCCCGGCCTTCCTGCCGGCGAGCTGTTAAAGTAGTCTATCGCCCCGGCCTTTAGGCAGGGCAGGAGTCAAAGGTGGCAGGTACAATGCGCCGTTAAACAGAATATTGGCAAATGCGCATGAAATGATGCAGGAATCCTTGCTTCTCAGGCAGGACACAGAATTCTGCTGATTTCTGGAGAATAGTCCCACGTGATGGAATCATCTGTCTTTTAAAAAAAAAATCCATACAGAATTAAAAGAAAAGCGAACCACTCAGACATCAGGAACTGCCAGGATTAAGGTTGCACTGGACAGTCAATCTGGTCTTTCTTAGCAGGACGTAGGGAGCTGGGTGCAGTAGAGAACCTCCTGTCTTGAGTCAGTGACCATTGACCTTGGTCAGTTAGTAGAGCTAGCTTAGAACAACTTAGTCCCAGTGCTAACTTCTCTTAAAGACACGGTTCTGATTCTATGAGGAGAGATGTAATGGTCTCTTTCTGGGCAATCATACTTAGAAAAAGAATCCACCTGCAGCCAGAGCTACACATCTTTGATGCCACTTAGCAGTAAAAATAAATAAATAAAATATTACATTGAAAGGACAAGGCTAATGAAAAGGATTTCCCCCCAGAATAAAGCTGTGACCATTTCTCCCTATTGCACAGAGCATCTCTGAATCTTACTGAGGGTGAAATGAAATGGAATAATGAAATGAATTAGAATCTTAATAGCACATTTGATTAGCGGACCTCCCACCTTCTGAAGCTTTCTGGTTTGTGTTAATGGGCCCTGCAGGGGACAGCCGGCTAAACGCTCCTATTAGGGGAGAAGGGCTGATGAAGGCAGTTTGTGACTGTCAAATATAATAGAACCATTAGCACAGAGAGCTGATCTGTGTGTCATGTTACTAGCTTTATGGAAGGATTTTGGTGACTCCTAAGACAGGCTATACCAGCAACTCAGAGTTGGCATAGCTACATTGGCAAACCTCTTACTATCAATGCAGTTATGCTGACAGAAGGATTTTTTTCTGTCTGTGTAGGAACACCACTTCCTCAAATGACAAAAGCACTCTTCTATCAGCATAGCTGCGTCTACATTGGGATTTTTGTCAGTGTGGCTGCGTCAGTCAAGGCTGTGTTTTTTCACATGTCCTAGCTGGTGTAAGTGTAGATCAGGCCTCAGAAAGTCCTGAGGCAATGATTATTGATGGCGGCACCAATCACAGTTCTGTAGATGAATGAATTGAGTTCGGCACTTAAAACGTGAATTCAAAATCTCTTTTTGTTATGTATATAAAAAAATACAGTGTCCTTCCCCAAAGTTACAGCACATGCTCTGTTGAGCACATACTCTTTGAATATTTTGAGAATTGACAAGTGAATCTGTTGATTAATTTGAGTTTAAATGAATAAATACTAGGTCCTTTAAGAAATTTAGCACCCTCTCTTGGCTCTCTTTTTGTCCTGAATTATCTTAATATTGGAATAACGCAGGTGCTTCAAACTTCTCATATAGTTTAAATTCATTGAACTCTTGTGCATAGGCTTATTTGAAGACAATATTTTAAGATTAGTGGGAATTTTTTGCCATTATGTTTCCTAACTGACAGTTTCTTTTTCAGTTGAGGCTAAAGTATAATATCCTAGCTCACATAATTCCATGAAGACCTGCCCTGTTTCAAAATGGATGCCATCTCCTAGTGTTCTCAGTGTGACAGAAGCCACAGGCTGCCTTTACAAAGATGGCTCCTCTGGCCATTCACCTTCTCCTTTCTGCTTTCTAACAGCGAAAGCCACAAATTACTAGAAGAAAATATCAAATCGCTGCTGGTAGTTTGCAGATAGCACAAAGAGGGTGACGTGGTGAACGATAATGATGAGCTATACAGAGCAATTTGAATTGCTTGGTAAACTGCGCTCATTTGAATAAAAAGCATTTACTAAATGCTACATTATAGATTTACGAACAAGGAATGTAGGTTATGCTTACCGGACGGGGGGCTTGTATCTTGGAAAACAGTGGCACACTGAAAAGGCACGGTGGATAACCAACTGAACATGAGCTCCAGGTGCAGAGTTGTAGCTGAGAACATGAATGCAATCCTAGGATGTATCTACAGGTGAATACTGACGGGGAGTGGAAAGTGATTTTACCCATGTATATAGCATAGTGTCAGCTCTTTAAAAGGGATGGTGACCAGTTGGAAAAGGTTCTAAAAATGGTTCCAAGAACGACCTGAGGTGTGGAAAGCCTGCCTCACGGTGCAATGAGGGACTAATAAAGCTTAAGCTATTTATCTTACCCAAGAGTGGGTTAGAAGATGACTTGATCACAGTCTAGAAGTAACAACATGAGAAGAAGCTTTCTGATACTAGAAGGCTCTTTAATGTTGCATACAAAGGCAGAACAAGATCCTGTGGCTGGAAATTGAAGCTAGATAAATCCAAGCTGGAAATAAAGTGCAAGTTTTTAACCAGGAGGGGCAATTAACCATTGGAACAACTTACCTAAGGACCTGATGGGTTTTCCTTCATTTGACATCTTTAAATCAAAAGTGGGGGTCTCTTTCTAGTGCTCTAGCACAACCAGAAGTTATGGATTTATTGTAGGAATTACTGGGTCAAATTCTATGGCCTGTGTTCTGCGGTAAATCCAACTACATGACTACGTTGGTCCCTTGAGGCCTTAAAATCTTGGAAATGCTGAGTCTGTCCTAAGTAGACCAGGTTGGCTTACCTGCCATAGGGAACAAAGGGAAAAGCAGCAGCCATTTTGAAAAAGGGCATCTTAACTCTAAAACAAGTATCCTCAGTCACATTGACAATAATGGGGAGATGGTGGCCATTTTGAAAGAGGGCAATGCTTCCTGAGTTTCCCTGAAGGAGATTTTATTCTTAAGCCTCTGCTGACAGATAAACTTTCAGTTAAGAAAAATAATGGTAAAAATGACCCTTCATCTTAAGCACTTAGGATTCAAAAACTACCCCCTACGTTAGATCCATTGAACAGGGAAGTCAGGAGGAAGGGGGAAACATGGGGCAGCTGCATATGATGGGATATGCGGAGAGGTGAAAATGTACATGTGCGTGCAGTGGAAGGCGGCAGGGTGCAAGAGATGAGAGGAGATGTGTGTCCAGGGAAAAGGGAGGAGAGAAGGTGGCAGGAAACTGGGGAATGTGCTCTGGCTGGTTTGCCCTGTCCTAGCAATGTAAAGTAACTGGAAACCCAGTTTCTCTGGCGAGTACATTCAGGCTCCTTTTGTGCTGCCTAGAGCATCGCAAAGTAGCGAGAGTGAATCGGTGATTCTGGCTCTAAAGGTTAATACAATTTTGAAAATGGTTGAAGGTTGATACTGCATAGCTTCAATGCACAAGAAATATCACAGGATGGCACTGCCTTGGGTCTGGAATTGTGGTACTAATTGAAACCTGCAGAGCAGGCGAGGAGCAAAGGCAACAGAAGCAGCAGAATTGCGGTTCATTTTGCAGATGGTCTGACTGTAGTGAGGGGGCGTGGCTTCCCTCAGAGACAGACAGGGAGGGAAAGCCTGAGCCCTGGTGGGTGGAACCAAATCACCCTGCCTGCCCCACCAGAAGTTGAGGGGCAGGACAGGAAGTATAAAAGTGGAGCCAGCAGAGCTAGCTCAGTTTGTAGAGAGCGGCTGGAGGGGAAGGACGTCCCTCCACTGCTGCCGCTGCCCCAGCCCCAGCCGGACTACTGCCCTGCTGGGGAGCTGCCCACTGCCTGGGCCCCAAAGAAACAACCGTAGCTGCCTGCCAACAACTTGGAGGAGCTACCGCTGGCCTGTGACTCAGAACAGCTACCAGAGCTGCCTGGCAATGACCTGGAGGAGCTGTCTCTGACATGGAGATGCCTGTGGCCTGCAGAACGGGCCAGGCCCCCTGGCCCAACGCTAATTCCCCTCTTCTAGTATCTGTACCCACAGGAGCACAGTAGCATGGGGGCATGGCCTCCCTCCCAGATGGACAGGGAGGGACGGCCTGATGCCCTACACTGACCATGCACTGGCAGCGAGAACTCATACCTCCGCTCCTGGAAGCCAGAGCCTTTGCTTTCTCTCCTCTCTCCACCAAGAGGAGTAAGCCCCAGCTTATCTCTTCATTCTCTGTCTGCGCCCCTCCAACACCTGGTCATGTGTCTGGTGGCTGAATTCTTTCTCAGGGGTCTGGCTGGTGGGTCTTACCCACAACAGCAATTTTGCATCCAGCTGGTGAGTGATTTGACTGGTTTGGGAGTGAAGGAAGGATAGGACACTGTTATGATAAAAATGATGACAGCCCACTTCCTCCCTGATCTGCTGGGAAGCTGGTCTCTGCTGGGGCAAGCTATCAGAAGGATGAAATCAGGTTAACTTAATTCTGTAAATGACAAGTTGGGGCAGTTCAAAAACACGTGTTCCACCACAGAAATTATTTTTATATTGTTTTCATTGAGATTTTCAATGGAAAATTTTGAGTTTTCCCAGAAAAACCTCAAAAGCTGGAAGATCTCAGCTGACAACCGTGGTAAGAGACTCCGTGTTTCCCCTCACCAAGAGGGGAGTCTGTGATGCACGATGGGAGATGTAGCCCAGATGGGGATACAGGTCCATAGAGGAGAACAGAGACAAGCGAAAAAATTACAACCCCCCAGTTTTAACTAAAATCTCTTGGTTGCAGGTTGAAACATTTAATCAGAAAAGCAAAATTTTCCATGGGAAGCAGACAGTTTTTTGAGAAAATTTCATTTAATTGAAAACCCATTTTTGTGTTCAAAAACAGTTTTGATGATAAGTTTTCAATCAGCCCTGCTTATGAGATTAAAACCAGTTTAAATGAAGCCACACTAGGGTATGCACTAGGCTTTACACATCCATTTTAAATCCTTTTTCTGACACCAGTACGAATTCTTTTAATCTAGACCTGCCCTGAATCATTATCATTGTTTGGGGAGCGCTTTGGGGCTGAACTTCTTGCCCTATGGATGCTAACAAGAATGCGCCGTGGGAAGAATAAACAGCTGTGTCTGTGTGCAAATAGCTGTCTAGATCTGAAGACAGCTGAATGCCCGTTCCCCAAGCATTTGTGCAAACATCTGCATGCCAGAATGGGGGTGAGTACTGCTGAATCAAAAGCCGTTGATCATGTGTAAGAGTGTGTGGGAATCATTTCCCCACTGGCTCACCCAGCTGTAGCAAAAGACAGTCCCAGCCCTCATTCTCTGGTGTAAGAAAGTGAATCGCAGGTTTGCATCTCCTCTCCCTGTGTTAGCTGATAATTGCTTTCTCCTGCTCCCAGATTTAGGCCAGGTCTGAAAATTACTGATAAACGGCGTTCACATGTAGAATGAAATGTCCCATCACTGCTTAGGATGGTCTGTTCCCATCATAGGAAGTGATTTAGTGTATGATTGTGTATTGATTGTGAATACTGTAATCTCTGCAGAATTCGTGCTCCGTTTTGAATGGACTTCACTGGGATTTTAATGTACTGAAAAGAGGCTAAAAATAAATACCCTTCTCCCTCTCTGCTCTCCTTCCGGCTGACCATTACGGCATTTGGTGCTGCCTCTACTCCAGTGCATTAAGCCAGGGATGCTCCGGGCCCCTGAATACCACATAAAACAGCAGTTTCTATGCTAAGTTGGCACTTTTGGTGAAGAGCAGAATAAATAAGTTTGTAAAATTGGTGTGCTGTAAACATTATACAAGCCACCACTGCCAAAGAGGCCATAACTTACACAACCTCATATTTCAGATTGGTTCTAATCATATTTCTCCTTAACGTGCTGCGTGTCGCGTCGCTCTGCTCCCTTGCCCAGCTGCTCAGTGCAGTGATGCTTTTGTTCCAAGGCCTCTGCCTCAGGGGAGTGCTTTTGTAGTGGCATGGGGGTGATTGGAGTGACTTGAGGGGGGAGTGTCTTTGGTTCAAGCCCCTGCTCTCCTACAGGCTTCTTGTAGGCTGGATTCACGACAGGATGTAGGCACCTAGCTGCCACGTAGGATGCCTAAAACCCAGAATCAGCCACCTGGAATTCACAAAACCCCATAGGCACCTAACCACTCTCCATGCTTCCACTGGTGCCCTCAAACCTCCCCAGGTGCCTGTGGCCACTTCAGCCCCAGGCGTGAGGAGACCTAGGTCCTGGTGAGATACCTAGAGCCAGGAGAGTGAGGCCTTCCTCTGCCTATCTCGCCTGTGGGGCCAGATCCCCTCGGCACACTCAGGCCTTGCTGACTATCTCAGGCACCAAACTAGAGGGGAGGAGGGCCGCTTTGCACTTGTAGCCTAGGGGGTTAGGGTACTCAAGTGGGGAATCCCCCCGGTTCAAGTTCCCGTTCTGCCTGAGGCCTTGACCAGGGCCCAGCCCCCTCCTAGGTGAGTGCTTCTACCCCTGGGCTGGACTATTCCCTTCATCTCTCCTGTTGACGCTGTTGCACGGGGGATAAATAATGAAGGAATCATTGGGCCGGAGGGTGAGCAAGCGAGAGCCTGCATGAGAGTGACGCTGGAGTCTGGTGGTTAAAGCACTCACCTGTGGAGACATAATTAAAACCAGTTCATTGGAGTTAGCCCAATGGTTAGAGCATTTATCATAGGCAGGGGAGGACTTGAACCAGGACACCTGGCTGGAGTACCCTCCCCACTAGGCTAAAAGTTACAAGGAAGCTTCCTCTTCCTTCCCCCTCACCAGGCTCCTGCTAGAACAGCTTAGGCACCCAACGCTAGGGGAGGGTTCACAGCTGAGGATCCAAAGAGCTGCCTCCCTGCAGCCCAGACCAATGCAGCCATCTTTCCCCATCCTTTGTATTGATAGCCTTGGTGCCAGGGAGTTTTCTAGGTGCCTGCAAGTTGGGCGTGGTGGCGCTCCGCATGACCACATCAGCGTTCCTTTCTGAATCTGGCCCGTGGTGTCTCTGTGCTTCAGTTTCCCACCTGTACAATGGGGCTAAGAGCACTGTCCTGCCTCACAGCAGGGGTGTGTGTGTGAGGATTAAAGCCTTAGACAGTGGGAGGTGCTCCAATATTATGTTGACAGGGCCACATAAATACCTCATATAGCTAGAAATCTCTCTGTGCTATTTCACCAGTTCTGGTTTTCAGCCACAATGCATTTACAGCTGGGCTCTGTGTTGCTTGAGACGCGCCTCAAATAAAATTGTCAAACAAAAGCAAAGTGTCGACCAGACAAAGGCCTATTCCCTGCAATATTCCTGGTCCCTTCTCGGCAGTTTAGTAGCTGCCACGTGTCCTCCCCACCCTTCTGCAGTGATGATTAAGAGCCATTGTGCGCCTGCAATGAAATCAGTGTCTTCTACATCTGTGAGAAAATTGGTTTTAGAAAGTAAACAAATATGACATAGGCTGTGAAAGAAGAAACCACTCACAGCACAAATTCCAGCCCATCCAAGTCCTATTTCCTATCTCAGCCCATCTGATCATTCAGTAAATTGAAAGATAAAGTTTGAGGCAAACAAGGAAAGCACGACGTGGTGGCCTTTACTGTCATGTGTTTGCCGCTGCCCTTCCCTGAAATAACTCCCCTCCTGGATTCTGCCATTCTTGGAGCCTCACAGCTGTTTCAGTCCAGCACCACCCCACATAAAACCCCAGCCTGCTGGAGGAGGGATGGCACAAAGGTCAGGCAACAGCTGTCCCCTCGGCACTGGCCATCAGGGGATGCTGGTGAGTCACACTGCTTCTTGCTGAGGGAGGTAGCAAATGTCCCTGCAGCTGTGCAGCACTCCCTGGAAGATGAAGTCCTGGCTTCCCTTAAAGCAAGGTATGACCAACCTTCCTGCAACAAACAGCAGGGTCACAGCCCTGATCCTAAATCACAAGGAGCAATTTTTAGTCTTAGGCCTCCCTGAACTTTATTTTCCCAGACCAAAATTTTAGCAGTTCTGGGGACGAAATTACCTGGTACATGCATAAAGCACTGACGTGGCCATAGCATTTTGTCACCTCCCTTTTAAGTGTAACCAGTAGCTGTGCATGGTCATCACCTTGCTAGAGACCTGCCTGTTGGATTCTGAGGACCGTTAGTGTGATGATTCTTTGGGATACACGGGTTAGGGTTTGGTAATATGTGTCTGTGACTTTCAGTCCCTGCTGGCGCAGGCTTGGAACCCAACTCATTATTCTCTGTAAGTTTAGCGATCAGTTTACATGCTTGGTTCAGAGCCAAGTCACCATGAGACTGATTAAAGGAGAGGAAACATGTTTTCTAGTGACAGACTCGATCCCCGGAGTCTTGAAATCAAGGTTGGCTGTGTCTATCTAAAACCTATGCTATGGCTCCACCAGAAGTTGTGACTGATTCAGGAATCAAAGGGTGAGGTTCTCTCAATAGCTCTTACTAGGTGATCTTAATAGTCTGTTCTGGCCTCAGAATCTAGGAAACAGTTTCCAAGGTGCTCTCTGCAGACAAAGGGTGTAGGATTTTGTATGTTTTTAAAATGCAAGCTGACATGTTCCCTTTGAAGACCCATTGTCTGCACCTGTTACCACGGGACTTGGCTGATGGGATCAGGGTTTCTAGCTTCTGGGTTGCGGTTCATCATAACCAACTTGGATGTGATCTCCAGGGAATATAAGTCTTGGCCCTTCCTGGCCCCCCCAGTCTGAGAGGTCTTCCTCAAATGAACCAGCTGAGATTTACTGGATGCAAGGGGTGGAAAGTGAGACCTGAAAAAGGTACCTGGCCCATATTTCTTCCAGTTCCTCTCAGAAATTGAAGAGCTCTGACCTTTGGGGTTTGAATAAAGGCCCCCAGCTCGCCATCACCACATCCCCTTGCTCATTGGTGCATTGCAGTCCCAACCGTGTAAACCCTCTGTTACCATAGAAACAGCTGTGACATCATGAATTGGTGGTATTATTTAAATGGCTAATTGCTTTACATTGTAATCAACCATCCAACTTACTTAAGTGTTTCAAGCCAGATACTAGCCCATAGAGATTGGTACCTAACAAAGCCTGCAGCCACACGGTCTCTTTTTAAACCCATCCAGCCGCCCTCACCCCCTGGTTTGCTGTGACTACTTCTTCTGGTTTGTGTCAGCTTAAGGCCTGACCCTACGGCCACTGATGGTAAGGGGAGAATGACCACTGAGTTGAGTGGATCCGGGATCAGACACACGCATTCTGCTCTCCTGTGCTAACTGCCCTGGGCTACAGCCTCAGCTGGCATAAAAGACAGCCCAGGGCACGCTGCCGATTTGCCGCAGCTGAGAAATCCTACGTGGTAGTGGCTACCACAAGCGGGATCCCACCCACGAATGGCGAGCTTATGAGGAGCTGAAGAAGTTAGTGCTAGATGACTGGAGTAAATGAGAATGACAAGAGACAGAGACAATGTCAGTGACATGAAGAGGTGATAATGGAGGACTATTTTGGGCTCTAGTCTTGAGTTAAACAAGCAGGCAACAGAGCTGCTGTTTTCTATTTAAAATCTGTATTTTCTAATGCTCATCAAGAGCTGCTTTGTGTCTGGTCACAGCTGGTTGCATGTCATTATGCTGAAAAGAAATATCTTCTCAGTCAGTAACTTGGTTTTCTGCACCCGGTAATTTGCAGGGATGTGTCTGCGTTTTACAGTTGTTTGGGAACGGTAAAATTAAAACTGTATCTCACCCTTTGTGGTACAGATTTGAGCTTTCAGAAAACCTCTCAGCTCTTACAATCATGAATTAGCTACCTGCTGGATAAAAGACATCCTCATGCCATCTTTGTCTCCCTGAAAGTAGTTTTAAATAAGGGTTCTTTGCAAGGACATGGCTTTCCTTTAGGCATCTAATCTCATAATTTTTGAAGGTGCAACTCAAGATTTTTGATTTCTTGAGGTTGGCAATACTGGTATTTTAAATTCAAAATTCAAAATTCGTGGCTTTATTAGGAGGGTTAAACTCTCTCTCTGAACGATATTCAGTCTGCATACACAGGAAGATGAGCCATAAAACCAAAGCAAACAGAGCTCACCTACATGCTGGGTTTTTTCCACCAATTTAACTGAATCAATGCAACCCTCAGTGTGGACGCACTTGCATAGATTTGTAAATGTTGATATCTGTTTAGCTTGTGTCAGTTAAGACAGAGCAAAAACTGAGTGTACACTAGAGCTGGTCAAAACGTAGACTTCCTATTTCACGGGCTATTTCGACATTTATAACTTCATTTGCATTCCAAATTGGAATAAATTCAAAGATTTTCTAAATTTTCCATGAAATAGAAATTTTCAAAATTTGTTTTTTTTTCATATATATTATTCTTCTACATTATTTCATGACATGTCAATAGTAGTAGCGGTGCATAAATATGACATGATGTCATAATGATATAATAGTAGATAACATATTCTATTTCTTACTTTATATTTTGACAATGTGTCTTGTATATGACATGACTTAGCCTGTCCTCACATGCCGTATTATGCACTATTACTGACAGGCCATCACCTAATGGAAAATAATACAAAATCAAATAAAGTTTGAAACAAAATTTGTTTTGATACAAAATTTCAAAAATTTCCCAAAATAAAATTGTCCAAGAGACGAACATTTTTCATCGTAGAATATGTTTGTGCAGAAAATGTCATTGAAGTGATGTGATTTTGTGAACCGTTTTGTTGAAATGACGTTTTCAGACAGAAAACCATTTCAACTAAATTTTCCCAGCCAGCGATATGGTAGACCAGCCCTTGGTGACTTTCACATGTAACCCTGTGCATTACAGAGAGTGGGACCTCATTTAATTCCCCCAACCCAGTTTATGCTATGTCAGAAATGTGCACTCCTCCTGAAAGCACTAGATGGTGTGTATGCGGGAGGAAAGGGGGGTACGTCTCTGAAGCCTGACAACAATGTTGAAGGTCCAGTATGTAGATGGTGACTCAGGACTTCACTGAGATGCAGTTCAGGAGCAGGTGGTGTGACCCCTCTCAGGCCAATGGCACGCCCATGAACCCTTCTGGTGGATAGAAATACTGCGTGGTTTAGTGCAGACTCCTGCAATGTACCATTTTAAATGGAAATAGCCCAAAACCCAGAGCTGATTGAAATATTTTTAAACTAATTCCTCAGCGGGAGATCAGAGAAAACTGGGGAGTAGTTAAAATATTCCACAAGTGTTCTTTGAGAGCCTGATAGGAAAAGGCCTATCAAAATGCAAAATGCTGGGCAACCATTAAGGGTCATGGGTGTGCAAGGTGTGGGGAGAAGCGCTTGGGAGGGAATGGACAGTACCCGGACTATGTGAGCAGCAGACACAACTGGTCAACATTACGCCCTCCCTCCCAGTGCAGGTGTCTCTTCCTGTTTCCTGTGCTCATTGCTATTCACTGTGAAGTCCCAGATCAGGAGAGGTTTTTCCTTGCTGAAAGGAAGCTTGCTACCACAGGTAAGAGAGACAGAGTCATAAATCCTCTGGCTAATTTAGGAGGCTGCTAATTGGAGGTAGTTTCAGAGAAAACAGTACAGTTGCTGTCTCCTGGATTGATTGGATGAATAAAGAAAGTCTCCTAGACCATTATGTCAGGGAAAAAAGTTGCTCGCCTCTCATTTCTGCCCTTGATGTACTGGCCTCTTTTCTCTGAGGCACTTGTGAGCCATGTTGAAGTGCCATCATGTCAGTGTTTGCTTTCAGCCACAGGAAATGACGAGTGACTTCTAAGTTGCAGTACTGCCAGCGCTTGTGATTTTATCACATGGCTTGTGAGATCAGGTGGCTTTTCTTAAAGCCCCAGCTTCTAGAGTCATGTGGATATAGGAGAACCTCAGCTTTCATTCAGAAGCAAAAATTAAGTTCTTCTTCGAGTGATTGCTCATGTCCATTCCACTATAGGTGAGTGCACGCCACCGTGCACAGTTCCCGGAACTTTTTTCCTTTAGCAGACCCCGTAGAGCCAGCTCTGGTGCCCCCTGGAGTCCCGCACACATGCCACAGTATATGAGGCACTGCCAGCCCTACGCCCCCTCAGTTCCTTCTTTCTGTCCATGACGGTTGCTGGAACTAGCCTTGCTCTCTGCAAGTTCTATTCCCCTTCTTTGAACTTTTTGTTATTCGAAGTACTTTAGTTAGTTTTAAGTAGTTGTTAAGTAGTGTTAAGTCTTGTTAAGTGTAGTTAGATAAGAAGTCCCTGAGGGACTTAGAGCAGCCAGGCCATGCCCCAGTCACCTGGATTTAAGCCATGTGCCTCCACGATTGGTGCCTTAAGTGCCTGGGGGAAGAGCACAGGAAAGATAAATGCAAGATTTGCAGGGCTTTTAAACTGCGGACTCAAAAGGACTGAGAGATTCGGTTAAAAGCCCTGCTCATGGAGGCAGCGCTCTGCCAGCCTCCGAGCCATCCCGCTCCACCTCGGCACTGAGCGTCACCTCAGTGCAGAGTGCACCGCCGGCAGCGGCCTCGACTCAGTACCAGGGATGTTGCTTCTCCACCCCCCTCCTTTGCAGGCCAACCTGACAGCTGGCCAAGCCCCAGAGGAGAGAAGGGACCACTGCTGGCCCCCAAACACCACCAGCCCAACTCCTGCTGCTCCACACCCAGACAAGCCACTGCCACCTGCACAGCTCCCAGCTCCTGAACTGACACGCAGCATGGCTTTATCCTGGGCCATTTGGGAAGCAAATGGGGAGACCATGAAGGGGGCAGCAAGCAAAAGTGCGGGGGAAAGGAGGAGGCATCCATTGGGGGAGCACCTATTGAATATATTTTAGCAACCTGATGGCTTTAAATTTTTATTTCATGGCTTTTTAATTAATAACTGTGAATGAATAACAGATCTGAATGTTTCATTTAATCTTTTTTTTTTAACCCTAAAACTATGTCTGCACTTCAGGCAGGATGCAGAGTACAGGCAATATGCGTGGAGCAATGCTGCCGGAAAGGCTGGCTGTGTCCACACTTGTCACCACGGCATGTAGTGCAGGAGCCTTTCTCTGAGGTGAGGAAAAGCTGTGGTGGGGAGAGGTGCTGGGAAAGACTTTGAGAGCAGGGGCGGGAGAGGGGCACTACATGGATAAAAATAGAAGTATAGGTGTGGCTTGGGCGTGTAGACGTGATGACCAACCTTAAGAGTTTGCAGCACTTCCTCTTGAGAAGACATGTTTTAATGAACATTTTGGGTGAAACATACTGTTACCAGATTTGTCCTTCACCTTGCTCATTTATTAGGGTTACCTTCCTGGAAGGGGGTGTGATTCTAGGGGTGGGAGCCTAGGGGTGTGATTCTACTAATGTACGGCTTGTGTTACCTGTGTGTTTATAGGGCTTCAAGCTCCCTCCCAATGGAGCTATCCTGCAGGACCTAAGGTTTTCAGGGCTGGGTTCTTCCAGCACCTGATTCAAATAAACCCAGCTACAAGCCCCCTCCCAATGGAGCTATCCTGCAAGACCTAAGGTTTTCAGGACTGGGTTCCTCCAGCACCTGATTCAAATAAACCCCCCACAGATACACACACACATTTCAGATAAACTGAGTGCGTCTGAGCGGACCGGGCTATCAGCACTGTCAGCTGACTCCTTATATGTCCCTGAACTCAGCAGGCTGGGTGACACCACACTCTCAGTGGCTACCCTTATATGCCCCTTTGCAACGCACCAGAATAGAGCAGGCTGGGTCCAAACAGCACCTTTTTGGCTACTCCCCTTAATTGCCCCTTAGACTCAATCAGGCTGGGTCAAACAGCACTTGAGCTGCACCCTCATTTGCCCCTGGATCCCATAGGCTAGGCAGAGTAGCACTTCCTGGCTGTCCCCTTCATATGCCCCTTTACACCACAATTGTTCTAGCAGTAACCCCCTTGATGAGCAAACCCCACAGGATTTTTGGGCACTCCAGAGATCTTTGGCTTAGGTAAGAGAAGCATTACTACAGAGCAAGATAGGGACCAAGAACACAAAGGAATAAAATAAAGTTTGGAGAGATAGAAAGTGGCAACCAGCTTGATTATAACAGTTATTTTATTGCTAGGTATATAAAACTTATGATACTAATAGTAATACCATACAAGGAGAGAAAAACAATCAAACACTTACAGTACTACACAATTACAGTTGAGGGTATTGGAGAAAGCTATTCCAGGTTTGATTACAAAAGTAGAAAGTTATACTAAGAGATAGAGAGACATGTTGTGTTGGGGAAGAAGGCAGGGGGGTTGATCTCACCACTCCATGCAGTTCAGAGGTTCCCAGGAACAGGCTTGTCAGTTCAGGGTCTGGAGGGCTTTGAGTCTGACAGAGCCCCCAACACGATCAGTCAGGAAGAGAAGACAGGTTACAGTGGAACTGATGCAGAGTTTGGATCCAAGCATCAGAACAGAGGTTTGAGCTTTGAGAGGGGATTTGTAGATGCCAGGTTTGTTTATAGATAAACAATGTCTGGACAAAAGGAGCTGATCATTCCTGGAAGGGCATCTTTTCTTGAGAGAGGGCTCACAATGCAACCAGGTTTCAATGTTTTGCATATCAGTAACTAGAATGGTCTGATAACTGCGGAGCTGGATGTGTACAGGTGTGAGTTCATTTACATCGAGAGCGGAGATTTCCCAACATGCGGTGCTTCCCTGCTTCAGCAATCCCAGAGTTCAGTGCATTCCCTGCTTCACCAATCCCAGAGTTCAGTGCATGTTCCATCTTCGATGTAGATGAGGCTTCTATTCTCCATTCATGTGTTAACTGGAATGCTTATGAGGCATGGGGAGTTGTCTCACCCTTGATGGGAGGGTTTCAGTTGTGTCTCCTGTATGAGGCATGGGGAGTTGTCTCACCCTTGATGGGAGGGTTTTAGTTGTGTCTCCTGCCTTTTCATATTGAAATGCCTTTGGTTTCTGGTTCAAGCAGCCTTTGGTTTCTGGTTCAAGTATGGGCTGGTGGGGGTAATTCAGGTGAG